>NC_092516.1:22350394-22655036 GCF_047511675.1 Marmota flaviventris | reverse complement strand
AAAATCGGCTCTGATGACCAAGTTACTTTAACATAAAAATGTAATTGATAGTGAAAGTATGAATATAAAACTGCAATGTAAAGCCTCATTTAATAGCTTCAGTTTTTGTGAATGGCAGCAAATGAGTATTCTAACTGTATGGAAGTTCACAGAGTTGGGACTGGCAAATATGTGGCCTCCTGAAGTCAGCTGTTCTGATGTTCTTTGAGTATTAGAATAAAATGATTTTTCTCCTGAAGTTTGTGGTGATGGTCGGTCTTTAAGTATGAGTACATAAATTAGATCTGCATGCCGAACATGATGAATCTCACAACAGAACACAGTAGTCTCCATTCCACTCTTCTCTAGGCTTTGGATGCTAAATTAGTATCCACCTGGAGGGTCTGACAGCTGCCTGAGGGGTGCATCAGGAGGAGCATCAGGCCTGCCTTGGGGGCTGGGGTGTGAGGGCCAGGTAGTGTGCATGCCTAGCTGCCTGAGGCCTCAGGTTTGATCTCCAGCACCACAAAAAGTAACAAATCCTAAAAAATACTGTTGTAAAGGAGTGACTGGCAAAGGAGATGCAGCCACAGGCTTCCTACTGGATGGGTTTCCTGGGGCCAGGTCAGTACTGCGTTGTCCCCCAGTGTGTCCGCTCACCTCAAACTCCCCTCCCTGTGCCCCAGGTCATTTTTAAGTTTCAGATGACACAACACCTTTATTTATATGTGGTGCTGAGGATTGAACCTAGTGCCTCACACGCGCACAGCTCCAGACCCCTCACGCCATTTTTAAGTGAAAGAAACCTAGCTACATCCCTCGTGGAAAGCTCAAATTTTCATTTTCTTTTAGAAGTTGATCTTTCCTCATTTTCTGCAGTTTGTATTCTCAAAAGTACCTTTCAGTCATGGTGTAGCTCAGTGGCAGAGCATTTGCCTAGCATGTGTAAGGTCCTGGGTTCAGTCTCCAGCACCATATAGACAAACTGTTGCTGAACCTAGGACATGTCCTTGTCCCTGATCCAACAACGAGGACAAGGTTTATTGCTGGGCTGAGGGTATAGCTCAGTTGGTAGAGTGCTTGCCTCACATGCACAAGGCCCTAGGTTCAAAAAAAAAAAAAAAAAAGGTTTATTGGTTTGCGAGCAAAGGAGAAACACAGGGGACTCCTGTCCTACAGGCTGTGATTCTGCCCCTCAGTCAGAGCATCTTAAAGAGATGACTCAAAGGCCACATTCCATGTGTTCTCTGTCTGGAGTTGCAATTCACTTGTGAATTTGGGAGATAGACATTTCTGAGATCTTCTGGTACCCCCCAAAGTCTGGACTACTTTGTTCCTATGGTGGGTGTGTACTCAGGACAGATTAACTCTGCCTAGATTAGGGAGAGGGGGAGAGATTAAGGAGGAGCAGGGAGAGAGGAGGAGAAAGAAACGTCCATTTTTAAAATAAGTAGTAGGGGCTGGGGTTGTGGCTCACTGGTAAAGTCAGTTTCAACTCCTTTCTTTTTGGTTTTTGTGGTGCTGGATTGAACCCAGGATTTTGTGTATGCAAGGCAAGCACTCTCAACTGAGCTATATCCCCCGCCCTTTATCTCCTTTCTTTATGGCAATTCAGAATGTGAGTTGATGGGCTGATGTGGAAAGACTCCTGGCTCTCACTGCATTGGCTTAGTGTAGGCCTTTCTACTACTTGCTTGGTGACCTCAAGCAAGTCACACTAGAATGCCTAATACCAGGATTCTTGGGTCCTGTGAGACTGAAATCCTTTTAAAATGTTGTGTGAAACACTGTGTGACAACATTCTTCCCCACTTTGGAATGTTAGGGATTTGAGGAAAGACATAGGGTGGTTATAAGGAGAACAGGTGCCTGGCCTGGCACAGTGGTACATGCCTGTGATCCCAGAGACTCCAGAGGCTGAGACATGATTGTAAATTCTAAGCCAGCCTCAGCAACTTAGTGAGGTCCTAAGCCTTGGAATCTGTCTCAAAAAGAGAAAAGAGCTGTGGATGTGGCTCAGTGGTAAAGTACCCCTGGGTTCAATCCCCAGTGCTCCCCCCCCCAATAAAAGTGGGTATCCACTAAATGCCAGCACATTGCAATCTCATTCCTAATTCTGTCCATCCCTTAAGATGGAACCAGTCTCAGGAGCACCCTGACATTTTTTGGCATGTGGGACTCTTTCCAGTACAAGAAGAGTGACTTGCTCAAGATCACCAGGTAAGTAGGTGAGTAGAAGGAGGGTGTTTCAGATAAACCTGTGGAAGGCATAGCAGAGGTGAGCTCCCCAGGGGAGGGTCCCTAAGCTTTGAGGCCTGTCTTCAGGAGGGGCCCACACAGAAGGCAGTGCATGCTGGTGTCTGCCCTGTGACAGCTGCCACACCTGTGTACCAAGCTGTTCTTGACATTCAGGGGAATCACTCCCAGAGAAATGTGCATGTTCCTGACAATTCTGGCTTTGCCTCCTCTGGGCCTGGAAGCCAGGTGAGCTCCAGAAGGAAGGCCTTGCCTCAATGTCCCATGATCCTGGGCCACCTGCACCTCCCTTGCCCTCCACCAGGGGTTGCCCCTGGCAGGATTTGGCCCTGGGCCTAGCCCTGCTGAGCCTGGCCTGCATCCCAGGCTTGCAGTTGTGATTTATTTTTGGCACTTCAGCTTTCCGTCATCAGTTAGCAAAACCCCAAAGAAAAGCACAGGATATCTTACTCCGGCCACAAGTGTCTGCTCAGGACACAGCTTCAGCCTTCTGTTGTCCCTTCTCCTCCAGGGGCTCTGGGACCTCTGGGATTCTTCTCACATTCACTCAAGGGCCTGCCAAGACTAACAGGTGAGTGGCCAAGCAACAGGTGGGAGAGGGAAGCTGCAGGTAGAGAAATCAGAGATCCTGGGCCCATTAGACCCATTTTTCTTCCCTTCCAAATGCAGATAGGCCTGGGAGTGTGGCCACACCGATTCCTGAAACACTGCCGGGGAGTCTCTGTACACAGTGGCCCTGGTGACTGCTTTCCAACTCTAGCTTTTGGGGAGGGCTGTTATGTTCCTAAAAGACCCGACCACCCACTCCTGTTTGGGAATCTTCTCCAAAGGGGCTTGGGAAAGATGTGAAAGGCTGATGGGCAGTGGATAGGAACACAAAGTTGGCTCTGCTCAGGCCTCCAAGCAGAGGGACACACACAACACACACACCAGAAAAGGTGAGCGCAGCAGGACCTGGCCCACTTGGCTGTCAGGGAATGGCCTCCTGGCATGGGTCCGGATATACCCTCTGCCCATGGAGGCCCAGGGAAGGGAGGAGCCTGGTGCTGCTCAGTTTCGAGATGCACGAATGCCCATCTTGGGAACTTGGAAGGACTTGTCAGAAAAGGGGCTTGTTTGGGGGAACATACTCTCCCGGGCTCTGTTGGTTGCTGACGGGGCAGAGGAGACCTTTGTGCAGTCCAGCCCTTGCTCCTGGCAAGGAGACTGTTGTTATTCTAAGCCTCCCTCTGGTAACCAGGCACCCAGTAGCAGGGACACCAGGCCTTCTGGAATGGTCAGCCTGGGTCCCAAGGCAGCCAGGGCTGCTGGTTGGCTGGTCAGCAAATCAGCCTCCCTGAGAGACCAGGGTGTGGTAGATGTGGGGTCAGAGGCAGCTTGTGCCCATTCTCTATCTTCCCCTCTTCCTGTTGTCTGCACCTGTTAAAGCCTGCACCTGAGGTAGGAGCCCAGTTCCCTGGTCAAGTGGGCCTTCTCGGCTCCCTAGGTACAGGCTCAACTTTCCTGACTATGCTGCCCCACACTGCAGAAGAGCCACACCGGCTCAACAGTCCTCCCCATTGTTAGGTAGGACCCTGGACCACAGGCTTCCCTACCCAGCCATGGACTCCCATTTCAGGAGCAGTATCTCCCACATCCGAGCACAGAAGGCAGAGGTGATGGACACATCCTAGGGGAGGTCACAGTCCAACAGATATGACAGCACACACTGGCAGATTGTTCCAGATGCTGGGCCGGGACTCGCCGCCCAGCTCTGCATCCCTCAGAGCACCTGGCTCTGCGCTTGGCCAAGCATAGGCATTATGTTCTACAGAATGAAAGATGGGAAAATGGATGAGGGAGGGATTACAGAAGCCCTGGCTGTGGGCAAAGCGAGGGAGGAGCAATGAGAAGGGCTTCCTGAAAGGAAGGGAGGCATGATGAACAAGGATCAGAATGCAAGCACCAAGTCGAGGTTCTCGCCTCTTCCACAGTTGCAGAAGAAAAACAGGACTGGTCTAGTCTCCTTCAAAGATAAAGTAAATTGCACTTGAATTTGCCCTCTGTTGTTTAGCTTGGCTCTTTCTAAAAACAAGGATGTGCTGGCCTCACTAAAGCTAACCTGATCTCTTGCCCCAGGGCTAAGCCTGGGCTTGGCCAACAATTTGCTACCCCCATCTGTGACCATAAGGAGCCTCAAGTGTCCTGAGGATCACAGGAGCATTAGCCAGTGGGAAGAAGCAAGCTGGGCTCTTTCCAAAGCTCCCAGCAGAGAGGAAGAGAACTCACAGGGAGGAAAGGTGGTCATCACTGGGGGACCAGAAGGGGCTGGGCAGTCAGAGGCAGCTGGATTTTTTTCACTAATATTTATTTTGAACATTCACTATAGGCCTGTCCTGTGCCAGAAGGTATAACGATGAATGAGAGCTGGGCACGGTGACCAACACCTGTAATCCCAGAGACTCAGGAGGTTGAGGCAGGAGGATTGCAAGTTGAAGGCGAGACTCAGCAACTTAGCAAGGCCCTAGGGCCTTAGTGAGATCCTGTCTCAAAATTTTAAAATCCTTGAAAAAGGGCTGGGGACGTGGATCAGTGGTGAAGCAAGCCTGGGTTCAATCCCCGGTACCAAAAAAAAAAAAAAAAAAACCAAAAAAGGGGGAATGAGAAACAGTTCCAGCCCTCAGGAGCACACCACCAGTGTCAGGAGGCTGATGGCTTCTTTCTGTTCTCCTTTAGGGACCCTGGGACTCACCCTGAGGAGCTACTATGACGCGGGATGAGGGACTGCCAGACTCTTATTCCACACAGGGCTTCTATGAGAACTACGAGCCCAAGGAGATTCTGGGCAGGTAGGAGCCATACTGTCCTGAGGAGTGCGTCTGGGCTCCAGCAGGCCCTGTGGGCTGTGCCAACTCTGCTAACCCTGAACACCGACCCGTGTCCATCCCCTAAGCACTGTCCCCTTGGAGAATCCTTCAGCTTAGGGGCCTGCCCTCCTGAATCCAGGACAGGAAAGAGGAATGAGATCAGATATGTTTCCTGCAAAAGATTCTCAGGTGCTGTTGTTCAGCACATCCAAACCTGGCCTTGGGCTGGGGGTTAGGGTCAGGAATCCTGGGGAAGGCTGTGGCCCGGGGAGGGTACCCCTTCTCTCTACCTGCTAAGGACGAGCACTGAGCCTGGCTTGCTATGCCCAGCTCTAGGAAAATCACCCCTGTGCCTTTATTTCTTCACCCCATCTCCCCCAAAACTCACAGGGATTTGGGGAAAGTGTGAATTACAAGGGCAGAGCATCCTGGCCCCGGCCTGGACCTGGGACTCCCCTAGGGTAGGGTCCCTTTTGTCACCTGTGCTCTGCACGCTAGGGGAGTCAGCAGTGTGGTCAGGCGCTGCATCCACAAGCCCACATGTCAGGAGTACGCTGTGAAGATCATCGACATCACCGGTGGAGGCAGCTTCAGCCCCCAGGAAGTGCAGGAGCTGCGAGAGGCCACACTGAAGGAGGTGGACATCCTGCGCAAAGTCTCTGGACACCCGAACATCAGTGAGTGATGGCCCCAGGCCACAGCAGATACTCTGCCAGGATCCTGTTCTGAGAGCCCAGGAAGGGCCTTGTGACCCACTGAGTGGCTGCCCAGACTGAGGGTCTGCAGCCTCAGGGCCCCATGGCTCGGAGTCACCAACCACACCTTCGCTGCTGTCAGCAGGGTCACAGGCAGGGCTGGAGTGGGTATGGGTGGGAAGGTGGAGTGTCAAGTCCCGGGTCTGCCCACGTCCGGGTTGACTTCCTCTGACCCCCAACCTGCTCCCTCCACGCTCTCCTAGCTTTCATCCCTCGTGCCCCTATACCCTGCCCCCTTCCAATTGAAACCAGCTAGATGTTTCCATTTCAGTACAACTGAAGGACACTTATGAGACCAACACCTTCTTCTTCCTGGTGTTTGACCTGTAAGTACCCAAAACTGCAGCCAGCCACACCTGGGCCTGCTGGAGAACCTCCACTCTGGCTCCTGCCCAGTGCTGCCTGCAGACCAGCACTGGCCCCCATTATCAAGGAGGCCAAAGAGGTCCACAGATCTGTGGCCAAGCAGCCCCTTAGGTCAGGATGCCAGGCTTTGAAACCTGGGTCCACCACATATGGGCCAGGTGGTTTCTCTCAATATTGGTCTTCTTATCTGTCTTATGGGAGCAATAATGGCACCGTGCTTGGCACAGCATGATAGTGATTATTAACTGCAGTGACAGTTGTGCTGGGGGCCACTCCATATTTATTCTAGACATGGAGGACGTGGCAATGGAAAGGCCAGACCAGGTCCTGACTTGTAGTCGAGTACATGTACATGCACATAAGGCACAGCAAAAGGTTAGGGGGACCAGGACTTCAAGCAAAGTCTCTAGGAGGTGACTTGAGTAGAGGTGTAGGGGGAAGGCATGGAAGGACCAGAGCAAAGGCCCCGAGCAGGTCTCCAGCCAAGGGAAGAGCTGGCTCGTGGGCCCTGTGGCTGGGATCTGCAAGGCCCCCGAGTAGGGGGAGTGAGCTTGTGCGGAGCAGCAGGATGTGAGGCTGGAACCAAGGAGCAGGTGCTGCAGGCACTATAGCCATGATAACCCTAACCCTGACTCTCCCCAGAGGGCCTGCTGCACCTGGGCAGGTGCTTCACCATGGAACTGTTGGTTTCTGACAAGGATCCCAGTGGCAGGATGTGGGCCAGCAGTGTGGAGGGCAGAGGCTGCATCCAAGATGTGGTTCAAAGGTCAATACCATTAGTATCAAGATCACCCCTTTGCTTGAGCTCCTTGTCACTGAGTGTCAAGTGTGAGCAACACAAAGTACTCTATGAACTGTGTTCAAACTCGTCATCGTCTTTGTTATTAAAGCTTCCCAGGGAAGGGATTGCGCTACTCCTTGTTCCCCTCCACTGCCTTTTCACTGAGAATGTCAACCTCTGCAAAAACAAGTATGATTTCTCCATATGCAATAGTTTTAGGGACAGGGGTTACTTGAGAAATTATTCAAGTAAGTTATGTATTGCTGAAATATTTCGCATTGTAGCTATACTATGTTCAGTATTATTTGACTTTTTAAATTTTTAATTAATTAATTAAATTTGTGGTGCTGGGAATGGACCAGGGACACTTTACCACTGAGCTACATTCCCAGCCCTTTTCATTTTGTATTTTGAGGCTGGGCCTCACTAAGTTGCCTAGGCTGGCCTCAAACTTTCAGTCTTCTTGCCTCAGCCTCCTGAGTCTCTGGGATTACAGGTGTGTGTCACCACACCAGGCTTACTGACTTAGAGAAACAATTTAGCCTCACATGTAAGCATAAATACATGGTTAGCTCCGGGAAGGTAGAGCCCACTGAGGAGCAGTGCATGGCCCCCAGTGTTCACTGGCCAATCATTGCTGCCGCTGCTGATAGTGAGTTCTCCTAGTATCTTTCAAATAAACTAAAATGATAGAGACTGGGGCTGGAGGTGTATCTCAGTGATTAGAGTGCCTGCCTAGCATGTGGGAGGCCTTGGGTTTAATCTCCAGCACTGGAAACAAACGAGGATAAAGACTGGATTCACACATTACCTTTTAGGAACACATTACAGGTACTGTGTAAAACGAGGCTCACCTCTGTAAATTCTAGGTCATCTCAAAAAGACACCCTTTCCCTTCTCAACCTGCCCACCAAGCTGAAGGTTTTCTTCCTCTCTGTGATGCTGGCCACAAATCTGTTCCTCCATTCACTCTCCTCCCCTTTGCCATGGGGATCCCTTGACCCTTGGAGGGGTGGGAAGGAGGGACAGGATGTGCCTTTTCCTACTTAGTCTCGGCAGACTCTCCGAAGACCCCTCCAGACTTGACCAGCTGCTGCTCTCCCCAATCTGCAGCACCTGCACCATCCTGTCCCACCTTTGGGGGTAGCTCAAATGTCTTTAACCTTTGAAGAGGCTGCTTGGGGAATTTATTTTTGCTGTTGCCCTCAGGAGCCCTCAGGGCATAACTAGATCATTCTAGCAGAGACCCTTTCAAGATCCTCCCAAGAGGTAAGGAGATTGAGTGGCAGTTCTTGACCCTGTTACAGGCAAACCTTCCCAACATTCAGTGTTGATTCCTCCCATTTGTCTCCTGGGAAAATTCCGGATACTCGAGTCCTTCTGATCTGCACCTGGAACCCTGGGCTCAGGGGGCCTTTTGACCTCCAGCTTTGATCTGGGTTCTGACAGGTCCCAGCCTATGATGGCACTTCCACAGACAGGGACCCCAGCACTGGTGTGCATCCCACCTTTCCAGCCTCCTCTTTTCTTCCAATTCTTGCCAAATTCTGTACTCACTCCCCCAGTTCCTCTCCCCAGACTTGGGTCCTTCAGGAAGAACGGCAGCCCATCTTGTCCCTCTGGGAGCAGGGTGAGGGGTGATCTTGGGACAAGCATGACTAGAACCTGTTCCCACAGGATGAAGAGAGGGGAGCTCTTTGACTACCTCACTGAGAAGGTCACCTTGAGTGAGAAAGAAACCAGGTGAGGGTCTGTCTGCCCCTCTTTCCAGCCCCTTCCAGTGTCCTAGCAGCACAGGTGTGAGGTCTAGGAGGCATGGTGTGCCCTGTCTCAACTGGGAGTGTGCACTGCTGTCTTGGTGCCCTGCCTCCCTGGCTGGGTCTGGACCCTCCCAGCCTGTCCCAAGCCCTCCTCCTCGTGCTGGCAGTGTGGCTGGTATGTGAGCTTTGCTCTCCCTGCTACTACCTGACCCTGCAGAGTAGAATAACATGGGGTGGAACGCGGTCTGTCTTATGGAGTGTTTGATTTGTGTGTCTACAAAGCACCAATCAAACATAAATACATGAGTGAAAGGAAGACATGTAGAACAGAGGACAGAGGACGGAGACTAGGGTGGGGGAAGGGTGGGTAATGGGGACTGAAATGGAGTCAATCAAATTCCATGCAGGTATCATTTTGTCAAAATGAGCCCAACTATTATGTATAACTATAATGCTCTAGTAAAAGAAAAACCACAGCCAATTAAAAACTTTAAAAAGGAAAAAGAAAGGAGCAACATATGTGCCCACCCTAGAAAGATCATGAGAGCCCTGCTGGAAGTGATCAGTGCCTTGCACAAGCTCAACATTGTACACCGGGACCTGAAGCCTGAGAACATCCTCTTGGATGACAACATGAATATCAAGCTCACGGACTTTGGCTTTTCCTGTCAGCTGCAGCCGGGAGAGAAGCTGAGAGGTCTGGTGACATGTCAGGGGCTCAGGCTCTCTGAAGCTCTCTGGTCCTGGTCAGTTCTCCAGGACCAGAGAGCCTGGGTTTCTCCCTGCCATTCTCCACCAGAATAAAGTCCTGCCAGTGGAGGGCTAGGTGCCTCTTCAGGTTGAGTCCTCTTTCCGGGACTGCACTGAGCCAGGTTGCCACTGTCTAAGCTCCAGGCTGGGATGGGTAAAAGGGAACCAAAAGGCAGCCCTTGGGCCTGTGTGAACCCTGCCCCTGCCCTCAGCCCTGAAGTTGGCCAGTGTTAGGCCAACCCCAGTCCCAGCCCCACTTCCCTTACATCTCCACTGTATCTTTGGCCTTCCTCTTCTAAGTGCCCTCTGCTGACTGGTCCTGACAGTAACTCTTCTGCAGAGGTCTGTGGGACCCCCAGTTACCTGGCCCCGGAAATCATTGAGTGCTCCATGAACGATGACCATCCAGGCTATGGGAAGGAGGTGGACATGTGAGTGCAGGAGGTGGGGAGGGAGGAGGGATCCATGGGCAGGACTAGGTTGGAACAGAGATGCTCCCTCTCCTTCCCTGATGCTGCTAGGAGGGGCAGCCAGCCCTCCTGCACTCACCTACCCATCTGCTAGGGATAATAAGCAGCCCTTGCACAACCCAGGTGGAGCACAGGGGTCATCATGTACACCCTGCTGGCTGGCTCTCCACCCTTCTGGCACCGGAAGCAGATGCTGATGCTGAGGATGATCATGAGTGGCAACTACCAGTTTGGCTCCCCGGAATGGGATGATTACTCAGACACCGTGAAGGACCTGGTGAGAGGCCAGGACTCTGGGCTCGTCCAGCATGGCCTGGGGAGGGGTCTTCTGATGTGCTGGGGGGGCCGCCTTGGTGCTCAGCTCCTCTCTCTTGTTCGCTCAGGTATCCCGCTTCTTGGTAGTGCAGCCCCAGAACCGCTGCACTGCGGAGGAGGCCTTGGCACACCCCTTCTTCCAGCAGTACGTGGTGGAAGAGGTGCGGCACTTCAGCCCTCGTGGCAAGTTCAAGGTATTGTCCTTCCCTTGACTCGTGGCCCTAGGGCAGGTGCTGCTGCTCCTGAGGTCTTGGCCCCAAGACACCCAGGGGCTCTCACATCCACGCTGTCCAGTGCATTGCTCTTCACCTGGGAGGGTTCCAGCTCAACTCCTGGCTGCAGAAGAGCATGGCACCTGGCTGGTTCTGTGGGCCAGGACTGTGCAGGGCCCAGTGGGCCGCTTGGGGGACACTCTCAGTGTGGCCCCTAGGCAGGATCGCTCTGATAATGCTGGCAGGCTGGGGACGTGGGGGACTGCGCAGGGCCCAGTGGGCCGCTTGGGGGACACTCTCAGTGTGGCCCCTCGGCAGGATCACTCTGATCATTCTGGCGGGCTGGGGACCTGGGGGGCTGTGCAGGGCTGGGGTTACCCTAGGGGAGTTCTCAGAGCAGGTCCTTCGCAGGCCATCGCGCTGACCGTGCTGGCTGCAGTGAGGATCTACTACCAGTACCGCCGCGTGAAACCGGTAACCCGGGAGATCGTCATCCGCGACCCGTATGCGCTGCGGCCGCTGCGCCGCCTCATCGACGCCTACGCTTTCCGCATCTATGGCCACTGGGTGAAGAAGGGTCAGCAGCAGAACAGGGCCGCGCTCTTCGAGAACACACCCAAGGCCGTGCTCCTCTCGCTGGCCGAGGAAGACTACTGAGGGGCGGTGGGGCAGGCAGCCATGAGACCCCGCATTGGCCTGTGTGTGAGGAGCACCAGGGCCCAGCTTGAATCCTCGGATGCAGGCGGCTGTCCCTGCAAGGCCTCCGCAAGAAGAGCAGCGTGAGCGTGTGCACCGCATGGCGATAAATGTAGAACAGGTGTGGTCTGAAACAACCACGAGTCCTCCTGCTTCTCCACGGCCCAGCCTGCACCATCCCAGTTTCCTTCCATGGGGAGCCAGGGTTACTGACAGTTGGAACCCTTCCTAAGGGTGCCAGGGTGAGGATCAGCCAGGTGTGGTGGCGCACACCATGATGCCTGCGACTCTGGAGGTTGAGGCAGGAGGATGAAGGTCAAGACCAGCCTGGGCAACACAGAAAGACCCCCGTCTCAAAATAAATAAAGAAAGCTGGGGATGGGGCTCAGGTAGGCGTAAAGCAACCCTGGGTTTGATCCCCAGTACCAAAAAAGAGAAATGTCTGAGATACACAATTGCAAGTTTATTGATGTGGTGACATCTGATGACATGGAGCAGGTTTTTTGCTAGGGATGTTTTTAGAGGCATCAGAAGCTCCTATACAAGTAAGACATATAATTAACATCAGAAGAGAGCCAGCACAGTGGCAGGCAGCTCAGGAAGCTGAGGCAGGAGAATCATGAGTTCAAAGCCAGCTTCAACAAGAAGCAAGGCTTCAAGCAACTCAATGAAACTCTGTCTCTAAATAAAATACAAAAAAGGGGATATGGCTTAGTGGTCAAGTGTCCCTGAGTACAATCCCTGGTACCAAAAAACAAAACAACAACAACAAAAAACATCAGAAGGGAAAGCTTCTGGATTATTTGCTTTGTGACTGCCACAATGCACAGCTTCCTGGTAAATTATTTAAGATTGACACTGGGCCCAGCATGGCAGCACACTTGTAAAGTTCAAGGCCAGTCTGGGTAACTTACCGAAATCCTGTCTCAAAATAAAAAATAAAAAGGGCTGGTGTATCTCGGTGGTAGAGCACCTGTAGGTTCTGAGTGTGAGTGTGTGAGTGTGTGTGTGTGTGTGTGTGTGTATGAAGCCCGTTGCATTAAAAAAAATTTTTTTAGATGTTGATGGACCTTTATTTTATTCATTTATTTACATGTGGTGCTGAGAATCGAACCCACATGGTAGGCAAGTGCTCTACCACTGAGTCACAACTCCCGTCTAACCCATTGCATTTTTACAGATATAGTTCCTTGAAAGGAGCAAGAAACACTATAGATGAGGCAGATAAAGGAAGCATTTTCCTTCTACAAAAATCTGCTGGGAAAACAGCTGCCTTAGAAAATTTTGTGTTGAGGAAATGTCAGATCTCTCAATCAGGGAGAAAGGGAAGGTAACAGATTTACAAATGTTTTGGGAACTGCACTTTGGAGCCCTCTGTTCCAACAGTTTTCCTATCTGGCCCTGTATGGTCAATGCTTGGCCTCCAGGGGACACCCAGCTCCCAGTCACTGCAGTCAGGCTCCTTCCCTGAGAGAGGGGCAGTTCTCAGAGGGAGAGCCCACCATGCCTTGGGAAACGCCTGCTGTGGAAGATGGGCAGGCAGGGGAGGGTGTCCCCGAAGCTGCAGTTTAAGAGCTTAGGGTCAGCTGCGTTTGGAATATGGCCAGGGAATGACCTGGGTCTCAGGGGAACTTTTCTCCTGCCCCTGTTGCCAGCAACTCACAGCTCCCCGGGCGGGCGGCCTGCTCCTGAAGCACAGCGGAAGCCCAGGTTGTCTGAGGCAGAGTCCGGAGTGTTGCCCATCCTGCATCAGAGAAGGGGAGAGAAGCCTGTGTTGAGAGGGGCTGGTGGCCATCCCACCCTTCCTGCCCACCCCAGGCTTGCTGAGGCTGGTGTGTCTGAGGCCTGCAGCAGCGTGGCCAGGAGAGACCTGGTATAAGGGCAAGTCCTGGGTGAGAACCACTCCCGGGGTGTGGGACAGAGTAGGGTACGCGGAGTGGCCCTGAGGGATGGGACTGGAGGACAGGGCTTGGCTATCACTATAACAACCTCCACTGTGGGGGGTTAGAACAGCACAGCCCCAAATCCTGTAGGCACCGAGTGAAATGGCATCCCCAGCTTTCCTTCACATGCTACTTCCCCTGCTCTGCAAGGCAGGATGTCAGCATTTCCTAGATCCAGAATCAGAGGCCAGGAAGGCCATGTGTATGGTAGGAGGGGGGTGGGGCAGTCAGCAGAAAACCCAGATTCCTGCTCCAGGCCTTCCTGGTTCTCCACTATTTTGTTCAAAAGAGAAAGGTGAAGAAAATTCAGAAATTTCAAAGCATCAAATAAACCTCTGTAGCCTTGATGTCGTGAGGCCACAGACAGAAGACTCTAAGACCTTAAGGAATCCAGTGGAAGGAGCTGCAGAGGTTAGTAGCTAAATTAAACCTGCAGATGCTGAAAGAGGGTCCTGGAAGGGGGTTCAGGAACTCCGCCAGCCAGGTGCCACCACTAAACATCTGTGTGAAATAAGGAGGTCCCAGGACCTCCTGAGCCTTTTTTTTCTTGATTGTAAAGCAAAGGATTATAAAAAATGATTTTTCATGTGCCCATCTACTTGGAGAGTCAGTAATTCCATGTCCACCGGCAATGACCTGATGTGGCCTCTCTACCCCCATCCCCCTGCTCCCACCTGCTTAGGGAGGATGAGAGGGATGCCCATACAGTTAGTGGGCCACATAGTCCCCCCTGGGGTGGCGAGCTGGCAGGAAATGCTGCAAGTTGCCCCAGGCCCCTAATTCTTCTTGCCTGTTCCTGTTCTGTGCCCACAACCCCAGCAGAGGCTGGTGCCCAGAAGCAGCACCCGCATCAGCCACCTGGGCTCCTGCAGCCAGGACAGACCCCCGGGCCCTGGCTGCTGAGCCATGTTCCACAGGACCAAGCTCTCACCTAGTGGTGACCCGGGCCCGGTGGTTGGCAGAACCATCAATGGTGTCGATCCAGGATGCACCCCGGAGAACACGCATGTCCTGGCCAGCGGCCCGGTAGGGTGATGCGGTCCACTCCCACACATTGCCCATGAGGTCATAGATCCCTGCAACATAGTAGGAGCATCAGCCAGGCTGGGAAGCACGAGATCCCCCAACCTGTCTGCGGCTTGGGGAGAATGGGCAGCATGAGGACCATCGGCAACTCGGGAGAGAGCCTACCGTAGCTATTCTGTGGGGGAAAGGCATTCACTGGCGAGACTCCGTGGAAGCCATCCTCAGCTCTGTCACCCTTGGGGAATGTTCCCTGGTGGGAGAAATTAACCCTGAAGGGTCTATCAGCCTATTCCAAGACAGGAAACCCTGCCTGGAGGAAAAATCCACGGTCCCCTTGCTGCAGAGCTGGCCCAAAAAGGGGCTGGAGCCATAACCTAAGGCTCCCCTCAGGCTGGGTCAGGAAGAGTGCGTTTCCGTGCCCACAGCGGTCCACGTCCAGCCTGTCCTCCTACTGTTGGCTTTCAGAGACCTCCTGCCCTCTGCCTTGATACCCTCGCGCTGTGGAGCTACTGGGAACTGCATTTCCCACTCTCCTCCAGGTCCTGCACCTGCTGCCTTCGCAGGACCATGGGTACCCCCCTGAGCCTTCTCCCTTCCACCACAACAACCTTAATGCCCTCTCATCCACCCCACCCTACTGTTCCTCTCTCCTACTCTTTACAAGAAAAATCCTTAAAAACGTGACTGACGCTTGCTGTCATAACTTGTTGAGCTCTGTCACCTTTCCTTAACCTGGGGCGTGATTGGCACCACTGCCTGTAAGCAGCTGTGTGACGGTTGGTGATCTGCTCAGCGCCACCATGCACTACATCACTTACACTTCTCTCCCTTAATGTGACTATCCTCAGTGCCACATGTTGCCTCCCTTAAAAACTCAGCAAAGTGGCCAGGTGCAGTGGCACACATCTGTAACCCCAGCTCAGGAGGCTGGGGGAGGAGGATCACAAGTTGGAGGCCAGCTGGGGCAACTTAGTGAGACCCTATCTCAAACAATAGAAAGGGCTGGGGTGTGGCTCAGTGGTAGAGCACCTGCCTAGCATGTGCAAGGTTCTGGGATCCATCCCCAGCACCACACAGACACACCAACAAAAACATAAATAGGTCATTATAACTGCAGGCCCTCTTTGATGCTTTCCCTAACAGGCTGGTGAGGAATCCCCCAACTCTAGAGCCTCCAGCCATCCTCTAAAAGGTAGATGCCTGATGACTCCCTGCTGGGAACAAACCTGGGCCTTGGGAGCCAGACAGGGGCTCCCCTCCTGTTTTCAATCTTTACTGACAAGAGCACCTGACCTGGGCTGACCCTGAGCCCATAGACTCCCCCCTGACTGCTGATGTGCAGGTTATCTGTGTAGATGAGGCAGCATCTTAGCCATATGGCCCAAGCCTGGGCTCAGGCTGGAGTCCACCCTCCTCCACCCTTCCACATTTGATGAATTATCAAACCCTGTCCACCTTCTCACACATGCTTCTCCCATTTGGCTTCCTCTCTTGATCCTGTTTCCACTTAATTTGAGAACTGATGACCCCTGGGCCACTTCCATAGCCTGGGACTCAATACATCCCGTCACATCTGCAGTTCTACCTCACCTGCTCCTGCACAAGTCAGCCTCAGTGCATTTCTTCCTGCCTCAGAATGATGGTGCTCCAGCACACACCTGCAGCCATACACTGTGTGCCCAGCAAGCCCAGGCCTTGGATTCCTGGGTTCCGTCCCCAGAAACAAACAAGTAAACCCCTGCTGGCTCCCCACTGTCTAGGCAGCTGGGTCCTCCACAATCTGTCTCCAACCTGCTCTTTTCCTATCTCCTGTAGCCCCTTACTTCCTGAAACGGCCACACCTCTGAACATGCCCTGGTGCTCCCTTGGCTGGGAATGCCTGGACTTTTCACTCGGCAACCTCCTACCTGACCAGCTCCAGCGTTACCCTTTGTGGTGAAGTCTCCCCCACACCCTCTTGTCTTTGCCTTACCAGTGCAGAGTTTTCAGTTCCATCAGGACACAAGCCCTCTGAGCCCCACATCCCCTCCCATGATGCCCACCTCCTGCAGGAGGAGGCTGGGGCTGCTGAGGAGGAAGTGGGTCTTACCTGCCACAGGTTGGTACGGTTTGGCTGGAACCGGTTCCCCCATGGGTAGACCTGACCTGTCAGGAGGGCCAGGACACAGGCCAGAAAGGAGAGGAGGAATTGGGGAAGAAAAACAAAATCAAACAGTGAGGGCACCTGAGGGAGCTGGGAGGTGAGGGAGCTGGGAGGGAGAGGAGGTGGCTTACTTCTGCCCCACCCAGCCCTGCTGGGGCACTGGCCTGACCCCCACCCCCAGGGCTCTGCAGTACCCCTTGAGGTGCTGTGATCAGGTCAACCTAGAAGCCTTGTTGCCAGTTCACGTGGAGATGAGTATAGAAATAGAGAGTGCGCATTGAGAGGTTAGTTCATTGGATTTCAAGCAAGAAGCAACCTCGTCCGCCACACTAAGCACCTCAACTACTGATATCCCAGGTGTTCATCTGAAGAGGTGTGGAGGTGTTCAACGTGGGAAACTGCTCTTTATTATTGTGACCTTTTGCACAGCCAAGACTGACCAAGACAAAGCTATGAGCAAGTGGTGCTTTTTGATGTCAACCCCTGCTACTTTGGAAACTGTGCTTTCCCTAAGCTGTGCTGCTCTAACTAGATCTATAGAAATCTAACCTGTACCTATGGAATCTCCAACAACAAAAACGTTAGGTCTCCTTTTCACTCCATGTTTTCAACCATTCATTTTTTTGTGGCATTGCACATGCGTGTTGGTCTGAGGTGGGTTAGCAATGAAACAACACAGGGAACCCTGGCCCTTCTCCACAGGGAGTTTAAGAAGCACTGCTCTAGGGAGCACAAGCTCTTCCCACCCTCAGAAGTCCCCCAGCCAGGGTGGGATGTGGAGGAGAATAGAGAAGTTGTCTTGACATCTGTACCCTTCAAGCCCCCTCGGGCAGCAAACTCCCACTCTTCCTCGGTGGGCAGCCGCTTCCCCCGCCAGGCACAGTAGGCCCGGGCGTCGTTCCAGCTCACGTGTACCACGGGGAGCTCCAGTCTCTCTCGGATGCCAGAGCCAGGACCTGCAGGCTGACAGCCAGGATTAGGTGAGACAGGCTCTGGGAGCTCATGAAAGTCTGAGGAAGGCTAGGCTTAGGGGGCCTGAGTTAAGTGTTTACCACTAGATGGGGAAAGGAAGTTGGGAGAAACAGCTTGGTGAGTGAGGGACTTCCAGTTAGAAGGCAGACTAAAGGAGAAACAGGAGGGCAACAGGAAAAGAGTGGAGCAGAGGAAATGGGATTGCTTGGCTATTTCCCTGAAATCCCTGTCATCCTTTAGGACTTGATGTGCCTGGCCTGGTGGCTGAGGGATCTAGGGAAGACAGCTTCCAGAATAAGGGAAGGGGTAGAAAATGAGGAATCAACACTTACCTGCCTCCAAAATGCCTTTTCCACTGGAAGCCACCAGAGAACAGGCTGCAAAACAGAAGATACACAGTGGAAGATGCTCTGCCCAGGAAGGGCACCTTCCAACAGCCACGGGAGCAGAGCAGAGGCCTCGACTGAGATGGGGTCCTGGTGAGCTGTGGCTGGACTTTGATCAGCCTCACTGCAGGCAGGTTCCTCAAGGTGCTCTCCTGAAGCTTCAGGAAGAACTGACACCCGGTCTTTACCTGGATTCTCTCAGCTTCACTACACCAGAACCAGCTCAGGGTGAACTTCAGGAGCACTGCTCATCTGACTCTTTCTCCCCCACCATGGCCTAGGCCATGCTGACCAGGCCCCACTCCATCCCTTGGCTGCGTGCCAGGTACTCTCACCTTCATTTGCTGGGTTGCTTTGTTTCTTAGCTCACTGGAGACAAAGTCCTCAAAGACAAAGCTCCACCCGAACATTTCGGCCTCTGTCCGATACTTCTTCTCCCTGACAAACTCCCTGAAGAGAGAGTTTCACTTGCCAACAGGGTTCCGAGCCCCATTCCTACCCACTCTGGGAAACCTCCTGTGTCCTTGTCCTCAGTCACACCCCACAGGTCTCAAGAGCTCCAAAAGATTCACCCTATGACCCGAGCAGGGTTTTCTCGTAAGTCAGGATATAATTTGCATTTAACACATATAAAAGATACTGGGCTGAAGGAAGCCCACCAAGTCCCCAGAGTGCCTTTCCCATGGCTGGGTATGGTTTGTGGACTCCAGTAGGCAGACTGCAGGGAGGACTGCACAGCGCTGGGCCAACTCCATAGGACCTAATTGCTGGTGAGCAGTCTCACATTGACACATTATCTTTGAGTGATTGTTACTTATTAAATATTAGTCTACAATGTCACCTTTGTGTTTTTGGACAATCTTAACTCTTTTTTAGGACAAACCTCTAGAGGTGGAATCACTGAGTCCAAGGGCCTGAGAAATATGCCAATTCTTGCTTCCGTATCAATTTTTCCCTGCAAGGTTTGTTTTTTCCCCTCCTTGGGCCTGGGAAGTGAACCCAGGGCCTTGAACATGCTGGGCAAGGTCTACCTCTGAGTTGCTTCCCCAGCCCTTTTTACCCTCAGGCAGGGTCTCACTAAGTTGTTCAGGCTGGCCTCAAACTTCTGAACCACTGCCTGAGCCTCTGAAGGAGCTGGGATTACAGACATACACTATACCTGGCTTTCCTGCAAGTTATTTTTATCTTGAACATGTTTTAAGTCTACAAATACGACATGTTTTTCAAGAGCATAATGTTAAATTTCATTTCCTATGTTTAATTCTGAAGTCATATGATATGTTTTTGTTTTCCAAACTTTCAAACAAACATACAGAAAAGATGTATGAGAATCTCCTTGTGAAAACATTCTTTGAGAAATGATACTGTTTGGTAGTTAAATTTCCAGAGATTTGGGCTGATACAGAGTTGTTCCTTATAGCATTGCAAGGAGTAGGCTATAGAATGTTTCTGTGATTTTTCAAGTGTCATCATACTCAGTCTTTTGGCAAGGACCAGCAACAAACAGCATTTTATAGTCAGTTTGCCAAGAAAACTTCCCAGTTCCTGTAAATATGAGATAAACTTCTCAGGATTACAAAATTGGAAAATGCAGATTAGAAAGTCACCAAATAGCATTTCTTCCTAATTCACATTACCATGTCCCTGTAGCTACAACTGCTAACAATACTAACATTCAGACTTAGAACTCCCTCCAGAAACTTTCAGTATTGATTTGCTGATCATTCAACAAACACATCTTGAGAGACAAGGAGGTGTTGAGCCTGCTACAGGACCTCAGGAGCAAGCCACAGGGGAACAGGACAGGCAAGGTCCCTGCTTTCCAGGGGACAAAATTCTGACCCATTTAAAGTAACAACTGGATTATAAAAAGACTTAGCCACCAATTATAACATTCCAGAATTTCCCATATTTACTTTATTGTCTTCCCTCCCTCCCTCTCTTTTTTTAAAAATATTTATTTTTTAGTTGTAGTTGGATACAACACCTTTATTTCACTTATTATTATTTTTTAATGTGGTACTGAGGATCAAACCCAGGGTCTCGCACATGCGAGGCAAGCACTCTACCGCTGAGCCACAACCCCAGGCCCCCTCCCTCTCTCTTGAATATAATTTTTCTTTTCCTTTTTTCAGTATTGGGGATAGAACCCAAGGGTGCTTAACCACTGAGCAATACCCCCAGTCCTTTTCATGTTTTATTCTGAGACAGAGTCTTGATAAGTTGCTGAGGCTAGCCTGGAACTTGTGATTCTCCTGCCTCAGCCTCCCAAGTCACTTAGATTACAGGTGTGTGCCACTGTACCTGGCTATAAATATTTTTTGAATATTTCATATATATATATATATATATATATATATCTTCCCCTGCACCATTTACAAGTACCTTTTGGATCATTTCTTTTACCTTACTCAAAACATGGCCTTGGGGAAACTAGGGCAACTCATCATAGCTTCTTAGATTGGGCTGGAGCCATTATATTTGACTCCTAAAACAATGCTGCTTCCTTCAACAAATACAAAGGCAATTCAAGGGACTTCTAGCTAGTGTGACCCCTCTCCCAGATCTTCCCACCCCTCATCTCCACCTCTACAGGAGGGTTCTTGGAGTGTTTGACTTTGCTGGCATTTCTCAGTTATGCTGTCAGAGGAAAATGTACTGGCTTGGGTCAATTGGATGTGAGTGCCAAATTGGGTTCTTCCTGCAGAGAGTGGGTCAGGATTCTTGGTCCTTCAGGCTCTCCATGTGAGACAAGCATGGCAAGCCCCACAGTACCAGTGCAGAGATGATATGACAATGAACAAGCTAGTTCCTTTCAGATGTGACAAATGATTAGGAAGAGCCTTTACTTCCCCCGGAAAACACTGATGTACCTGAAATCTTGATTGGTGACAGGAAATATGTCGATGGCAAAGGGTTTTACTGTCACCTCACGGATGGGCCCTTCTCCATCTCTGCCATCCGGAGCATCTGTTCCCATCAGGAACTTCCCACCAGGCAGCTGGACCATGCTCGTTGCCTGTGCATTTCCTGTGGACAAGGAGGGGAGTTACCTGCAATGTGTTATGCAAACGTGTTCACCAGCCAAGTGGTAATGGCTCGATCACATGCAATACTCAGGCACAGCAAAAGTAAACCAGGAGCTTTAAAAATGTAGCTTTAAATTCTTGTTCTGCTACTTAATTTGCTGGGAGAATTCAAGCAAATGACTCCATCTGAGATTCAATTCCCTCATCTATAAAATAGGGATATGGGTTAAAATAGTGTGTCAAATGTTGGGGTTGGGAATGAAGCTCAGTGGCAGAGCTCGCCTAGCACACACAAAGCCCTGAGTTGGGGTCCTAGGCTCTGGAAAAACCTAGAGGAGGGGAACCCAAGATAAAATAATGTGTGGAATGTTGAGCACATGGTAGGTCCTCAGTCACCTCTTCATTTCTCCACACAACCCTTTGCCCCAGCCAGCTAGGCAAATCCAGGAATTATACCCTCAAATACAACAGCACTTTCCACCCTGTTCATGCTGTTTCTTCCTCTCCACTTAACACCACCAACTTTTTTTTTTTTGAGACAGTGTTATTATGTCACACGCTGGTCTCCAATTCTTGGGCTTTAGTGCTCTCACTACCTCCACCTCCTGAATGCTGGACTACAGGCTTGAATGCTCAGTAGCTTCACCATCACATCACCTGTTATCATCTGTTCCAGGAGGAAATGGAAAGGACATCTATTTTGCTAGTGTACCCCTAGCAGTTAGCACAAATGTAAAATGATTATTATAAAAAAACTGGATGAACTCCTTTAAAAACATGCTGTTTGGGGCTGGGGTTGTGGCTCAGTGGTAGATGAGAGACACTCGGTTTGATCCTCAGCACCACATAAAAATAAATAAAGTTCCATTGACAACTAAAAAATAGTTAAAAAAAAAAAAGGTGCTGTTTGACTGCCTCAGAAGAAAATCATGTAATAAAAATGATCTTAAACTTATTTCATAGGATCTGGGGCTGGGGCTCAGTGGCAGAGTGCTTACCTAGCATGTGTGAGGCACTGGGTTCAATCATCAGCACCACATGAAAAAGAAATAAATAAAATAAAGGTATTGTAAAAAAAAATTTTTTTAAACTTCACAGGAGGAAACCAAGAACCCAAAAGAGGTGACTTGATGAGCCGACTGACGGCTGGGGGTGTAGCGCAGTGGTCAAGTGTGAGCGGAGTAAGCATGCCAGGGGCTGCGAGAGGGTAGCTGGCCAGCAAAGACAGGACTAGATCCAGGGTCCAGTCTCCACTTCCACAGTGCGGCTCCCAGGAGGAGCACTTCCTGACTGGACACATCCTTCAGGATTTCCACGGAGGATATCCAAGCACTGTGCATTTCCCTAGAGTCCAGTTTCTGGCACTCCTGTCTCATCTCACATTGACTTCATCCACTTTATTTCCTCAAGAAATATTTTTCAAGGAAAAAAAAGAAAGGGAGTGGAATTTCAAATTTAAAAAGTATTAAAGAAGAACATAAAATTGCAGTGCCCATAAACGATTCTGCCATAACTCCGCAAACGAGCTAACTGGGAAAGCACTTGTGAGCTAAAAGGTGCCTCTGGATAGATGGAGACCCTGAAAAGCACCAGCTGGTCGTGTTCCTGCGGTCTCGCCTGCAGGCCGGCGCGGTGCGGGGGCGCTGGGCTCGCGGGAGGCTTGAGAACCTGGGGCACGGCCCGCACGGAGGACGCGCCGCTAAGGGGCAGTACCGGCACCGCCCGCCCGCCCTTAAGCGGGGCCACGGGCATGACGGATGAGATTCCTCGTGCGCAGCAGGCGCCCCACAGGAAGGTGAAGCAGCGAATCCCGCCCCCCATCCCGGGGCCGCAACACCCACCTAGCCCGAGCCAAGGCACCGACAGGAGCCACAGCGCCGGCACCAAGAGCCCCATGCCGAGGACGCGCGGGGCGCACAGGGCGCGCACTCCAAGGGGCCTTTGCGCACGCGCACGCACGCCGCCTGCCGCCCGCGCATGCGCACGACTCGAGTGTCCTCGCACCAAGAACGCGGACCCAGCCTGGCGCCGGGCAGGCCGTGGCCTCCAACAGGGTGTCAGCGTTCTGCCATTGCCAAGACCACTTCCAGGCACTCGCGGGGACGTTGTCGAGCTGTGCGCAAAGCCGGCCACAGCTTCTCCTTGGAGAATGCGGTACTGTCGCTGGCGCCAACAATTCCAGGAAGCCAAGGTACCACGAGCTGACTACAGTGGGCTTGAGTATTTTGCAAAATCATTTTAAGTTGTCAGCCTAAAAAAAATTTTCATCTTATCCAGTTGCTCTCGACCACCTCCATGGGTCTTCCAGCCGTCCATTTTAACACTTTATACTTGCGTTGTTTCTTGGCCTGCAGCTCACTGGTCTTTCCTATCTACTACCAAGTAACTTTCCCCCTTTTGGTGGTCCTGGGGCCAAATCATACAGGCCGGCCTTGAACGTGGGATCCTCTTGCCTCAGCACCAGTTGTTGGAATTACCGGTGTGTCTGCCACACCTGGCAGAGTAAGTGTTCTGAGGGAGCATTTTAGGAAAGCTACTTCAAAAGCATGTAAAAGGTCCAAATGACCCAGTTGAAATTTATACCACAAAAATAAAAATTCTTTCAAAACCCAAACATATTCATGTTCCTTTTTTTGGTGGTACTGGGAATCAAAGCCAGGGCCTCAGGTGTGCTAGCCAAGTGCTATATCCCTGAGCTATGTTCCCAGCAGCATCTAGTGTTACTTTACACTAGCATAAAACTTGAATGTTTAACAAGAAACTGTTTCATTAAAGTAAACCCAAAGAAATAATCAACTCTTTAAAATGTTTTTTTCAAGGAATATTTAATAAGGCAGATGACGTGATTATCTGACATGTAATTTTATGTCACTGTAATAAACAAAACATCCTGTTCACTGGGTAAAAAGGACTTGCTTTATGCATGTACACTCAGTGCAATTTAAAAAATACTGTAATTATAATTTCACACCATAATTTGAATGTATGACCAATTTTTTTTTTTTTTTTTCATATGGGAGAAGAAAATTCCTTGAACAATCATTTGAGGCTGGTACAAAAATCCACCACTATATCCCTCAGGATCATTCCATAGTCTTCAGTTTCAGATGACACAAGAGTGGCTTAAATTCAACCTTTTAGAGAGGACATTCCAGCTCGCATGATCTCATCAACCAGGAGAATGTTGGTGGCAATCACAGTGCTAAAAGGGAAACAGATAGCTCAAAAAGGAATCCTTAACTCAACCTGCTGTTCCCAACTAGACAACCTGCTGTTCCCAACTAGACTATACAAAACACATCCAGCTGATGTCCTCTTTCTACTCAGGGCTGGCTGGCTGAGTCTCTACCTTACAGATTACATCCTTCAGAGGATAACAAAACTCAGAAGGTACCACCATGAAGAATATGCTGATTCCCAAAGGCAAGCAAGCTGCCCGTCTACCTAATACCTTTGTGTCTTGGTCAAGTCTTAATCCTGTCTGCCCATGCAGTGCTGGGGACTATACCCAGGGCCTCACATGTGCTAGACAAGCCCTCAACCACCAAACTCTATCCTCCTCAGCCCTTTGAAAGCTTTTTTTTTTTTTTGGGTGGCACTCAACCACTGAGCCACATCCCCAGCCCTTTTTTGTATTTTATTTAGAGACAGAGTCTCAGTGAGCTGCTTAGTGTCTTAGTGTGCCTTGCTTTTGCTGAGGCTGGCTTTGAACTTGCAATCCTGTCTCAGCTTCCCAGCTGCTGGGATTACAGGCATTTGCCCCTACACCTAGCTCTGAAAGATGTTTTAATTTTTATTTCCCCAAACTTACCAGGAGTGAAGAAGCTGTTTCTTCACACAGTAGTTATCCCATACGCCCACTTCTGCTGCAACCATTGGCTCACCTGAAAGGTAACCAAGTCTTCTTAAAATATAGTATATCATTATATCAGACACAGTCTAAAGGTATAGGGAACACTATTTTATGAAGTGTTGCCAATTCTAAAACAGAATAAAGCCATTGAAAACATTTAAAATATAAAAGAACGTTTGGTGCTGACTTGCTTATTACTCATTCTCTCCTCTGTAACTACACAAAATCCTCCACAACACCTCTGATGAGTGGCTAACCTCTGCTTAGATGCCTTCCAGTGACAGGGTACTCTCATGGGTTACCACATGCTTGGACATCCCTCTGTTATTTACTATATTTTCATTTGTCAATCTGATCACATAATATAGTCTTTTAATCAGTTCCTGATTAAAAGACTGGGTTAATACAAAAACCTTTCATTATCAACAAAGCTTCATACCACCACTCAGCAACATCTCCAACAAATCTGTACTTGGGCATCCACCCCGGCAGAGCCCTGAGCTCCGGACAGCACTGGCATCAAGTAGCAGAGCCGCTTGCCAAGACTCTTTCCAACCCTCCTAGAGTGACCTCACATGCTTGGTATTGTTCTTGCCCTATAGAGAGGCCTTCTCTTACCTGTGTTCAGGTCCACGCCTACAAGCTGACCCGATTCTGAATGTTCTGCTTGAATCTTAACTAGTGTTTCTTGAAGGTCAAAACCAGAGTTCTGAGCAAGAACCTAAAGTAAACAAATTTAATTCTTGAAAAGGCAGGAATTAAGAAGTTCTACAACAAATGAACAGTATTTACAATCCAAAAAATAAAAACACAAAACCTCATAATGAGGGCTGGAGATATAGCTTAGATGGTGAAGTGTTTGCCTTACATGCACAAGGCCCTGGGTTCAATCCCAAGCACCATAAAAAAACCCAAACAAACAGAAAACAGTGGTTTAAAATAACAAAGTTATTTTATAACTTTTAACATCAGTTTAAAATAACAAAAAGCAAGCTTGTACTCAAGCATGATGCCTTTACTGCAAATATTCTTAAAACAGTTCTCTTGTCATCCAAAACCTCAAGGACAGTCAAGTCTCCCAGAACAAAAGGCTTTGAGATGATATGGATAGTATAATCGCAGGGGCTCAGAAGGCTTAGGCAGGATGATCACAGTTCAAGGCCAACCTCAGCAATTTAGCCAAGACCTTGTCTCAAAATAAAAAGGGGCTGGTGTTGTGGCTCAGAGGGAGAGCACTCAGGCACTCGTTTAATCCTAGCACCACATAAAAATAAAAAAGACACTGTATCTGCCTATAATTAAAAAATAAATATTTTTTAAAAAGTAAAAAGGGCTGGGGATGAGGCTCAGTGGTTAAGTATCCCTGGGTTTAATCTCCTGTACCCCTCCCCGCAAAAAAGTATATAGATATGATGGGAGTACAAGTGTCAAGTAGAAAAGGATTCAACCTGCTCACTCAAAATTCACATTATGAAGAAAACCTATATTATAAAAAAGGTTTACTCAGTTTAATTGTTTTGATGTATTTAATAACTGTTCAAGTTTTCACACCTTGGGAATAATGAGCAATGCATCAGCAAACGCCTGGACTCCAAGTTGGGCCCTGCCTTTCACACTGGGCTTATACTTAATCAGGGCTTCTGCCATGGCCACCTCCACTGCACCAGCACCTGGAACCACACAGCCTGTTGTGTGGAGAAGAGGAGAAATGATAATAAGCTCAAGAAAAATGAAGAACCAATTACAAGGAAACAAGATATATATGAAAACCACTTATGAAAGACATTAACTTCTTAGGAATCCGCCGTTTTCATAACAATTTAACAACAGCATTGCACTTGTCTACTCTGCCCCATACTACTAGACAAGCTCTCCACCACTGAGTGACACACCCAGCCCACATGCAAAGGGACAAACCTAACAGCACATCAGTTCAATTGAGCTGGCATTCTGGCAACTCTCGTGAGCATGGGTTAGTTCATTTGCCTGTATTCACTTTTAATAGTGGCACACTATGAAAAACCTTAGCATACCAGTTATCATAAAAGGAAGACTTTACTTTTGCATGGTGTCTGGCTGTGTAAAATACTGACTAAAGTACACAGTATTCAGCCATGCTTTTTACACTAGCAAAAAGAACAAGGTTTAAACACAATGAGCTCTTACCATCATCGAGTGCATTTTTGACTGCCCTTAAGCCATCGCGTATAGCATCTTTGATCTGAGTAAGTGTGTGCTTATTTGGTCCTTTGACTAATAATGTGACAGAACGGGGATTGTTACATTTCTCAATAAAGGTGAACTTCTCTTCTCCCTGTGTGTGAGAGAGATTTTCAAAAACAGAATATATACAAAGAGTGAACAGGAGAGGAGTGTGTGGAGAGGATAAATAGCATATTAATCATATTAATTATACTGACCATATTAAAGCCAAATTTAGTAAAGATTGTGATTTTTTTCCATGCCAATGGAAAAAAACAAACAACAAAACGTATATAAACAAAGAAAAACCTGATCCTGAATTTAAACTTTTCTACTGAGGAATTCAGGTTTGGGAGGAAAACACACTTACCAAGGTATACTCATAGACAAGTCCTGCATGGCCCAGGCAGTCAGGACTGAGGTCATCAAGAGAATTCAGAGCCACCCCACCACAAGCAAGAGTCAGCCTGAAAGGGTGAAGTGTGAAACGTGTCAGCAGCATGAGCAGTTACGCTCAAAGAGAAGATTAACCACTGTCAGGAAGAAATCTCCAGAATTACAGGCTAAAATTGCATTCTCAAAAATATTTCAACCTAAGCCTTTCCATTCATCAACAATCAGCTGAAAAAGATCTTTTCTTTTAACCTGTTAAAGCCACCCTCCCCTAAAGTCAGCAAACAGGCTTCAAATATGACCCTGCACCCCTGGTATTAGGGATCGAATTCGGGGCCTTGCATGTGCTAGCCAAGTGCTCTAATGAGCCATATCCTAGTCTTTTAAAATTCTATTTTCAGACAGGGTCTAGGTAAGTTGCTCAGGGTGGTCTTGAACTTGTAATCCTTGTGCCTCAGTGCCTCAGCCTCCCAAGCCGCTGGGATTACAGGTGCGTGCCATCACACCCAGCTCTCTGGAACCTTTTCACAAGAAAAACCAGGGGTAGGGTGTGTCTTGTTCTGAACAATGCTCATAGAATTATTCACAATAGCCAAAAAATAGCTACAACCCAAATGTCCACCAACAGATCAAAGATAAAACATAGCACACACAATGGAATAAAGAGTGAGACTCTGGCCTGATACAGCATGCAGACTATGCCAAGTAAGTAAATAAAACAAGCCAGATACAAAGGACAAACACTATGACTCCATTTACAGGAGGCACTGAACTCAGACCTGTGTTCACCAAGGTAAGGAGAGGGAGAATTGGGAGTAACCTATCTGGATGATAAAAGTTTCAAGATGCACACTGGTGGTAGCTGCACAACAGTGTGAATGCAGTAATGCCACTCCTTGGAGCCCTTAAAGTGTGAGATGTTATTTACATGATGCCACAAAAAAGTGAAAAATAAAGGAGGAAAAGAAAAATCCTAATTCACTTGCCAACTAGAGAAATTTACGTTATTCAGATGATCTGCTCATACCTTTCCATATTTCTCCGTTTAGCTCTGCGCAGAGCTACTATGCCTTCTTTTGCAAGAGCATCCAAAGAAAAGGGGTCAATCCCCTATAAAAATAAAATCAGTTTCAGTATATCTTGCCTTAAGAGTAGAAAAGAACAACAAACTTTTCTTTTGTAACTCTAATTTTCATTCTCACCTTCTGATTGATAACAACAAAACCTTTATCTGAATCACCACAGACTTTCTTTTTCAGTTCTACTATTTTTTTCACTCTATCTTCAATAAATTTTCTTTCAGCTTTTACTAGTTTCTCTCTCTCTTCTGCACTCTTGTAAAAAAAGCCAGAATTCACTTCTCTGTTAGAAAAAGAGAAAAAATGTTTACTGAGAAGATAGCAGCCTGAGAAACTTGATTCATCTTAAAGCTTACAAAGTCCCTGAGCCCCAATCCTGCCCCTTGTACATTGTTAGTAGTCATATGCTCCTGGCCTCCCAAACCCAAATGAGTTATTACTGCCCTCACAGTGGGCAAAACGAATCTCAAAAGGAACTTGCTGCAAAACACCAAGCTCCTCCACTCCCCCTTAAAGGGGCGACCACTCACGTTTTTTCATACTCCAGCGATACATTGCATGTGAGAATGTATGCGTTTTCCACTCTCTTCTTCATGTCAGGGTGGCGGGCCCCATGGTCCAAAACAAGCCCTCTGATTAAGCTGTTAAAAGACAAGAATTCATAGTTACTTGTGGGAGGCCATCCTCTACGTGATTTGAGTTACTCCCTAGCTGGGCGAGAGGCGCTTAGACACATCTTTGTGTCCAGAGCTTTCCCCACCCTTCTCAGGTCCAAGGGCTTGTCCGTGTGGAGGTGTGTCTGGCCACTACCCTTAAAGACCCAATTGTCGCACCATGACTTTGGGACACTGCCCCCCTTAATTTTCATTGGATGGGATTTTCCCCAGAATTTTTTGTTTCCCAATAAAAGTCCACTCCCTGGTGTGTTCTCTCTCACTGGCCTGTTCAGTAAACCTCGCTACCCTAATAGGTAGCTTGAAGCTGGAGGTAGAAGAAGCCGTCCTGGAGCTGGTTTAAAGGTAATTAGAGTCTGTCTTTTTAATTCAAACTCCCTTCGGATTTCTCAAGTAGCTGAACCTTCATTTATGAAGCCTGTGCTGGCCGTGGGCTAAAGTTACCGATTTCCAAAATAGGAGTCTTTCACTGACAAAACTGAAACACTCAAAAGATTATACTGACAATTTTTATACCATTAGTTTTCTCTCTTGAATTATCTGAAGTTTCTAGTGAAACCTAGGGGTGGTCAATTGTGAAAAAGCAGTATTACAGAGCGCAAGACAGGCTATTCCAACAAAAGTAACACCACTATCTTCAATGGAAAATTCTGCAGATAGTCTCAAATGGCAGACATCAAACTCTTGATTGCCTCTTTCAAATAAATATTATCTCGGTCTTTAAAAAACACAGCATACCCTCCCCGGTCTTCAAGAGGAGATATCACTAGGAACAAATGGACTACCCTGCAATTTATTCCATATAAATTATGTTTACCCAAACATATAAATATTTATTTTTGTGAACATCCAACTTATAAATCCACTTTATTATTATTTCAGGGCTGGAGACTGGCTCAGGGGTGGAGCCCCTGCTCACAGGCACAAGGTTCAACCCCAATAGACACTCAGAAGTGTTCAACAGAACTCTATCACCTACCTTGTGTCAGTTTCAGATTTATGTTTCATCTCCATGATCTCAACCATGAACAGGTCAATAGGCTCATCTTTTTTTTTAATGGCCAAAATGGAGTCCACTACAGCCTACAACAGGAGTACAACTGTTATATAAATTCAATTTGCAAAAGTTAAAAACATTGGGGGTTGGGGTTGTGGCTCAGCAGTAAAGTAGGCTCGCCTAGCATTTGTGAAGCTCTGGGTTCAATCCTTAGCACCACATAAAAATAAATAAATAAAATAAAGAAATTATGTCCAACTAAAAAATAATACCCCCCCAAAATAAAATAAAATGTTAAAATATTGAAGTTCTTCTTTAGAAGTTTTAAGTTTCTTTACTTTAAAATCTGATTTTTTCCTACGAGTAATGAGACTACAGTAGAAATAAAAGGCTCTAGTCATTTACAGTTCTAAAATATTAAATAATCACTCCTATTTTGCTGAAAATACTAATAACTATAGCTTACTACAATTACATGAAGAACTAAGAGTCAGAAGATTCCCAACATGGAAAGGTCAATACCCAAGGAAGCAGAAATGCTAATTAATTACCCTGATTTGATTGTTATACACTGGACACATGTATTAAACCATCACATATGCACCATATTTAAATTACTGATTAACTAGGAACTTTCTAATTAAACCTTCATTTTATATTCCTTTCAAAAAAATTTTTTATCAGCATTTTAATGAAAGTTCCAATTGTATTTTTATAACCTGGTGAGGTGAGTTCTTCTTTGTATTTTCTCACTTCATGTTTCAGGGAACTGGATTAAATATCACTGCCTGGACAGAAATGAACCTAGTTACTTCAAATGGTGGACACTGAAGGTTTCAGACAGCACCTTCTAATTGGAATTGCTAAGAACACCGATGCTTCTGCTCTAAGGTATTTTCCACACCACACACACCAATTGAACACATACCTCTGTCAGGATGTCTGCAAGTTCAGCATGAACTTTGGTACGGAGAGACGTTCTGGCCACATCTATGAGTGTCTCCCTGTCCATCTCTCTGCTTACTTTGATTTGTTCCAAAAACTGAAGGGCCTTTTCCTTTGCAGCTTCAAAACCTTCAGTGATTATTCTAGGATGAAGACCCTGTAATAAACACACAATCAAAACACTGCCACTAAACCTGGCACCTTCCATTAGATGCAATTGTTCATGGAAGTTCAGATAATTTCTGAAGGGCGATTTGGGATCACTCACACCTTTTAACATAACCAAAACAGCATGATGTGCTGACTTTTTGAATACATTTGAAAGAACAGAATATACCTTTCAATGCAGAGGAAAAGAACAGACATTGCTCTAGCACAGCGTCAAAGCCAAGTGAACTATAAAGCACACTTGGGTGTTTGCTGTGCAAATCACCAGGGATAATATCAAAACCTAAAAGTGTCCCTAGAAATCTGTTGTTAGTAGGAACTCCCTCACCCCCATTCTGGGGATTAAACCAGGGTCTCATGCATGCTAGGCAGTGCTCAACCACTGAACTACATCCTTGGTCCCATTTTATTTTTGAGACAAGGTCCTGCTAAATTGCCAATGCTGGCCTCAAACTTGAAATCCTTCTGCCTCAGCTTCCCATGTATCTGGGATTCCAGTTGTACACCTCCACGCCCAGCTAGCAGGAACATTTTAACTTTTCTACAAGCAATCTGAAATTAATTCACATCTTTAGCAATCAAAATAAATGTAGACTAAACATCTGCTCGCTCTCTCTTCATAGGGAATTCTGACAGTGGATTAGTACTCACGGAGGTTTGCTTTAAACTTGGAACTATTCAGGGCTAAAAAAAAAAAGTTGTAGAATTTGGCGAGGTGTGGAGGCGCATACCTGTAATCCCAGCGGCTCGGGAGGCTGAGACAGGAGGATCTTGAATTCAAAGCCAGCCTCAGCAAAAGCGAGGTACTAAGCAACTCAGTGAGACCCTGTCTCTCAATAAAACACAAAACTGGGCTGGGGATGTGGCTGAGTGGTTGGGTGTCCCCGAGTTTAATCCCTGGTACCCCTACCCCACAAAAAGTTGTAGAATTCTTTTTACTCAAATGTCTAACATTTAGTTGACCTTTTCCTTCTAACTATGGCTAGTTCAGATCTCTACATCTCATATTATTAATTTGCTATAGAGCTAGATAGAAATAAAAAATGAAAGTAACTTGATAAAAAACTTGCAGGCCAACAAAGATTCCATAACATATCCATCATCACACATTTCTGTTCCACCATGATAAAGACCCAGGTTCTCAGATTTACACCTCCGGCTCTTTACATGCCTTGTGGCCTCGGCTACTGTTAACACATCAATTTGAAAACATCACATTTCTTACACACAAAAAATCGAGACAAGACAATTCTATGTACCTCAGAAATGTAGAGGTCTGCCTGTTTGAGCAGCTCTCCAATGATAAGGACATTGGAAGTGGTGCCATCCCCAGTGATGTCATCCTGGGCTGTTGCTACTTTTGCTATCAAGGAGGCTGTTGGGTGCTGAATTTGCTGAAAAGGGAAAAAAATTTACTTAAATTACATTATTAAAATAAATATACCTTGAAACCAATCTGTTGAGAACCTCTTTAAATGCTGTCTACCTTAATTGCCCAAATATTTGGCTAATAGTCCTTTCATAAAAAACTTGCAAATTGCTATTTTGCATATCAATCTATGATGATCAAAATATATGGAGACACACGCACTGGCAATCCCAGCTATTTGGGCAAGTGAGCCAGGAGCATTTTAAGTTCAAGGTCATCTGTGATAACTTAGTGGGACCCTCTTAGCAAAGATCTTCCAAGGAGTCACTGTGGGAAAGAAAACAGGAAAATCACCATGCCTCTGAAGCCACTCCAGATTCTTAATCACAAAGGATAGAACCAAATCTCCTGCACCGCCTTTGGTTTTTCTATGCTCCTTTAACCTTGAACAGCTCTCAGCTTTCTCTATCTTTGGGGATACATTTTTTTTTGGCAATACTGGGGATTGAATCCACGGGTGCTCCACCACTGAGTTACACTCCTACACTCCCAGCCCTTCTTATTTTGAGACAGGGTCTTGTTAAATTGCCCAGGCTGGTCTTAAACTTGTAATCCTCCCACCTCAGCCTCCCAAGTTCCTGGGATCACAGAGCCTGGCTGATTAAGAATCTAGGCCATGAGGCTGGGGTTGTGGCTCAGTGGTAGAGCGCTTGCCTAGCATGTGCAAGGCTCTGGGTTCGATCCTCAGCACCACATAAAAATAAATAAATAAAATAAAGGCATTGTGTCCAACTACACCTTTAAAAAAAAAAAAAAGAATATAGGCCTTGACAGACTCTATAAAGACTATCGGCTGGGCCTGGTGATCACATGTCTGTAATTCCAGCTACTGGGGATGTAGCTCAGTGGCAGAGCACCCCTGGGTTCAATCTCAAGTTCGTCCACATACACAATCTTGCACACTGCTTCACCTAAACTGGCTGCTAAGCACTCTGGCAGGGATGCTAGCAGGTGATGCTGCTCACCTGTCAGGCCACAGCAATAGATTATAGACAGATCTTTCCATTGCACCTGGGGAACATCAGCAGCCAGCCAGGAAAGACACATGTGAAACACACACAGACTATATGTAAAGCTGCATCAGTGCCAGGCCTGGTGGCACACACCTGTAATCCTAGTGGCTTGGAAAGCTGAGGCAGGATTAAGAGTTCAAAGCCAGCCTCAGTAACTTAGAGAGGACCTAATAAACTTAACAAAACCTGGCTCTAAATAAAATATTAAAAAAGGGCTGAGATGTGGCTCAGTGGTTAAGTAATTCCCGTTACCAGGGGGGGGAAAAAAAAAGGAAAAAAGGAAAGCTGCTAAGAGGTATAACAATGACATTTTGGCCATGTGGGAGGATGATGGACCCATTAAGAGCACTTTTAAGGGCTGGAGGTATAGCTCAATGTGAGAGTGCACACTTAGGATGGACAATGGGCTCAATTCCCATCACCCAGATAAAAAGAACACTTCAGAAATGAGATGCCATGTCTGTGAATCACTTCCAATCAAGAGGGAAAAATTAAGCAAAAAATGTAAAAAAAAAAAAAAACAAACAAAAAAACCCTCTAAAGGGCATGTGAATGTTTCATTTTCTCAACTTTTCTATTCATTTATAATTTTTCAAGGAAAAAAAAAGAAAAATCTATGGCAACTGAAGAGGTGCAGGCAAAGGGGACTTCTGAGGTGGCAGTTTCTTTCTTAGTTTCTTCCTGTGTTCAGTTTGTTAATTATTATTAAACAATAAATGTTTAATAGGCTTTTCTGTAGTTGTCATATTTTACAATAAAAACCAACCAAAACTAAAAAGTCAAAGATATGGCTTTTCTGACAACAAATTTAAATTATGACTTTGCTTGTCATTAGCAAAGGCTACCATTTAGCCATGCAAAAACAAACATTTCATAATCCTGTGATTATTAAAATACAATAAAACTTTGTAATGTTAAATAAAAATAATTAAAAGTAAAAACTATAACTAGTAGTTTAGTCCTTACTGAAAGTACTTAAAAAACATCTGGATATTGATGCCATGGATACTACTATCAAAACTCCAAATTCTATTCTCAACTTAAATTAGAGGAAAGAAATGGGGGCGGGGGTTGTGGCTCAGTGGTAGAGCACTTTCCTGGCAAGTGTGAGGCACTGGGTTCAATTGTCAGCACCACATCTAAATAAACAAATAAAGGTCCATCAACGACAAAAAAATAAATAAAATTAAAAAAAAAAAAAAAGAGAAAGAAATGTGTATGAGCTACTAAGTTTTGGAAGAACAGATATGAGCAAGAATTTTGAGACGGGGGCTCCCTAGAATGCCCAGGCTGGCTTCCTGTCCCAGCCTTGCAAATTGGTGGGATTACAAGTGTGTGCCACAGTGCCTTTCAATAACACCGATCCCTGGGACTTAAGGTGGAGAGATGTATCAAAGGTATTCCTGGTTTTTTTTGGTATGCTGTTGGGGAAGGAACCAGAGCCTCGCACATGCTAGGCAAGCAATCAGTCTGTGAGCTACGACCCCAGTCGAAAGGATTTTAATTGAAAACAGAAAATCTTGCTGTTTTGCCCAGCTGGTTGTGTCAACCGCCCCTAATTTCTCAAATGACAATGAACTAAAACAATCCTTTAACCCAGACAACAAGTGGCAGGAGAGCCGGTATTCAGGCTCAGGACCCCTGGCTGCACAGCACTGGCACTCCGACCCGACCACGCCGCTCTCCTGGTCCTCCCCCGTCTGCAGGACTACCTGCGGGGAATCACGGACACGATTTTCTCCCATCCCTCCTGTAAGGCAAACGAGCTGGGGCAGACGACGACCTAACCAGCACGGGAACCTCACCATTTCGTGCAGCAGCACGTTGCCGTCCTTGGTGAGCTTGATGTCCCCAGCGCCCGACACCAGCCTGTTGGGGGGGGGGGGGGGCAGAAACGCCAAGTCAGCTTGCGCCTTGTCAAGGAACCCAGCCGGCCTCCCGCGCCAGCCCCCGGGGCCCGGGGCGCCTCCCCACCCCTCCAAGGCCAGTGGAGGCCGGAGAGGGGCGGCGCAGCGAGCGCACACCGGCGGGAACGCGACCCCGCCCGTCCGCCTTACATCTTCATGGTGCCCTTGGGCCCCAGGTTGGTCCGCAGCACGTCCTGCAGCCCGCGGGCCGCGCTGATGTTCACCGCCAGCGCCGCCTGCGCGCGGGCCACCTCGGCCTTCGGGTTCAGAGTCTTCACGGCCGCCATAGCTGTCCGGAGAAAGGAAGAGGGGCGCGCACGGAACCGCAGCCGGCAGCGCGTGGCCGGGCGGCGCTCTCAGCAGCTTCTGGAAAAGTCGGGCGGGCCGGACCCGCCCCCAGCGTGCGCACGCACCGCCGCCGTTGCCCGTGATCCCGCCCCCAGAGTGCCACGCGCCTCCGCCATTGGTCCATAGGCCGATCGGCGTGCGTTCATTGGTCGTGGCCGCTAGGCGCCTGCGGACCTGCCCTCGCGCACTGGCCCAACGCTGTTGCTTTCGGGAGGAGCTGGTCTACTCGGGGCCTGTGCTCTGGGCCTGTGGCGGTTCAGGGAGTGCGGGGGCCGGGGTCCTCCTGGGCGGACCCGAGACCTGAGAACGTAGGCGGGCAGGGCCTGCAGGTGCCGCGAGCGGACGGGCGTGGCTGGGCCTCTGCGCGACCCGGGCTCCTTCTCCCCGCGGCGGCGGGATTGGATTCCCAAAACCAGGGTGGGGTTGGGGGACGAGATGACATAATGAACCAGTCTTCTTGCTGACACTTAAGTTGTTCTCAGTCCTCTGTTATATAGGCTGCAGCGAGTATGCCAGTATATGATGCTTTTAGGTGGGTTTGTGAAATTAGAATAACAAAGCCATCTATATAAGTTTGAGAAATAATGCTGCAAAGTAGGAGGCTAGTGATTGGTTCTGCAGACAGTTCATCTACTGGTGAAGATGCACAGGGAGACAAACTTAACCCGTGAGCAGAGGTGAAGACTGGAATTTCAGGCATCTTCTAACAGGTAGAGAAAGGGGAGTTGGAAAGACCTGCTTTCTGGAGTTTCAAATTTTAAGTTCATTTATTATGTGCTTTAATCATTCTAGTCTCAGTTGTCAGAATTTGAATCAAATTATGTTTATGGTTAATTGGTTATTTTTCATTATGTGGTGCAAAATACAGTAATAAGGACCGTTTCTTGTATGCTAACTTTAAAATATATATATATATATATATTTTAGTTATACGTGGACACAATATCTTTGTTTTATTTTTAAGTGGTGCTGAGGATCAAACCCAGTGCATCACATGTGTGAAGCAAGCTCTCTGCCACTGAACCATAACCTCAGCCCATGTGCTGACATTTTTAAAGAAGGGAGAATTTTAAACTGGGTGTGGTGGCTTAGACTGTAATTCTAGAAATTGGGAAGGCTGAGACAAGAGGATTGCAAGTTCTAGACCAGCCTGAACACTGTGAGACTTTGTCTCAAAAAAAGGAGGTAGGGCTGGGGCTTTAGCTCAGTGGTAAAAGCACCTCTGGGCTCAATTAAGATTATCCCATGTGCGGGCACACACACACACACACCAAAAAAAATTTTAGAATGCCTTTTGGAATTTTTCAATTAAACCTTAAACTTATGGGAACAGATCCATTCAGTTCATGACTGAAGAAATTGAAGTGGCAGCAGGTGTTCAGACATTTGATTCAGGATAATTTCAATGAAAAGTAAAAATTTAAGGCAATAATCCTAATGAGACAGTGTAATATAGTAAAAAGAATTCTAAGATCAGTTTGAGTCTGAATTCTATTTCTTTTCCAACATACTTATTTTAAAACTTAATTTTCTATGTTTTTGTTTTGTTTTGTTTCGATGCTGGGGATTGAATCCAGGGCCTTGTGCATGCAAGACAAGCACTCTATCAACTGAGCTATATCCCCAGCCCTAAAACTTAATTTTCTAAACTATGAAAGTAGGTATAAGTAACCTTGGAAAATTGAGATTGACTATGTAGCATGCTTTATATTGTGCTAGATACAGAAGGTACTCAGCAAATTGCTACTTCTGTATTCAAGTAGCCTTGTGATTAACTATGAATCTTTCCTAGTACCTTCACATGCAGTCTTTTTTAAAATATATTTTTAGTTGTAGTCAGACTCAATACCTTTATTTTATTTATTTTTATGTGATGTTGGGGATGGAACCCAGCGCCTCCACAGGCTAGGCTAGCGCTCTACTGCTGAGCCACAACCCCAGCCCCTCACATGCAGTCTTATTTGATTCTAACAAGAATCCTTTGAGGTTGATGGATCAGTTATTATGAAACAAATTGCAAAGATGATTAAAAGGTTAAATGACCAGTTCAAGATCACATTGTGTTGTATTAGGGGAGAGCTAAACACTGCTTCCACCCTTGATTCCTCCCTTTGTCTCAATCCCCTTGTTCAAATACTCCCTGAATTTTTCACTTTTAGTTCTTAGACATTGCCTCTGTCTACTTTTTCTTGTCCTCATTTCCAGTATTCAAATCTAGGCCATGATCATGTTTACTGCTTCTCCTACAGGATGCAGTGGACCAGGAACCAAGGGGTAGAAATGGGAGTGACCCCTAGTGACCCAAGGGCAAAAGTTTTGCCACCTGTGCCCGTGACCTTATTCTCTGCTTGCCTAGAGGTCTTAGTTCCAAAAGAAGGAGTGATTCTACTAGGAAACATGGTAATTTTCATCTGAACTGGAAATTAAGACTGCCATTTAGCCACTTTGAGCTCTATGCCCCTGAAGAATAGACAGGAGAGTTACTGTGCTGGCTAGGGTGTATTATCCTAACTACTGAGGGCAGATTGGACTGATACTCCATCATGGAGGTAAAACAAGGGTACATCTAAAACACAGGTGATTCCTTAGGACATCCCTCAGTATGTTTTATTATACTCTGGTTGGTCTGTGGAAATATGACCCAATGCAGGCAGAACTTCTAATGGCCCCCACCCTTCAGGAAGAAAGTTTTAGGTCACCACTTCAAATGAAGAACCACAGTCAGATAAGGTGCTTGCTGAGGGCAAAAAGAATATGGAATGGGCCGTGGAATAAATTGGTTATAAATGTATCAATCACTGCATGACCAGATACGGAAATGATATCTATATTTGTCATGATTAATTCTTCTTATTGTTACAGTTGGATCTAGACTGTCCCCCCAAAGTCTCATGTTTTGAAAGTATGGTCCCCAATGCATCCAGGTTCAGAGTTGGGACTTTTAGGCAATGATTGATCATGTGGGTTCTGACCTCATCTGTGGATTAATCCACCTATTAATCCATTGATTAATGGAGAGCTGAATGGACTACTTAGAGGTAGAACTTAGTTGTGGGAAGTAGGTCACTGGAGGTGAGCCCTGGAAGGGCTCCAGGCCCTTCCCCTCTCTGCTTCCAGGCTGCCATGACCTGGGAAGCTTTCTTCCACCACTCCCTCTGCCGTGATGTTCTACCTTGCTTCAGGCCCCACACAATGGACCTGCCCACCAGGGACTGAATCCTGTAAAACTGTGAGGCAAAATAAATCTTCACAACTGTAAGTTGTTTTTTTCAGGTATTTGTCACAGTAGTGAAAGGTTAACACACTTGTTTTGTCATGAATGTGTTTGTTAACTTTTCATTACTATGACAAAAACATCTAAGAAAATAATTTAGGAGAAAAGGTTTATTTTGGTTACTTTTAGAGGTTTCAGTCCATGACTGTTTGACTTGTTGCTTTTGGTCCCATGGCAAGGTCCATGTGATAGGACCTTGACCTTATGTGGGCAGTATGTGGTGGAGCAAAGCTGCTCACCTCAGGGCAGCCAGAAAGTGAGAGAGAGAGAGGAGGGGCTGGGTCTCAGTAACTTCTTCAAGGTAATGTCCCCCACCCCTGGTGCCAGTGATCTAATTTCCTTCCACTAGGGTCCACCTCCTAAATGTTAGGCAAACTCTTAAATGTTCTACCCCTTTCCAGTAGCACCACCAGTCTGGCAACCAAGCCTTTAAAAACACATGGTCTTTGGGGGACATTTTGTAAAGGTCAGGCGAACGTCGGAGGAAAAGACCACCAAGAGACTGTCTCATGCAACAGCAAAGGGTTTATTGGGGGTCCAGCATGCTGGGGCTCCAAGCCTACCTCGAAGAGGTAAAGAGCAAAGAGCCCCAAGAACAGCTTGAGCAGAGCTTATATACATTCTTTGAAAAGGGCAGGGACTTCACATACAACATAACAAATCACCTAGGTAGGGGTGATTGGTCAGTACAAAAGGGGTATTCATTTGAACTGATTGGTTTAAGCCAAGAGGGGTGTACATGCTGAATTACATGGTTTCCCAACTTGTTATCAACCACCATAAACTGCTGGGAGGGTTATCTGGCATTCCAGGTATTTCCCTGTCTCATGCTGATTGGTGGCTGCTAGGGGTCTGCTATGGATCCCCACCTAGCCTGACTGAGTCAGGGACACCTGGCACAACAGATCTCTCCTGTAGATAAACAACTTAGCAGGGTGGGAATGTGCCTAGGAGTGCTCTGTGGGTTTTTCCAAGGACAAAGGTCATGTCCCTTCCTTGGACAGGCTTTGCTCTGAGGTAGAGGCTGGTTTTTCAATTTAAGTTCCAAACTGTAGCATACTTCCTCACTTCCAAAGGCTGATATCCATCTCACAATACAAAATGTGTTTAGCTCATCTCCGAGAGTCTTCAAAGTATGAACGTCCTAGCATTGCTCAAAAGTCCGAGTCCAAAGTCTCCTGGTAGACTCAAGGCAAACCCTTCATTGTGTACCTGTAAAAATCAAGACGTAAGTTACATACTTCCAAGATTCAATGATAGGACAGGGTAGACATTTCCATTCCCAAAAGGAGGGATGAGGCAAAAAAAGGGAAGGGTCAGACCAAAGCAAGACTAAAACTCAGCAGGACAATGTTAATTTCTGTAGCTCCATGTGTGTTTGGTATCTGGGACACATGATGTGATGTGAGCTCCAAAGGACTTGGGCAGCTCTGTCCCTAGGCCTTGCTAATTGCAGCCAAGATGGCCATTTTGGGGGCTAGCTCTGCCTACTCCTTGCAACTTCTCTTGGCAGGCATTCTACCTTCTTGGCATCCATAACTCCCTGGGATCTCCATTGCAGCTCTGGCCTCACTCTTGTGGCTTCCTACATTGCCCTTTCAGGGGCTGCTGGCAGAAACTCAGATCCTGCCTCACACTGCCTGGTCTATCAGGCTTTCCTTTGAAATCCTGGTGGATGCTTCTAGCATCATGTGGACCAAGCCAAGGTCTGCTGCTGACCTGACTCATTCCAGAGACCCCTTGAACCATGGCTGTAGCAGCCTGAGCACCTTGAAAGCTGATCACAGGAAACAATCCTGGGGAAGCGATTTGCTAGGCCACTCTGTATGAGTAGTGTCCTGGGGCTCACTCCTTAAATTAATGCCTTTGAAATGATTCCACTTTTACCTCCCTGACTTTGCAGTGAGTCTGGTCTTGCCTGTTCCTGAGATGCCCTCAAGGCATCTTTCCTGTTATCCCAGTGCAAAGTACTTGGCTTCTTTATAATCTTGCTAATCTCTTTAGCAATTCCACCCTCTTTGGTCACAACTAGTCACACTTTTTTTTTTTTTAACCAAATTGCAAATTTTCTAAAATTTTCTTTTGACTTTTTTTTTTCCCCAATCCTCACTTTAAATCTGGCTGAAAACATCCAGTAATACCCATTCCATAGCCTGAATGCTGTATTGTCTAGAGATTTTCTCTGAAGATAAACTAGTCTATCATCTTTAAACTCAACCTCCCACGAAGTCTCAGGGCATGGACCATGTACAGAAAAGCTCTTTGCCAGAATGTAACATGGGTGACCTCTAGTCAAATTCCTGATAGTTTTTATTTTCATCTGAAACCTCATGGGTATAGCCTACCCACGTTACTGTCATCATTCTGGGTCTTTTGAGCTATTACTAGAACTGCCCATTTAAGCTTTGCCTACAGTTAATCTAGGCTTTGTCTAGTCTGCTCCTTCAAAATTCTCCAAATTTATCCTGAAAACAAATTCTAAAGTTTTTGAGCCACATTGTCAGCAATAGTCACAGGAAAAACTCCATTTAGTTGTTTTTTTTCCCCCGTTAGGAAGTTTTCCATAACTGAGACCAAACACCAGAGAAAAATGACTTATAAAGAAGGAAAAGGAAGTAACTCAGTGGTAAAGTACCTGCCTTGCATGTGTGAGGCACTGCGTTCAATCCTCAGCACCACACAAAAATAAATAAAGATATTATGGCCATCTACAATTAAAAATTTTTAAAAAAAAGAAGGAAAAGGAAAAGTTTTTTGGTTCATGAATGCAGAGATTTTAGACTATGGCTGCTTGGGTCTATTACTTTGGACCTGTGCTAGCACCAGAAGCAAGTGGCAGAAAAAATCACTTCCTGATGGCTGGGGGTACCAATATCTCCTTCAAGGGCATGGCCCAATGACCTGACTTCCTTCCCTTAGGCTTCACCTCCTAAAGATTTCATCATCCTAGCAGCAGCTTGAGCTGTAGCCAAGCCTTTAATGTGTGTGCTCTTGGTGGACATCTGAGATTGAAACTGTGGCAGTGTGTATTAAGCAAATACCTTTGTTTCCTTCTCATCTCTTTATCATATTGCATAGGATGTGTTGATTTTGTGTCATAGTGTTTAATAATGTCAGCCTTCCATAATGGAACTTCAGTTATGAGAGACCAAGAGTAAATATCACTAAGGACTTTGCATTCTCATGTGGTGACAGGATTAGTGTTTTTGGTTGCTCACAGGACAGTTGTGTCCTAGTAGATATAAGTATGGCCTTCTTATTACCTTGGCTTGGAGATTGCATTTAAGAAATTGTACAAGTGTGCCAGGCAGACAAAGGGTAGGCTTGTGATAGCTAATTTTATGTTAGCTTGGCTAGGTCACAGTGCACTGCTATTTGGTCAGAGATTGTCCTGGATGTTTTTGAATGATATTAATATTTAAGTCACTAGACGTGGAGTAAAGCAGATTGCCTTCCATAATGTGAGTCTCATCAGTTGAAGCCCATAATGCAACAAAGACTGGCCTCCCAGCCAGAAGGAACTCTGGCAGCCTAATTCCTCTGGATTTGAACTGCAGTGCTTCCCTGGGTCTCCAGCCTGCTGGCTACCCTGCAGAGCTGGGATTACCTCACCTCTATGTTGTGAACCAGTTCTTTAAAGTAAATTTCCATTTCTGTATGCATACACACATCCTGGTGGTTTCTAGAGTGCCTGTTCCAGTGGGCTGTATTTTAGAAGGATATTTTTTTAGCACTGCATGATTTTTTTAAAGTACATGATTGTAATATAATTAATCAGAAAATTCGTTAGCTTATAAAAATGTAAACTATAGAAAACCTTTCAGGAAAGCAATATTACCTGTGGTATTTTTTATTAACCAATTGTGAGTAAAACTTTATGGAAGAATATACTAATATTATTTATTATGGCCTCATTATACTATGTTTTATTTGGTTTCTGTGTGCTATTTGACATTATTCCAGTCAGAACAGCAATGAAGCATATTTTAATCACGTTGTACAGTTATGCCTGGTCTAGCTGGATTGTTACATGCGTATGTGGCCACACCTTAGCTCCTTCTGGTCAACTCCCGCCACCCACAGTGCCAGAGGTTGAACCCAGGGCCTCACACATGCCAGGCAAGTGCTCAACCACCTCACCTCATCCCCAGCCCAGCTTTTTTTTTTTTTTTTTTAAATTGCTTGTGTGCCATCACTGAGTCGTGTCTACAATACTGCCCTCTCATGCCCAAAAGTATTAGCACAGGTGTTGAATGTGAGGTGGATCCAAGTACCTAAGTAGCTAACAGATTTTGTTCAAAATAAATATTTTGTCTGAAATCTATTGAAAGAGAAAATCTGTGAAGCCGGGTATAGTGGGGCACACCTGTAACCTCAGATACTCTGGAGGCCCATGCAGGAGGATCCCAAGTTGCCTGTGCAACTGGGCTGATAATCAAGCTCAGTGGTAGGGCACTTGTCTAGCATGCACAAAGCCCTGGCCACTGCCACAAGAACAAATAAAGATCTACAAAATATGAATAACAGCATAAATTAACTTATGGTCATTCATATTCTTGAGATTATTTTCCACTTGAAATGAATTTTCAATTACCATTTGTACTTAAAATAGATATTTGGAGTTTACTATCTTGTGTCCTTTACTACACTTATTTGAAAATTCGTACAATATATGTAGGTTCTTGACAAGATTGTTATTTCAGACCTCTTTTCCCCTCCCCCATATTTTTATCTCATTCTTTCAAAGCGTTAGAATGGGGGGTATAGCTGGTGTGATACAGTATGTGCTTGGCCTGCCCGAAGTCCTTCGTTCAATCCCCAGCACAAAAACCAAAACAACAGACATCAGAATTTCTTCCTCTCCATCCTTCAGCAGAACCATCTCCTCTAGAATTGGGAGAAATTAAAATGGGTGTGCCCCAAATCTGCAGCCATTTTTTTTTATTACTGAACTCTGGGAATATAGAACTTCAAAAGCGCAGCTGATCAAAAGCATCAGGACTCTTGTTTGTTACTGAATAGAACTGATTTTGAGGGGTTCCATGGCTAAGGGCAGGGATGCTGCAACCAAGTAGCCTGCCTCAGCCTGCATCCTCTCTGCTTAGAGGGAGCCTGGAGCCCAGATGGTTAGCACCAGAGGTTTCAGGCTGTGTCCTGGGGTACTCAGTGCTTAGCTCCAGACCTCTGCTCCTGAAGGCTCATTCTGGCATTCATGGTGTTTTTTGTGCCCCCCCCCCCCCCCCCCCCCCGCTTGAAGTCCTGGGGAATCAAACTCAGGGCCTCGTGCACGCTAGGCAAGCACTCTACCGCTGAGTTACCTCTACCTATAAGAGTAGTTGTTGAAGAGGCTGAGGCAGGAGAATCGCAAGTTCAAGACTAGCCTGGGCAAGTTAGCGAGAACTTGTCTCAAAATGAAAAGCGCTGGAATGCAGCTTAGTGGTAGGCGTGTCCCAGAGTTCCATCTCAGCATCCAGGAAAAAAAATTCTTTGGACCTACAAGAGCATACATAATGCCAAATGTGAATTTCAGAAAAGGGCCCGAGGGACTTCTTTAGTTGCAAAATCAGTGCAGAGGTGCCTCGCTTCTTTTGCAGCCCTTGTCCCAAGTGGCCTGGCAGTGGGGAGAGGGGGAGCTCTTTCGTTCCTTGGCAAAGCGGAGGTGCTGCAGGTGGCAGGCTCTGCGGGAAAGCTCCCGCTGAGTACTACAGGTCTGCGCCGCAGCCTCGGGCCGGAGGAGAGGCGGGGCCCAGAAGAAGGCGGGATGGAGCCAGGAGGGAGGAGGGGCGCACCGGGAGCCCCTCCCCGGGGCGGGGCCGGGGCCTGGGCCTGCCGGGCGGTGCAGAGCTGAGGTCTGCCGCCCGCGGTCTGGAAGGCACATGCGGAGCTGCTCTGCGCCGCCCCACGAATCAGCAGTCTGTGAGGCTGGGTCAGAGCCCTGCCTCCCCGCACCGGTCACCTGCCTCCGCGCCTGGAAGTGGGGGGCCGCTGGGCCGTGCAGCCGAAGAGGTGCAGCTGCAGCCGCGGGGTGAGTGCGCGACTTCCCGAGGTGCCGTCTGACCCTTCTCCCCAGGGCCTCTCTGACTAGCTTACTTTCCTTAGTCGGCATAGGTAAATTAATTCCTGGCATCCCAAGGCTTTATTTTCATCAGTTTATTTTTGGATGGCTTCACTTGTTTTATTCCACAGTTATATTACCAAACTGCATGAATGAATGATGCAATCCCGCCTAGAAGAACCATCAGCCCAAGATTGGGACAATCCCCCAAACTTGAAGTGTCTGACTTTGTCACCTCTGCCATAAGAAGTAGAATCTTAGATGAATGCTTACCAGATACATTGTTATAAAGATAAAGCTTCACCTTGGGAGTTAACTAACTCATTCATTAGATTTGTTTAAAATCATTAAATTTTATTTTTATACATGACTTGCATATTTTAGTTACTCGTTGAATGTTTGATGGCTGGTATTGGTAGAGGGTCAGGGCAGAAAATAACAAAATCCAAGATTTCTGTATTTTATTACAACTACCAGGTAGGTTTTGTGTATAATAATGATTATAGTCCTGTTAACTTTCATGATAGTGAAACAAACCAGTCAGGACTTTAAACATTTTGAAATAATTTGACACCCCTAATAACTTTTTAAAAGCCAATGTTGTATTAATGTATAATTTAATGCAACATAATGCACCCAGATTAAGTGCACATTTTAATTAATTTTGACAAATTTATACACACTTATCACCACAACAGGACATTTCCTCTGAACCTTACAAGGGCCTCCTTCCACCTGGCTCTCATTCCTACTGATCTGATCTTTGTCATTATAGCATTTGTATTTCCAGAGTTTCATGTGAGTGGAATAATACAGCTCGTACTCTTGTGTCTGGCTTCTTTTGTAAAAAGTGTGTGTGTGTGTGTGTGTGTTTAATATCCATTTATGTTGTCCCTTGTATCATTCATTCCTTTTATTACTGAGTAGTGCTCCATTGTAAGAATATACCACAATTTGTTTATCCATTTATCTGTTGGTGGACACATGGGTTGTTTCTAGTTTGGGGTGATCCCAAATAGAGCTGTTATGAATATGTTTTCATTTCTCTTGGACACATCTCCAAGAGTGGGATTGCTGGGACTTGTGGTAAGTGTGTGTTTGATTTTCTCAGAAGTTGCTAAACTCACCAGCAATTCATGAGTGTTGACGCTCTATATCTTCACATGGCATTGTCTCTCTTCATTTTACTCATTCTTCTTTTGAGTTTATTTACATTTCTTCTTTTTTGAAATGTCTAGTTAAAGTCTTTTTTGTTCATTTTTAGTAGGTGGTTGTCTTATTGAGTTGCAGGAGTTCCTTATATATTCTGAATAGAATTCCTGTGTCAAAGATATGTATTGTGAATAAGAAATTACATTCTGTGGTTTTTCCTGCTTTTTTTCTGTTTTTGGTACCAGGGATTGAACTCAGGGTACTTAACCACTGAGCTACACCCCCAGCCCTTTTTATTTTTTTACTTTGAGACAGGGTCTCACTAAGTTGCTGAGGCTGGACCCTGACTTGCAGTCCTCCTGCCTCAGCTTTCCAAGTAGCTAGGACTACAGGTGTGCACCCCCACACCTGGCCTAGACTCCTGTCAGGAGTCTACTTCTTTGTTTATTTGCATTTTCTTCTTCCAACAGATCCTCTTTCCCTTTCCTTTACTTTTCTGTCTTACTTGAAACTTGAAGAATCAAAGCCATTAGAAGTGTGTGTTTGTTCCTCTGAAGAGCTTGAAGAAGGCAGAAGCAGGACATCTCCCAGGGGAGTGGTCTTAGGGAACTTGGCATCTGAACTGTTCCTGTAACTGTCCCAACAGGAGGGACAGTGGATCCACAGTCTCTTCTTTCTTTCTTTCTTTCTGTACTGGGAATTGACCTCAGGAGTGCTTACCACTGAGCAACATCCCAGGCCTTTTATATATATGTATGTATGTATACATATGTTTATATGTATGTATATATACACACACACACACATACACACATATATGTATAGGCATGCGCTATCATGCCCGGCTACAGTCTCCTTTTTCTTGTCATTTTCTGGACCTTCAGGTACACATCTTCCTTCTTTCTTTCTAGGCCCTTGCAGAACCCACAGATCCTTCCTAAAGAAGTTTGCAGTTTGGGGCTGGGGTTGTGGCTCAGAGGTTGAGCATGTGACTAGCATGTGCTGGGCCCTGGGTTTGATCCGTAGCACCACGTAAAAAAAAAAAAAAAATGAATGAATGGAATAAAGATATTGTGTCCAACTACAACTAAAAGAAAAAAAAAAAAAGTTTGCAGTTTCCCTCAGAAAGGGAATCCAGCACTGGAGAGATATGAGTCACTGTGTCTTATGTAGTCAGTTGCTGTGGTGCTTCTCTCTGTTAGCAGTTGCCTGTACCTGAAGAGACAACCATCCACTGTTGCCCAGGAGGCGGGCACAGCATCTGGATTGCCAGAGGAGTGCCTGCTTCTTAGCCAGTTGTCCTGTTTGCTTTAGGTGCCCTGGAATAGGAACTGATGGACGCTTGTCCTGGTTGCAGGAAGGGTCTTTTCCTCTCCTCTGATTCGAAAGCTTCCAGAATTCACTGTGTGCTGCTCAGGGGCCTGCACAAATCTGCCTCTGCTTCCAGAGTGCCCAACATACTTGCTCTCTTGCTATGTTTCACCTCCTAGCACCATGCTGGTTCCTATCTGTCCTTTCACAGGGGAAGGTCAGAGGTTGATTCTCAAAAGGTGAAGGAGGTGGAGTGATCTTAGATGCCTCTTGCAAGACACTAGATGGAAAAGTTGGGAGAGTTTGTTTGGGAAAGAAGATATTTTTCCCCTCTTATCTAAAATTAGGCCTCCTAAGACTGGCCCTGAAGGAAAACCTGTTTTTGTACTTTGGAGCTAGGCCTAAGAAGGGCTTGTCAGCATGTTTTCTATTATGTTTTGTTTTAAATCTGTTGGATCACGCTGGCACCCTGGTTGGGACTGAGCCTGAGCCTGAATCATAGATCCTTCCATCAGGATTTTTTCCCCCCACATTTTTTATTGGTGCATTATTGTTGTATACATGGTAGGATTTGTTGTTACATATTTGTACATGCACACAGTATAACAGTATAGTTCAGCCAGTGAAACTCCCCAGTACTTTCTCCTCCCTCCAGGATTTTTTTTTTTTTTAAATTCCTAGTCCTGTCTTCTCCCTTCCCCCAAGAGCCAGATTGGAGGATCCAGAGTTCATTCCCAGCAACGATTTTTCTTTGTGTGAAATTCTAATGTACACAATTTACTTTGAAGCAACTTACTCAGCAGATTTTCTCCCCTATAGCCTTTTTTTTAAAAAAATATTTTTTTAGTTGTAGTTGACATAATACCTTTATGTTATTTATTTATTTTTATGTGGTGCTGAGGATGGAACCCAGGGCCTCACTCCTGCTCTATTGCTGAGCCACAACCCCAGCCTCCCCCCCCCCATAGACTTTTGAATATGCATGAACTGTGAGTCATTCCTAGTGGAGACAAGGAAAAAAAGAAAAGAGGGAACAAGGGAGTGAACAAGGAGGCAGAGCAGGTTTGGAAGAGCTAAAGGAATCTGAGATCAAGTTTGCTGTGCTGGTCAATCAAGCAGAGAGGGAGCTGAAACCCTTGTAACCCGAGGTGGCAGGCACAGGCCCTGGCAGGAGTGTTGCCTGAGCAGAGTTATGGTCATGTCATGCAGCTTGGCCTCCTGGCAAGGGTGTAGGGAAAGAATCTGTTGAGGGGTTGTCTCAGAGGTTCTGTATTCTCTGTCTTGGGGACCTCATTGCAACACAGAGGGCAGGTGTCAACAATTTCAAGAGAGGTCAGGACCAGTGTTCAGCTGGGGATGTAGAATTCAGTCCTTGCATTACTTGAGGGAATGTAGGTCTCCTGCCATAGTCAAGGCTGATGTTCTTTTTTTTTTTTTTTTTTGTCTTTGGTAATGAGGATTGAGTGTAGAATGCTACACCCCAGCGCCCCACTTTTTTTGGTACTGGGCATTGAACCCAGGAGTGTTTAATCACTGAGCTACATTACATCCCCAGCTCTTTTTATTTGTTATTTTGAGACAGAGTCTCTCTAAGTTGCCCAGGCCAGCCTGTTACTTGTAATCCTCTACCTCAGTCTCACAAGGAGCTGGGATTACTAAAGGCTGGTGTTCTTGTGGAAGCTGGGGATGGTGTTAGTGGTTTGAAAAAAGCTCAAGTACTTGGTTTTTCAAGTATAAGCAGTGAATATTTGTCTTTTGTCCTCTCTTAAGTCTTCTGTGAGGCCCTGGGTCCTGGCTCTGTCTGGCTCTGTCTTTCCCTGGCTTTGAGGCTGTAGGTTCCTGGCAGTCATCCTCAGTGGTCTTGCCCATTCTGAATCATGCTGCATTGCCTCTGCATGTTCATGAAGTATTCTTCGGACTGCCCTATTTAGCTCACCTCAGCTTTCTGTCTTCCTCTTCCCTCACCTATGGCCCACTGCCTTTGTGCAGTGGGATTGCCTGGCTTCTCTGCTGACAGACTCTTTCCTGGGCTTTTACAGTGAGCCTGCTGGCCATATCATATGAATGGGGTTGATTCTGCCCATCCAAAGCCAAATGAGGGCTTTGAGCAGAATAGGAGTAGGATACGGAGCTCCTGGATCTTTGGCTCAGTGGGAACTGATGATCTGTGAAATCTCCTCTAGCTGCTGGTCTCCCAAGGAATATACAGCCTTCCTTTTTCTCCTGTGGTGAATCATCAGCCATTGTGCTGTCCAACCAGCAGAGCTCTGGCCAGAATTTCAGAAGTTCTCTGGGTCCAGTTAGGTTCTTATCAGTGCTTAGCCTCAGTTAGCTCTGCTTAATTTATGTGCCTTTCTTTGCTATCTCTGTGAATTCAAGATCCAAGTGTTAGTTCCTTTAGTTATCACCTGGGTTACTCAGTGACCTTGGGTACAGCTAAGCAGGTAGGAGGAAGTTAGAACTCCTTGCTTGCATGTGCTTACCTGGCTCCTGTGGCAAGGCTCGGGACCAGACCCAGATGACAATTTCCAGGTTCTCTCCAGCTTTGGAGTGCATGGTGCTGATCTGCCTCAGCAGCATTGCTGGTCGGAGATCTCAACTTCAGGCCAACAGCTCACTGACTTGGAATTGTTTTATCAAAACAATAATCGATTCAGTTCCTTGTTGAGTCCTGATAACTATTTAGATCCAATTGCATCTAATTGTGAAGCATTTACCTAAACCAGCCCGGTTCTGGGTGCAAGATAGAAAGGTAATTACCCAACAGGACCTCGAGTTCTAGGGGATTAATGGGAATATGAATTCTCTGGTGGGAAAGGGGAATATAGTATGGTACAGGGAAGGTCATTTGGTCTTCACCCTGAAGAATAATTCAGAATTTAGGCAAGGTGTGATTCTGGGCACAGAGAGCAGCATTTGCAGTGGCATCAAGGATAAAACAATTGGCATTTTAAGGAACAAGACCTTTTTATTTATTGGGCACAAGGTATGTGTGTTTGTGGGGGGAGAAGAGCAGTGGGAATGATGTTGGTAGAATGGACTGAGCTAAATGGGGAATGAGGAGGTCAGTGGCAGGGAATGGATCAGCATGGTCAGACATGGGCACGTCTTACCCTAGTTTGACTCTGTGGAGCTGGCCTTAGGTTCCATTCCTTAGCAGTGAAGCCTAATCAGTACAGTAGCATTGTAAAAATGCCAAGACTGTGTTAAAAAAAAAAAAAAAGATTGTTCAACTAATAAAGCTAAGAATGGGCAAATGATCAGAATAGACACTTCTCAAAAGAATAGTACAAGCAACCAACAAATACATGAAAAAGAGCTGTGTCGTTAGCTGTCAGGGCAAGGCACATCAAAACTACAACAAGATATCTTTGCACTCCAATTAACACAGCTGTTATAAATAATAATATTAATAAATGCTGGTAGCCAAACGTGGTGGCACACTCCTGAAATCCCAGCTATTTGGGAAGTGGAGCAGGAGGATTCCAAGTTCTTTAGTGAGACCCTGTCTCAAAATAAAATAAAAAATGGCTGGGGATGTGAGTCAGTGGTAGAGTGCTCCTAAGTTCACTTCTTAGTACCACTGGGGAAAAAAATGCTGGCGAGGATATGGAGAAATAGGAATCCTGATATGCTGCTGTTGAGAATGTAAATTGGTTCCATCATGGAGAATAGGATGGAGGTTCTTCAAAAAACTAAAAATAGCTGGATGTGGTAGTGCACACTAGTAATCCTAGCTACTCAGGAGGCAGAGGCTGGAGGATCAAAGTTACCCTGAGAATGAAAATAGAGAGGGCTGGGGATGTGGCTCGGTGGTCAAGTGCCCCTTGGTTTAATTCCCAGCACTGCAAAAAAAAAAAAAATCAAATTAAAAAACCCATGAAAAAATAGATCTACCACATGATTCAGCTGTCCCTCTTCTGGGTATATGTCCAAAGGAAATGAGACCAGTATGCCAAAGAAATGCCTGCACCCGGTGTTTATTGCTGCAGTATTCACAACAGCTAAGATGTAGAGTCAGCCTAGGTGCCCATTAATGGATGAGGGGACAGAGAGAGAGTGGCTTATATACCCAAAGGAGCATCATTCAGCAATGAAGAATGAAATCCTGTCATGTACAGCAAACAGATGGAACTAGAAGATATGGAGCTAAGTGAAATAAGTCAAGCACAGAAAGACAAGCACTACATTTTTTCTCACATGTGGAAGCTGAGCAAACTGACCTCACATAGGACAGCGTCTACTGGAGGCTGAGAAGGGTTATATGTGTGTGCAGGAGCAGTGGTTGGAGGAGCTGGGTTTGACTGGGGTATGCCATATGCATGTGTGGAAGTGTCGCACTGACCAATTGATATGTATTAATTTTAAAGGTTTCTTTTTTATACCTTTATTTTACTTATTTATTTTTATGTGGTGCTGGGAATCGAACTCAGGGCCTCCCACGTGCTAGGCGAGCGCTCTACTGCTGAGCTACAACCCCAGCCCAATTTTAAAAGTTTTAAAAGGAGTTTGTGCCTTTTAGGAATATAGCTTAAAATACTCTTGGATGAAATGACTTGCTTTGAGATCCTGCGGGAAGGTGAAAGTATGTAGGGCAGTTGGTGGAGCCAGATTAGCTCTGCTATTAAAGCAGGGTGATGAATACACAGGGGTTTGTGTATCCATTCTATTTTTTTATGAAGTTGAATTTTTCCAGAGTGAAAATTTAAAAATGATTATGTGGATGAGTATGCTATTTACAGCTTTATCACTTTACTCATTCAGCACTCAGAATTTAATTAAACTTCTACTTAAACAATTGAGTCAGACTAGGTGTTTGGGAAGCTTAGCATGTTGGTGTCAGGGCCTGGGCCTGGTGAGGACGTGCAATTTGTTCTAAGCGTAGATCACTGGCATCATCTGCTGGCTCTACACATGACAGCATGTCTCTGATGGGAGGCTCTTCTAGACAGCCTTTGGGATCCTTCTCATCTTGTTTCTAGTACAATCATTTTTCTACAGCAGGGCCCCTCTCGCTTCCTCCCAGGCACCTCCTCTCCATTCTCCTTCAGTTTCACAACTTATTTTTTTCGGTACTGGGGATTGAACCCAGGGGCGTTTAACCACTGAGCCATACCCCAGCCCTTGTTATTTTTTATTTTGAAACAGGGTCTTGCTAAGTTTCCCAGACTGGCCTTGAACTTGCGACCCTCCTTCCTCGGCCTCCGGAGTCTCTGGGATCACACAGGCACCACTGCACCTGACAGGCCGTCCCCCCAACCTCTTCTCCTTTCCCCACTGATTTCAGTCTGGCCATGTTTGACTGCCCCCTCCGCCTCAGCGACTGCCGCTTCCTCTCGCCTCTCTCCTGAGTGTCCCAGTATTAAAGTCCAAACCCTTGGTTTCTCCCAAGGCCCTCGTGACCTGAGCTCCTTGTGTGCTGCCAGGCGGGGCCTATCATGGCTTCCAGCAGTGTCTGCACCACTGTCCTCCCCTCTGTTGTCCTGACCTCCCTGCAGCCCTGTTCCTCAGACAGGGCTGAACAGCTTCTCCATGTGCCCGTAGTGTCTTCAGTCCCCAGAAAGAAGGAAAGTTGGACACTGGTACAACATCGGCATATTTGCAGGTGCGTCCCTTCACTAAACTGGGCTCCTAAAGTTAGAGTTTGGCTTTTGCTCATTTCTGTGACCCTATAGCCTGGGATTCATAGGGCACTAGACTGTGTCAGTAAGATGTGGGTTGTGAGCCACACTGACCTGGGTACCATGGGCCGCCTGTGGCACAGCTGTTGCCTCTTGCGCCTCTTTCTGTCCTCAAACACACTTTCTTGTTCTCCTCCAGGAGGAAAGATCTCCCGAGGATGGTGTCCCACCCAGAACTGAAGCAGCTTTTCTGCACGGCTGATGCAGTGTGTTTCGACGTGGACAGCACTGTGATCAGAGAGGAGGGGATCGACGAGCTGGCCAGGTTCTGCGGCGTTGAGGATGCTGTGTCAGAAATGTAGGGACAGTCTTCACTCACTGTTTGCATGGTGGACAGGGTTACAGCACAGCTCTCTGGGGAGAAATGCCAGGCCCCAGCCACCATTCTTGGATTTGGTTGTGGGTGGAGCATGACAAGCGCTGAGCATTTCCTGCCCTCCCTGAGAGCTGACTGGTGGTGTGCCTTACTCACTCACCCATCATCGTGAATGATGGTGACATGTGTCATGGCACAAAATAAGAACACTGGGTCCGGCAGACCCACAGCCAGCCATGTTCTGAGCTGGGGCAGGAGAGCCACCCACAACCATGACCAACCAAAGACACAGCCTGGGGGTCCTTGGGGTCCAGCACCTGTGTCATGGCTGAAAGTGTGGCCTTACCCTGTGAGGTGGCCCACATCTGTCATCCTAGTGACTCAGATGGCCGAGGCGTTGCAAATTTCAGGCCAGCCTGGGCAACTTAGCAAGGCCCTGTCTCAAAAATAAAACATAAGCTGGGCACAGTGGCATTCACCTTTCACCTCAGCAACTTAGCAAGGCCCTAAGCAACTTAGTGAGACTCTGTCTCAAAAAAGAAAAGGGGCTGGAGTCGTGGCTCAGTGGTTAAGTACCGCTGAGTTCAATCTCCAGTACCAGAAATAAATGAATAAGCAAGTGTGGCCTTGGTGGTTCTCGGGAAGGCTCATCTGTGAGCTTCCTGGGGGGTCAGAACCGCACCCCCCACCTGCCTGCAGCAGCCACTCCACCTGTCATAGCCCCTCACCAGGTCAAGAATATCTTGTCCTTGGTCCCTTCTTGGTTTACAGGCACTCAGGGCTTCCAGGGAAGGTGCCTGGAAGAGGACGATGGCTTCTCAGAGCCTGCAGGGCAGGTTGTGGAGGCACGGTGTGTGGTCTCCGAGGCCCAGCGCTGCTCAGTCAACCTCAGGAGTTTATTCTGAGGCCTCGCCTCCTACAGCAACAGCATCACTGTGGTCCCAGGGTTCCTGCCAGTACCTTGCTCACCACAGGCATTGTGAGAACCCGGGGCATGTGGGTTTTAGGACTGCTGACGTGACTGGCCTGACTGTTGGGTCTTTCTCCTAGGACACGGAGAGCCATGGGTGGGGCAGTGCCTTTCAGAGCTGCGCTCACTGAGCGCCTGGCACTGATCCAGCCCTCCAGGGAGCAGGTGCAAAGGCTCCTGGCAGAGCACCCCCCACACCTGACACCCGGCATCAGGTGAGAGCGGCCTTGGTGCTGGGTGCACCGCCTACAGCACTGGTGTTTGGCGCTCCTGAGAGTGTGTGGTGCTCGCTGTGGAGCCCTGTTCTTTGGGCCCTTAGGTGTCTCTTCTGGCTGACGTCTGCCCACCCTCCCTCCCTCATTCTGTCCTCAGGGAGAACCTGAGCTCACCTGTGTTTCTTTTCTTGTGTTTTTCTGGGTCCATGGGCAGAATAGAGTTGTAGAATGGTTTCTGACAGCAGAAAAGCTTCACCCATTGATTTCTGCATGCATTTAATCATTAAATTTAAAGCATTAAATCCCTAGTCAAAATACCTCATCAGATAAACTTTGACCAAATGCATTCCAGAGGAAAAAATATATGTTAGTTTCCTTTTCATGTGTGGTGAGCAGTGTTCGTGTTTTGTGTTCTGTCTCTGCAGGGAGCTGGTCAGTCGCCTGCAGGAGCGGAACGTCCAGGTCTTCCTCATCTCTGGTGGCTTTCGGAGCATTGTAGAGCACGTTGCTGCCAAGCTCAACATCCCTGCAGCCAATGTCTTTGCCAACAGGCTGAAATTCTACTTTAACGGTAAGCTGCCTGGGAGGGAGTCCCATCCCGTCCCCTCTGCTGCTGAGTGCCCAGGGCAGCGTCTGGGGATGAACCTGAACAGGGTTAAATGTGAGATCAGTGATTCCTTGACTGACTGACTTACTGACTGACTGTCATCTTTTGCTCTGCGGCGACTCAGGCCATCTTCCGTCCAGCTTGAGTGTCCATGCCGTCGCTCATCTGTGTAGATTCTGTATCCAGCAAGCGCTGACTTCTGGGTGGCGGGGGCTCTCTTGTGTGTCCCCTTTCCATTCTGTGTGCTCTTATGTGCTAGAAGCTATTTAGCCTCCAGAAGGAGAGTTTCGTTAGCTGGGTCAGCGCACCGTAGCAGCCCCTGGGGATGCTTCCTGGCCCTTGGTGAGTCCTCTCAGAGTCATGGCTGTGGTTTGATATTATTCCAGTAGGGTCAAGGGGCAGCTGATAGTCTTAAAACCAAATCACATTCAATTGTGTTAATATGACTTTTTTTTTTTAAAGGATCAATAGATAGAGATGGATCATTGAAAAATGTAGGGAATGAGGGGCTGGGGCTGGGGCTCAGCAGTAGAGCACTCACCTAGCACATGCAAGGTGCTGGGTTCGATCCTCAGCATCACATAAAAATAAATAAAATAAAAATTTTAAAAATTATGTAAAAAAAAAAAAGCAAAAGGTAGGGAATGAATGTGATACTCTATTAAGAATAGTAATAGGGGCTGGGGTTGTGGCTCAGTGGTTGAGCGCTTGTCTAGCACGTGAAAGACCCTGGGTTTGAACACGTGAAAGGCCCTGGGTTTGATCCTAAGCACCACATAAAAATAAATAAATTAAATAAAGGTATTGTGTCCAACTACCAAAAAAAAAAGAATAGTAATAATTGAAAGTAAATTAGAATTTCCTCTTAAGTGAAATTAAATATCAACATTACAAGTTTAATACATTACTATTTTATGGTTTTTAGAATTCCTACACTGGCACCTTGGAGGATACAGTGGGTCACCCAGCATGTTTAGACCTCACAGAGCCACTTCTGCGGAGGTGACTGTAACTCAGAGGCCAAGATGATCTATTCTGAGGAGTAACGCTGGAGCCTAGGCTGCAACTTACCCGGGACATTTTAGCCTCTCAGGGACATCATCTGTGCAGAAAGCTTGCCCTAGTAACTTGCCTCTGAACTTAACATGTTTTCTCTGCTCTCTTAAGGTGAATATGCAGGTTTTGATGAGACACAGCCAACGGCCGATTCTGGTGGGAAAGGAAAAGTTATTAAATTTCTAAAGGAAAAATTTCACTTTAAGAAAATAATCATGATTGGAGATGGAGCCACAGACATGGAAGCCTGTCCTCCTGCTGTATGTATTGAGGGCACTCTTGTTTTTGTTTTTCAAGATGGTGTTTTGTTTTAGACAGCTGATTCAGAAGTCCATCAGGTTTGCAATAGAAATTAAACCAAACAGCCAGATACCACCATAGAATAGAAACCCCAACAGCCAGAAGGCATGCAGTCTCTTTCCGTTGGCTGGCTTTGCAAGCCCAGGAGGACTTGTGAGCGGGCCTCCTGTCTTCCAGACCTGAGCCCGTTGTCTGTGGTTGGTGCCACCGTGAGGGAGCCTAGTGCTCTGAGGCCTGGCTTCAGCCCACGGCACTGGCCCCCTTGCAGCTGCACTGCCTCCCTGCCCTTGAGGCCTCCCGCAGCCCTGGGGAAGGAAGTACCTTCCTTTTATGAGACTAGTGGGGTCTTATTTCTGAGGAGTTAAACCCTGAGCAGGAAGCATTGCGGTGGGGCCAGCCGCCTGATAGCCATGCATGCGATTCCCCAGGGCCATGGGGTAGATGTTCAGAACCCAGGCAGTCTCTCCATGTGGCTTGGCTTCGTCTGTGTCTGCCTTGGGTTAGGAGGGCGAGGAGCAGGTCGCCTCCTCCCAAGCCCCAGGTTGGCAGGCTCTGGTGTCCCTGGGTGAGGATGCTCAGCTCTACAGGACAGCTTGTTCTTCCAGGCAAACATTGCCCTGAGTGATGCTGTGTTGGCTTAAACAATGACCCCCTTTCTTTTTCTTAGGATGTTTTCATTGGATTTGGAGGAAATGTGATCAGGCAGCAGGTGAAGGACAACGCCAGATGGTACATCACTGATTTTGTGGAGCTCTTGGGGGATCTCGAAGAATAATCTCCATATTTTTACACAGCTCGTGACAACTTCAGATTAATTTTTACAAGTTACACAGATTGATACTATTTGATTACAGTTGCCTGTGACAACTTAATATATAAAGTCGGTACTGATTTTCTATATGTTCAAGTAAATTATAGTTAGGACTCCTAGAAGATTGCTTTCTTTTTCTTTTTTAACTGTAGTCTAGTATTTTTATGACCATCAATTACCTAGAGAGTTGTATTATCTGAATTCCTGTGTACCGTACCTGTGTACATTGCTGGCTGTATTTTACTTGAGGCCTTTCAAGGGTGTATGGTAAAATAAGTACCTTCCCTCTGGCAGCATCCATTCGGCAGCCTCACCGGAACCCTGGTTTTCCCCTTTGGTGTACAAATAAAAATCTATCCACCCTCCAGGTCAGATTTGTGGAGTCTTTAGTTCTGCCTCTTATGTAGTCCAGTACCCCAGCCTCAAGGACTATGGGTGTATGGGTGTCTGCAGGCAAGGAGGAGCCTGGGGTCTGTGCAGCGCATTGGTCAGCATCCTGGTTCCATACGTTCCCCTGCGAGGCCCTGGCCGGGCAGGGAGAAGTCCCTTTCCCACCTCTTAGGATTGGTTATGTATGGAGGGCTGAAAGTCCTTAAAAAAATAACAATGGAGCTTTAAACAAGACTACTGGTCTTACAAGATAGATGTTGGAAAATCACATCAAGGAAAAGAAAGAAAACAGGTTTTGCCTCACCAGGGAAGGTGCCCCCCCCCCGCCACGCCCCCACACACCACACCGACTGAGCAACACCTAGTAGCCGCATGTCTGTCTGAACCCTGTCTGTAGGTGGCTTGGGAAGAAAGACCTGAGAGTCGGGCTCCCTTTTGTTCCGAACTGTGCAAGGAGAGGGTCGTTGCAGAAAATGTTTTGAAAGTATGAGATTATGCGCCCTTCCTGGCTGAAACCCGGGGAAGGGGAGAGGCGGGCCAGGAGGAGGGCAGAAGCCCCTGCCTCCCATGGGATCTGGACCCTGGGGCCTGCACGGCCTAGGGGGATGGGACTCAGGGGCCTGCACGGCTGAGCTGGGTGGGACTGGGGGGGTGGGGTCCTGCACGGGCCGAGCGGGGTGGGACTAGGGTCTGCACTGCACGGCGGAGCGGGCCTCTACCCCTCGCTGCATCCCCAGCCCCAATCAGGATTGAATATTGGAAGTCACTTGAAGAATTTGACCAAATACTTAAGTTTGGCCAAATAATCAAATAATTATGTAGCCAGATAAGTCAGATGAGTGCAGCTGCCCTCAAAGCCACCTCGGTGGGAGCGGCACGAAGCGGGCTTGATAACAGCAGCTCGATCTCAGGCGTTGAGCGCCGCTGGCACCTCGCCTGGGCTGTTCTGGCCTCTGGCTCCTGCGGCGAGCTCTAGGCTGGACCTGGCCTGCAGGCCTGGGGGCTGCCGCGGCCTTCGCTCTGCGGTGGCTTCACCTTTACCGCCACCCAGCTGCGGGAGCTGCCTGTGCGGGAACAAGCTGCGGCGCAGATGGGGAGCTGCCGCCAGCAGTAGGCGCTGGGCTACCGGGCTCTGTTCTGCCAAGGAGTCGAGGAGTCGCGACGCCCACTTGCAGCCTTTTGTCGAACAGAGCACGCAGCCCCTCCTCCCTAATGGCGCCAGCTGAGGAAAGCCAAAGGCGGTCTGGACAATCGCGTCTTTGTTGTGGAGGCTGAGTCTGAAATAGCGCAAGAACGTGCCACCCTCTTCTGCTTCTCTGATTCTGGACTCCTGGGAGTTAGGTGGCTGCACAGGATGGGATCAGGAAATGGCGGCAGTGTCCTGTGGCCTCCTGTTCTCATGACACCGTTTATTCACTCTATGAGAACTGTTTATGAAACCGAAGATGTTATGTCATCGGTATCGGTCCTGGTTCTAAACTGTAGGCAGGCCCGGGTGCCTTCGCCCATCCCCAGCCTGCCCTCCCCAGGTCAAGGCTTTGACAGTCTCTGTCTCCTATTGGATGGAGGCTGTAGGTTTTGTTTGGTTTTGATACTGGGAATTGAACCTGGGAGCTAAGGTACTCCCCAGCCCTTAATTTTGTTGCTGAGGCTGGTCTCCAACTGGCAGCCTTGTGCCTGGAGGCCAGTGTCTGGGAGGCCAGTGGGGAGGCCCACGTGGCTGTACTCCCCAGGCTGGGGCTGGTGTGGGTGGATCTTTGCGATCAGAAACCTGGGAGTGGGGCACCTGTGAGCCGCAGGTCCCGCCCCACCCAAGGTGTCCCCATGCTTTCTCACAGCTCTGAGGTCAGCAGTGGCTCCTGCTGTCCCCTGACAGTTGGGAAACTGCTCACCAAAGCAAAATGCTGCTCTGAGGTCGCATCCCAAGCCCGGCCCAGGCCAGTGGTGTCACTGCAGCCTCCATCCTGAGCCTACTGGAGAGTTAAAGATTTACCATCTCCAGCCCAAGTGAACTGACCAGAGCATGGTCGAGTTGAAACAGCAAACGAAACCTCACTCCCCAGTAGAAGGCCTGTTCTGCTGAGAAGTTGGGAGGTTTTTTCATTTTCTACAACAAATACAAAGCACAGATTCATTTCCATTTACCTTTCATTAGCTTGGGGCCGTGAGGCAGCGCAGGGACTCCATGCAGGCCTTTAGCGGGAAGCTGCCACAGTCCCTGCCACTGTCTGCAGGGTGCCAGTCACTTTCAAGGTGGCTCTGGTGGCGCTTAGGTTGCTGCTGGGCATTACCGTGCTGCTCCTTGTGTGTTCACGTGGGCGTGGTTCCTCTTGGTGGCAAATACTTGCAACTCCAAGGAGAGCCCTGGGCTCCCTTCCCTTCAGGAGCTCTTGTTCATAGCCGGCAGCTTGGCCTCTGTCTGCCCCAAGTCCCGACCCAGCAGGCCCCCAGCAGGCCTCTGCAGGCTGCGGGGGAGCAAAGAGCCAAGTGGCTTTCCTTTTCTTTTGGCCTCAGCACATGCTAGGCGAGAGCTCTACCCCTAAGCAACACCCCAGCCCCAGGTTTTTTTTAAGATCACTAAACTCTGAAGACAAACTACAAGAAATGGAGGACTGTTTGGTACTTTGCTGATCACATTTCCTAATTTTGAATATATTTCTATATATTAATCCTCTTTTGAATTGTTTTTATTGAGTTTACCTAGACATCTCACTAATTTATTAGCACTTTAGAACTTGGATTGTAAGTGGTGTGAACAAAGACACTGCCCATCTTCTGAGTGCGTGTTTTTTTCAAGTAGAACTGATGGTGGTCAGGCGTGTGGGTCAGTGGTGAGCACTCACCTCACAGGCATGAAGTCTGGGTTCATCCCAAGCACCAAAGGAAAAAAAATCCCAAAGAACTGCCAGTCTCCATACTTTCTCTTTCCCTCCCATCCACTGAGTCATTAACATATTATTGAATGGACATCTCTGATGTTCTAGATAGAAACCAAAAGTATAAATTTAATAAATAATAATGTGGAGATGATTTACAAAAAGATGTTTTGTTGGCAGTTGTGAAAAGAAAAAAGGGGGCAGGTTCTATCAAGGGGTGGCTGAGAGGAAAGGAAGGCAGAATGCAGTACCAGGGCTTTTCACAGTGGCAGTGATGCCAGCTGAAAGGGACACCTGTTTTATGAAGCAGACCAGAGCATCCTCCTGCATCGTACTTGGAAATTTCTTGGCTCATGCAATAACCACCAGACTTATACCCAGTGAACAGAAGATGAGTTTGGATAGCAGTAGGAATAGGTTTAATAAATGATTTGACAATCTGGGTGGGAATTGCTATGATAGAGACAGTTTCATAAATCAGTTTAATAACAACATTTGAGTGGAGGGTCACCAGTGACCACCATGTTGCTAAGTCAGTGGTGAGTTTTCAGACCCATCTGACCCAGCCTGTGGCTTCCAGTGGGCTGTCTCGCCTATACCTGGGGAATTGTCCTCAGGTAGCCCTCTCAGTATTCTCCTCTCCCTGGTGCTTTCTTGGCCTTCCCTGCTGGTTTCCCACATGGGCTCTGAAAGGCGAGTGACTCACGAGAGACAGAGATTCAACCAAGAGATTTTATTGGGGGGCTGCCCGAAGGAGAGGCAAAGAGCAGAGAGAGAAGAGGAGGGCAGAGAGAGAGAAAGAAGAGGAGGAGGGCAGAGAGGAAGAAGGCAGAGAGAGGGAAGAGAGGAGAGAGAAGAGAGCGTATGCTTAGAAACTTCAGCTTCAGAAGGGTTGCATAGGGGATGTGGTGGGTGCTGATTGGCAGAGTGACTCAGGAACAGCGAGCAGACACTGTGTCCTGTGGGGATTGGTGGGGGAAACCTTTGAATTTGGTGCTCTTGGCTTGGCGCCCTTTGGAGAGGAGGGGGATGGGTAAGGGAGTCCATGATGTTCTCCAAGAAGGGGGTCTTCCACACACCCAACAGGCTCTCCATCTGCATCCATCCCTTATGAGCTCACCCTGTCTCACCCGAAGTTCTGTGTTTGGACAATGGGAAGAGTGGCCTTCAGGCCAGACCACACTTCTGAATTCCAGATTCAGAACCAACATCCCTCCTGACATCTCCACCTGGGCACAGGCCTGGGATCTTAAATTCAATGTGATTTAGACAGAATTCCTGCTTTTTGCTTCCTAATCTGTTCCATCTGCAGCCTACCCCATCTTTCTAGTCCTCAGGCCAGAACCTTAGGGCACTTTGGATTTCTCTTTCATTTGCACTCCACAGTTGATTCTTCTGGAACTCATGTGGCTCTGCCATCAAAGGGCATTTAGAATCCGAATTCCCTCCTTACTTCTACTGCTCATCCAAGCCCCCATTTAAAATGTAAGTCCGGTTATGCCCCACCTCTGCTTGGAGCTTCTGGCTTAGGGTAAAAGTCAAGGTCCTCCTGAGGCCACCCCTTGACCGGAGTCACCTCCCCCAGCACTCCCTCTCCTCTGCTCCACTGCAGTGGTCTCCACTGTGCTCAGCATACACTAGGTGTGACTCTGGGCACAGAGGTATTTCCCAATGTCGGCTGGCATCTTCATGTCTTCCATCCTTCGTCTCAGCTTTTAGTGAGTGTGCCTTGGCCGTGTTCTTGGTACCTCATCCTGATCCCAGTCCACCCTTAGACTTCACCTCCATCACCCTGTGCTTCCTGCACACTATTGATCAGCTTCTACCACCATGTGAATTATTTACAGTACTGTTAAATCTTAACCGCCAGCCTTCTCTGTCTCCTCTCCTTCCCAAGAGCAGCAGGCGGATTGGTTCACGAGGTGCTCAAGGCTGAGCACCTTGTGAACAAACCCGCCTGCTGGTAAGCTCAGTATCTGTTGAACAGAATGAAGACTAAACCCAGGTCTCAGGCTGCCCTGTGAGGCCCTGTGATTAGGGCAGGATGACTGTTCCCAGGAAAGGGTGCATCCTGAGGGGATTCCGTTTCAGAGGGTCACTCTGTTTCCTGCTTTTCTGAACAGAAAGATCCTTTACAGAAGCAAGATCAAGAGACAGAAGCAAGAGATCATGTGGCTTTTGCATGTTCCCTCTGGTACCTGTAGAGGGGTACTCTCCAGGAACTCAGTGGCCTGTGGGTGGGAACCGGATGAGGTCACAGGGAGAATGGCCTCTAAACAGCATTTCATTACAAATTCACAATTTTCTAAACTTAATTTTTAGTTTTTGAGACGGGGTCTTGCTCTGTTGCTCAGGTTGGCCTCAAGCTCACGATCCTTCTACCCCAGCACCTGTTAGTCCTTGCAATTCCTACGTGACTGTCCGTTTCCAGCAGCCCCTCCCAGCTCAGAGCAGCCACATCACCTGCACTAGCAGTACCTCACTTTTCCACGTCTTCTACTTTACACATCCTGCCAACGTGAGTTCAGCATCTGGCCTGGGCCAGGCACTCCACAGGTGGAGGGATAGCGGGAGGACCCTCCAGGTCTTCAAGGACTTAGATGGGAAAAGAAGAACTGTAGTTTCACCAACACTCCATGAGCAGGCCTGAGCAGGTGTTTTCTCCTCAATCTGCAGGTCAGGCCCCAGCTAGTAGATGTGAATAGCTGTGCAGGTAGGCAGAAGGGTCCAGTGGGAGCCGCGGTGCTCTGTGCCACAGCTCCTCCTCCTGCACAACCCCTAACAGCAGCACAAGTCTTTCTCTGCACAAGTCCACACAAATAAGATCACAAACACACAATATGAGAAAACTAAGAGGATTTTATTGACTTTTATATGTTCTTGGAGAAAACCATTCACATGTAAAACTTTGACATTTGATGAGATTTATTCACACTTTATTTTACACATAAATTCCTCAATTTGTGGGGAAGACATGATTTTTCAGTTCAACAGGTCTTTCACATGATTACAGTCACAAAATTGGCACACTACTTTAACAACTGAACCCAACAGGCAGGACAAAGGGTGAGCTGGACGCTGACTCAGACCTAACAGGCCTCCTGCAAGGCCTTGGGATCACCTTCTGTGAGCTTACTAAAATACCAACCCAGCGCCTCAGGTCATAAGTGATTGTTCACAAAATAAAACCTCTATTCCAAGTGCTGCTTGTTTTATAGAAAAATATTACAAATAAAAATTAGTGCTATTCCAGGCGTTCATTTTAAGTTCACACAACACAGGTCAAGCCACGCTCCGCAGACATCACTGCACCCTATGGGAGCCTGAGCCACTGACTGAAGCACCCTAGCTTCCACAGCCCGGTGCTTACACTGCTGACTCTGCTGACTAAAAATGCAGGTAAGCTAATAGCTTCAGGTGTTTAGGACACTCATAATTTGTTCCTAGTTTGAGACTCAGAAAAAAATGCTCCAGGAACGTGACAAAATTTGTATTTCTTCCTGATACAAGAAATTTGTCAAAATCTGTAATTATAAAACAGATTTGCTATTTAGAAAGCAAAGCCTGGATGTTTTTCATGGGTGGAATCTTATTCAGATATGATTCAAATTTTAATCTGGACTGGGCTGCTGGAGAGAGGGGCAGGTGGCCAGTACTGCCAGGTGGTTTGACAGACATGGGAGGTTGGCCCTGCTAGCCAGTCCGAGGCAGTGTCTCGTTCACAGATGATGTGGGTTGTAAGGAGGTCTCTCAGAAGCTATGTACAGCAGCTTACACATCCGTGTTTCTCTCTCGTCGATGCACAATTCATCTATGACATGCCTGTCCCCAGACTCGAGCAGGCACACGGATTCTCTGCTCTACTGTAGGGGTGAGGTCTTCAGTGGGATCATGATTCTGGATTCCATTTCCTGAATGAGTGGGACTGAACACAGCAGCAAGGTCAGTGTGCTGGTTTCTCCACTGCACTGCACGACACACACCAACAAGCAGGCTGCTGAGATGATGAGCCCGGAGGCAGAACTGAGTTCAGGGCAGGTTGGCTAGCCTCCTATAGGATGTTATTAAAACTGGACAAGATCCTACCTGGAAATGTGTTTCATGTGTGGGAAAGTAGGAAAGTCCATATTGTGACAAAAAAAAAAAAAGGTGATTTCTCAAAAGGTTCTTTTAATTAAAATAAAATTATATAAAATCAAACAATACTATATTTGCATATATTCTGTACAAAGAGAGAAAGAGAGAGATAGTACTTGTAAAACTGCCCTGTGAGGCAAACACAGCTTTGGGAGCTGATGGAGAGGGTAAGAGTAGCCAGAATCACATGATCTTTAAAAAAAAAAGACAAGGTGATACTTACTTCCCTGAATAAATTACTCTTGCATTTTCTTGGTAATATATGGGCTTAAAAATACCTGACATACAACATGGTTGGTATTCAGGGGGTCTGTTGGCATCACTGGGGTGTACTTATGATTTATGTGTGTATATGTGTATGTATACATGTATGTATATGTGTGCATGCATATGTGTTTTACCAAACTGATTTACCAAACTTAATTTCTTTTCTTTTATTTTTGGTACCAGGATTGAACCCAGGGGTGCTTAACCAATGAGCCACATCCCCAGTCCTTTTTATTTTTTTATTCTGACACAGAATCTCACTAAGTTGCTTAGGGCCTTGCTAAGTTGCTGAGGCTGGCCTTAAACTTGGGATCCTCCTGCCTTAGCCTCTCAAGTGGCTGGAATTATAGACTTGAGCCACGGTTTGCCTGGCAAAATTACTCTTCTCAATTGACCTACTATGGTTATGTTTTTTGGAACTGACACTCTTGATGAGAAAGAGAAAGTTTAAAAAATTTGTGTAACAAATTTTCAAAGAATCTAGAAATCTACAAAACAAACAAAACCCCCCAAAGAAGTAATATTATAAAATTCACAACATCCAAGGGTCTGAAAACTGTCCCAGGCAGTATACATATGTGAAAGAATCAATGTTCTTCTTTACAAAAACAAAGTCAAGTAAGTGTTACAGAAAATATCTACACCTCCACTCTTTCCACCCTGTTTTTACAGAATACACATTAGCTTCAGGGTGAAAGAACATAGCTGGAGCCGCAAGAATCAAATCCTTGAGGACTGTTAGAATACTACCTGGGTGGGCCTGGGACGCAGCTCAGCAGGAGAGTGCTTGCCTAGCACCAAGGAGGCCCGGGTCCAATCCCCAGCACTGTGACAACCAGACACGCACACTCACGCAGGGTCTGCTTCGTGTGCCTCCAAGTATTACCTGTGTAGTACACCAGCTCTTCCCAGCCATGTTTGTGCCAGGCTGCGTTCCGTATATCTTCCCTGGTCTGAAGATCCTTGTAAGCTTGAAAATAATCACACAGAAAAAGCAAGACTTCGACATCATGCCCTGTATTGCAGTGGTCACTATTCGACAGGTCACGGGGTTTTCTCAGATACTACCATGGGCACTTAGTACCCAGCTGGGAAAACGGCATGTTCACCTGAGAATACACTGTCTGGGCCTGGTGAGAGAAGCAAAGCAACCTGCCCTGAGCCCTGGCAGCCTCCTGAGGCAGGGCCACTCCACACACATGTCAACTCATGACTGGGCACCGTGGACCACAGACAACAGCCACTTCGAGTGCGGAGGTTCTGGGGACTAACACATGGGGAGAGCACCTGCCCAGCTCCTGAGACCAGGTGAGGTCCCAGCACCACAGAAACAAACAAAACAAACTCCACTTTAGGTGAGAGACCCTGAGTGTAGCACAGAGAGGTGGAGCCAGGCAGCCCAGCGAGTGCAGGGCACATAGGAGCACTCCTGGAGAGCTGCCTGGAGGAGTCCAAAGGTCCACAGCAGCCTGCCGGGCTGACCCCTGAGTCCCTGGCAAGGACTTCCCACTACTTGCACTGCTTGCTGGTAAGTACCCGTGGGCATCTCCACATGGGGTTGCTTGAGGCTGAAGGACTCCCGGGCTCTTCCTTCCTTCCAGTTCTCAACAGAACTGCAGGGCCTCCTGGCTGGGAGAAGGCCTGTCAGCTCACCGTGTGGACACAGGGTTTTCCCTAGGACTCACAGCCTGGGGGTGCTTCCACAGTTTCAGTTGTATTTTCAGTATGGTAAAATAAGCCTACACAGCACTGACCACTGTGGCCAGTAAGTGCAGGGTTCTGGTGGGAACTCCCACGGCCGCACATCCTCAGCACTGCCGTCCACACAGCCTTCCCACCCATGTCTCCCTGCAGCTCCTGCCTGTTGCCCAGTAGCCACCAGCCTGCTGCTCTCTGGACACTGTGTGCCACACCCAGGGGGAGCACACAGCAGGAGCCCTTCTCTACCACCTCACTTCACTTAGCCTGATGTCGCAAGGCTCGTCTGTGTCTGACAATGATCAGAACTTTATCCTGTTCTATGGCTGAATGATGCTCAATTCTATGTATACTCCATATTTACTTATCCATTCTCTGCCTTTCTCTTCTTTGGGGGGTGGCTGACATTTTTATCTCTTTCTTTTTTTTTTTTTTTTTTGTCCCAAGGCTCAAACCCAGAAGTGTTTAACCACTGAGCCACATCCCTAACCTTTTTTTTAAAGCAACTCTCTCTCTCTCTCCATATATATATATAGATATATGTTGATGGACCTTTATTTTATTCATTTATTTAAATGTGGTGCTGAGAAGCAAACCCAGTGCCTCACACATGCAAGGCAAGTGTTCTACCACTAGGCCACAACCCCAGCCCTCCCCAGCCCTTTTTTTTAATATTTCATTCTGACACAGAGTCTCACTAAGTTGTTGAGGGTCTCACTAAGTCTCTGAGGCTGGCTTTGAACTTGCAATCCTCTTGCTTCAGCCTCCTGAGCTGCTGGGATTACAGGTATGGCCGTCGCACCCAGCTGTGGGATGACTTTCAAAGGTGGCCTTGAGCACAACACCATACTGGAAGGGGGGCATGGTGGGGTGGTGGGTGGAGGAGACTGAGGAGGGTGGGAGAGGGATAGTCCTACAGGGGTAAGAGAAGGAGAGACTCTGACAGCCAGGAGTGCTGAGCCAGAGCCTGGCTGGGCCACTCAACTGTGTGGTCTGAGCACCTGTTGGCCAGCTTTGAGCCACAGGGTTAGGAAAAAAGGGATGATGTGTCAAACAGCAGAGTGGCCTGCAGGTTGGAGAGGCCTGATGAATGCGGGCTGTCTTGCTCCAGAAACATGGCACTGTGGGGCAGGCCATGGAGAGAGCACATCTGCACACCCCAGGTCCCCTCTCATAAGGGACTGGGCAGGGATATGGGGGATGCAGACTGGGACAAAGGTGGACACTTTGGCATGGGAGGAAGGCAAAGAAGGGGTCTGGGCCTCTGCACAGGGAGCACCTACTGCTCCAGGGGCCTGGAGGCAGTGAGGGCCTGCCAGGCTCCGCTGCACCTGCCTGTCGCAGCCCCAGCTCTTCATCAGGGAGTCCCATCCAGACCAGGTGGGTGGCGGGTGACATGTGCTGAGAAGGGACGTGCTCCTGGCTTGACCCCTCTCGACAGGTGAATCATGGGGTGACAGAGGTCCTCCTCAGTGTGTCCCTGGCTCACCTGGATGCCTCTTTAGGCAGAGACAACGGAGAGGCGTGGGGCAGGCCTGACTTTTCAGTTTGTATCCACTGGACAGATGCCAGTTTTGAAATAATAAAAATGACTCCATACTCACTTCAAATTAGGCCCTAAAGATTAAATTACGTGTATCTTAATCTCAGAAGGCCAAAGGCAGAACACAGTGTAAAAATGTTTTTAACCTACTGCATTGGAAAACCGACACTCCTGGGGTGGAAACTGGGCTGGAGAGAACTGAGCTCTGGGCAGCTGTGCTACCCTCCGTGCTCCACAAGCTGAAGGGCACACGGCACCTGTCACTTGGTGTAGGATTTCAGCCCCCTTCGCTGCAGGGACATCCCGTGCATGGGCTGAGGTGAGTGGCATCTGGACTGCGCAGGGTGTCTGGGGGTGAGGTGGGAGAGCTCCCTCAGACTGCAGGGCATTTGTGGGGGCAGGCACCAGGGGCACAAAGTCAAGGCTACCTTTTCGCCTAAACTGACCCTCTCAGACCTGGCTTCCCAGCAGCTGGCTGCCAGGCAGTTGGTATGCACTGTGTGGCTCTCTGAGGACTCTATTTCCTCCTCATTCAGCCCCTCTTCCTACCTTGCTTGTCAATTCCACCTGGATCCTGAGGTCCTGCTCACCTCTTGGCTCTTAGGATTTCCCCAAATACCTCTCACTTTAAGTCCTCTTTAGGCCTCTGAGTATCCTGATCACCTCCCCAGGAAGTGGACCATGCACACCCTAGGTCACGGCACTGGTGTTTAATGCCTCAGAGACCTGCTGGCCGAGTCTCTAAACCCTGAACACTGACATAGCAGGCAGACAGGCTCCCGAGACCCGTGGAACCCAATCAGGCAAACTACCCAGCCCCTCTCCATTGACTAACCCAGCCTGACCATGAGTTATCCTTTTCCTTGGGGGCCTCTTGACCATGTCCAGAGGCATGTCCAGCCTCACGCTGAGCCCTGGATCCTACTCTAGCTGGGAGGGAGGCGCAAAGCCATCAGAGCATCAGCCAGCATCACACAGGGCTTGGGGGCAGTGACATCAGCCAGATCACTCCTGTGGTGTGGGGGGCAGTGACACTCATTCCCAGGGGTGAGTAACATCTGAATCAGGCCCTGAGGACACCAAAGGAGGTGCCAAACAGAAGTTGGTGGGTAGGGCAGAGAGGGAGAGGGAGAAAGGTACTGGGACAGGGCACTCTCTCAACACAGGAAGTGGGAGAGAGTATGGGGATGCTCTGGGCTGGGGTGAGGAGGGTGCAGAAGGTGAAGAGGGCGCAGCCCCAGGGTTTGTGAGCCACTCCTCACCACCCCTCTGTCCCTTCGCTGGGCTCCCTGGTCTCCAGTAGACCATTGGCCTTTGCCTCTGTGTGTTGGGACAGGCCTGCACTTGGTGGTCTGAGGTCTGAGGTTGGGGATGTGCCATGGTGCTCATGGCTGCTGATCTGCGCCATCACCCAGCACGACCTGATTAGGAATGGGCGCCTAAGTTCCAGCCACTCAGAGCAGAGGGGGCGTACCTACCCCAAAGGTGGTGCACCATGTACAGCTGCCCAATCTGCGAGAAGAACCCGCCCACTGCCTCGTTACTGTCTTGTCTAAAACGGATGGCCCGAGCCCTACAAGAGAAAAGTAGGCAGGGTTAGAAGCTGAGTCAGTAGGCTACCCCTCCCACATGCAGGCCATTTGTTTAGAACAAAGACAGCTGCTCTTAAAGTCATCAAATTGCTACCAGACTATTAAACACAATCAGAAGTCACTTTAGTGCATGTGAAAGACAAATACACCTCTCTGTAGCTGCATCATTTTTGAGAGAAGTGAAAAGGATTTCATGACTATTCACATGAACAGTGACATCAGGTACATATGTGGCTGCCAGAATTCCTGATATAAGAAAACTGGCAGAGATGACCTGGCAACTTAAAAATAATTGCTTCTCCAAGGACACTCTTTAGGAGAAAGTGGGGCACTAAACACCAGGACTCCAGAGGGAATTTCCCCCATAGGAGACAAAGCCCACCCTGGAGGATGGGGCCAAGCACAGAAGAGAGCATCACTCTTTCACAGTAGCCAGAGGGCAGCTCCTGAGAAGCATGGCACTGAGAGCCACTGTAAAGCAGTGGGAGAACAGACAGCAGCTTCTGGGCAGGCACCATCAGACCATCACTGTCACCAGCAAAGTTACCGATGGGTCCCTTTCTAATCAGAGCAATCCATCGGAAAATGGATACTAAGAGGCACTCAACATGTACTATATATGCAAGAAAGTTCATCTGCACACAACACCAAAGTGTGATTAAAGTGGCTAAAGATTGTTTAAAATCGCTGGGCATGGTGGCACACACCTGAATTCCCAGTGGCTTGGGAGGCTAAGGCAGGAAGATCACGAGTTCAAAGCCAGCCTCAGCAACTTAGTGAGGCTCTAAGGAACTAAATGTGACCCTGTCTCTAAATAAAATATTTTAAAAGGGGCTGGGGATGTGGCTCAGTGGCTAAGCACCCCTGGGTTCAATCCTTAGTAAAAAAAAAAAAAAAAAGAGTTGTTTAAAATTTTGCTGCCAAAGGCCATCAGTTCTCCAATTTGAGCACCTTCTTTCATACTTGTATTGGGTACCTTTTTTTAGAATTGAAAGTGAAAATGAAGTCAGGGGCTACAGATGTAGGGATGCCACCAGAAGTAAAGCCGGAGCTGTCAGAGCCCTCCCTCCAGGTATCACCCAGGACACTGGTGCCAGTGGTGCCCAGGCTCAGGCCTACAGCCAGCACACCCTGAGTCAACAGGACTTGGGAAGGCACTCAGCATAACTTGTCTTCAACGGGCTGGAGGCACATGGCCAAGGACACCACCTACCAACACCTGTGGGGCAGGCGTGACCCCGGGGGAGACTGAGACTCCGAGGCTGGCTGGCCAGCTCATCCTCCTATAGGAGCTGAATCATGCCATCTCACAGGGCGTGAAGTCTGCACAGGAACAACCTGGGAGTGAGGATGCAGTCTGCCTGGGACCACTCTGCACACATGTTCTCTTCCTCCACTTGGGGACACCAGCACCTGGCCAGGCCCAAGTTCTCGGCTTCTTGTGGTAGAGCCCCCATAAGTTGGCCATGACAGTATTAGATTCTTTTACCTTTACATTTGTAAGTAAGTGATCAATAACTTCATGAAAATTACACATCAGATTGGTAAATTATTGAAATTAAGCAAATTAATTTAATGTGCATTCTAAGTCTGCTCAGAAGGAAAAATCTATTTCATTGAGTGATAAAGTGTTCCGGATTATTCTTTTCATTCTGGATTCTTCTAGTTCATTCGTGGAAGGCAAAGGAAACATACCTGCCTCAGCCTGCTAATGACCAGAGCATGCACTGAGAGGAAACCACCGTCTCAATAGTCACCTATGTGCCAGAATACAAATTCAGGGTTGAACTGGGACATGAAAATTTTTATAAGGAACTGAATAACCTCATTACATCCTTGTGGATTCCCTACCAAATCTTAATTAGTAATATGCACAAATTAAATTGAACATCTAAGTTATTACAGTTACAGGCCAAAAACAAGAAGCACAAGAACAAAGGAGAATCCCCCAATGGACTAGTGTGCATAGCAGCGCACCATCAAGAGGATGTCTTGGCCTCAGACTAAAGATCTTGTGGCTGGTGTTACTGAGCTTGACATCCGAGGAAAGAGCTGTTAGAAATAGAAATCTCAGGACCATGTGCCAGGGCCAAAGAGATCTGTACCGATGTAACACAAAGTGAGAAACTTCATGATTGAAACAGGAATGCTTCAATACAAATTGAAAGTAAGTAATAGCCACAGATTCAGGCTTAAAGAGCACCCACGAGGACCAGCACCGTCAAGTTGCTTCTACCCTGGGATTCTCCCAAGCACTGCTTGGCCTCTTCTGTGAGAAGATAATGCCATGGCGGCTATAAGGTGGCTGGTGCAGGCATACAGAGCCATCAGCCTCAGGTACTCTTTTTAGTTTTCCATCCTCAGCGTGACGTTCTCAAGATTCTCTTGTGCTATCAGTGCAGATCTGGCTTATTTAAACCACTTTGTAAAAGTTCCATGCGTGACTACACTGTGGTCTCTCTCTCCACGGCTTCCAAGTGGTTCACAACTTGGGCAAGTACCGTGGATCTATTTCTTATGTAACCACAGCTTCTGCTGCCCACATGTCCACCCACTCAATATTCACTGACCACCGAAGACATGCCAAGCGTGGAAGAGAGTTGCAGATGGCCCCTGGCAGAGACATGGCGCAGCAGCTGTGTGGGGCACCTCCAGGAGCGTGTGTAGGGACACCTACTCCAGTCTTGGTTGTATATGCCTCACTTTCTTGATTCAGAATCATCCTTGGATCTGAGGCTAAATTACACTAAACGAGGTGTGTTGGATTATATTTTACATGTCAAGAAATTCACTGGTGTACAATTCTGTGGTTCTCAGTAAATCCACAGGCTGGTGCTGTGATCACAGTCCAGCTGTGCCAAAGCCCCTTCATGCCCATTTGCACTCATGTCCACTCCCATGTAGCCAGGACCCATTAGTCCACCCTATGTTTGCACAGAGCTGGCTCTTTGGAAACTTCATGAATGGAGCAGTACAGTAGGCAAGGTGGCGCGTGCCTGGAATCCAGGTACTTGGAGGCTGAGGCAGATCGCAGGCCAGCCTCAGCAAATTAGCAAGTCCCTACGCAATTTAGTGAGACCCTGCCTCAAGATAAAACAAAAAAGTTAAAAAGGCTGGGGATATGGCTCAGTGGTTAAGTGCCCATGGGTTCCATCCCCAGTACCAAAAAAAAAAAGAAAGAAAACTGACCACTAACCTTTTCATTTTTTATTTGTTATATATTTTTATCACCTAACCATTTGGAAGTGCACAGTTCAGTGTGCCATGCATGTCTGCACTGCTGTACACGAGGTATCTAGGCCTTACCACCTGCAGAACCACACTGAAACTCCTGCCAACCCCTGTGAGATCCTTTCCATCTGGCCTGTGACCTGCCTGCATTGGATACGGGTCTTGTGGGTGGATCTGCCTATCTGTCTCGCTGTGACTGGTCTTTCCACGTCATAGCAGCGATGACCCCCACTTTCTCAAGGCTGCATGCTATTCTACTCTGTGCCCCTCAGGATGCATCTGCTTTAGACACTGAGCTGCCTCTACCTCTTGGCTGCTGTGGATGGGGCTGCAATGGATGCAGGCCTGTGAACACCTCTGTGGGATCCTGCTTGGATCTTCTTGGATGTTTACCCAAAAGTGGAACTCCTAGATGCTACTATGTGTCCATTTTTAACTTGGGGAACCTCCATGTTGCTTCCCACAGAAGCTGCGAGACTTCACTCTCATGGATACTATCTCTCTGCATCCTGCCCACACGTGCTACTTTCTGCTCTATTGACAGTGGCCATCCTAATGGGTGTTGCGTGATACCCCTTTTAGTTTTGGTTTGTATTTTTCTTGTGTTACTGATGTTGAGCATCTTTTTATATGCTATTAGTCATTTCTATATCTTTTTGTGCTTGGTAGGTATAAGACAATGGATTCAATCCCCAGCTCTGGTAAAAAACCAAACTAAGCCAAATCTCTGTATCTTTCTTGGAGAATCACCTGCTCAAGCCCCTTACTCAATTTTTAATTGGGTTATCTGTATTCTTTTTTTTGGTATTGGCGATTAAACCCAGAGGTCATCTGCCATTGAGCCACATCCTTAGTCCTTTTTACGTTTTATTTTGAGACATGGTCTTGCTAAATTCTGAGACTGGCCTCTAACTTTTGATCCTCCTGCCTCAGTCTCCCAAGTCACTAAGATTACAAGCGTGGCTACCAACCCTGACTGAACTTTTTGTACATGGAATAACCTCACCAATATTTTTGTTTTAAAAATTAAGAATCTTGGGGATGGGGTTGTAGCTCTGTGGTAGAGCGCTTGCATAGCATGCGTGAGGCACTGGGTTCAATTCTCAGCACCACATACAAATAAATAAAATAAAGGTCCATCAACAACTAAAAAATATTTTTAAGAAAATTAAGAATCTTGCTGGGCATGGTGGCTCATGCCTGTAATTCCAGAGACTTGGGAAGCTGAGACAGGAGGATCACAAGTTTGAGGCCATGTGGGTAATTTCAAATAGTCTGGACTGGAGGAGTCAGGTCTAAACAAGATTGGCCATAGGTAGATGATTTTTGAGGCTTAGTATAGGTGTGGAAAGGGGGATCCATGGTATTATTCTCTCTAGTTTTGTATATGTTTTGGAAATTTCATAATAAAAACATAAAACAAAACAAGAGTCTAAGCTGGGTGCAAGGTACATGCCTGTGATCCCTACTGCCTGGGTGGCAGAGGCAGGAGCACTGCTTGGGTCAAAGTTTGAGAGCAGCCTGGCAACACAGCAAGATCCTGTGCTTCCCTCCCCTCCCCCCGCCATTTTTAAAAGTCTAGAGTCAAGTTATGGCATTAGTCTCAGATGTATTTCTTAGTATTAACACTATGGGTTAAAAAAACCTATTAATAAGACTAATATGACTTACAAACTCAATATTGATAATATACTCACCAGTAATTGCCCCATTCGATCATGGTTCCTGGCTGAAAAGAGATTTAGATTTTGGTTTGTTAGTTTTTCTGTGAAAAAAAAAAATAGAAATAGGAGTGCAAACATGCTTGTTCACCATGTGCCTGCCCCACAGCAAGAGCAGCACTCAATAGCTTCATGCAGGCAGACATCACATACACATCAGAGCAAGGCATCCATGTCCATCATCAGGGACACAGTCAGCCCGTTCTGCAGATGCACCGAAGGTCACCAATCACCTCCTCTAAGTCAGAGGTGATCATTAGACGCTGAGGGCTGCTGAGATGTTCTGTTTTATCACAGGCACAACCAACCATCTTCTCCACGGAACACACAATCATTATTTGTCAACAGAAAGTCAATTCTGCTGCCTGAGGCTCACGTTCTAGTGGTTGGGGAACAACTACAAAGTACCACAAAAGGTGATTCCCAGGTGGGGTGTGGCTCAGTGGTGAACACCTGCCAGCATCATGAGGCCCTGGCGAGTCCCCAGCACCACTCCCCTCCACATACACAATTCCTTTTACTTTTACATGCTGAATAATTTGCTCAATAGCCACAATGGTTAATTTTTTTTTTTTTTTTTTTGGGCAGGGAGTACTGGGGATTGAACTCAGGGGCACTTACCCACTAAGCCACACCAACACCCCCAGCCCTATTTTGTGTTTTATTTAGAGACAGGGTCTTACTGAGTTGCTTAGTGCCTTGCTTATGCTGAGGTTGGCTTTGAACTCACCATCCTCCTGCCTCAGTCTCCCTAGTCACTGGGATTACAGGCATGTGCCACTGCGCCTGGCTAATTAATGTTCATTAGTTGCTCTAAATCAACTATAGTAGATGCCATATATTATACCTAGTTCTGAACTTGAGATCTTTCTACTCAAAAGATAAAAGTGTCAATTTAGAAAAAAATCAAATAATAAATGTGTAGAAGATCACAGAGAAAATTGCTTAGCGAGGCGTGAGGGAGAGGAAGTGGAGAAGGACTGACAGGAGAACCAGCACGTCTGGCAGAACCTGCCCCTAAGCTCGCTCTTCCTTCACTGAACAAGGTCTGACCACATGTGGACTCACCTGGAGCTGGTAGGGCCTGAGCTCATGGGTCTGGACCTTGGGACTCACCCAGCGCTGGTAGGACCCAAGCTCATGGATGTCGGGTCCAGGCCGTGGGACTCACCCAGAGCTGGTAGGGCCTGAGCTCATGCATGTCAGGTCCGAACCAGACCATGGTACTCACCCGGAGCTGGTAGGACCTGAGCTCATAGATGTTAGGCCCTGGCCTTGGGATGGGCTCGTTCCAGAAGCTGAACTCCAGCAGCAGCTGGTTCTTTCTGGAGAGCAGCATGTTACTCCTCGCCTTCCGGAAGCTCACGAATTCCTTTGGGGAGGAAACGTGCTCATGAAGTGTTGCAGCCCCATGTATAGACACTCTCTAGGACCTACTCTCGTAACTGTTCATTCCCATAGAACGTGGGTGCAGGTTGGGTGATGGGCAGATTGCAGTTGGCCAGAGACAACTCCATCATCTACTGCATGGTTAGGGAATGGCTGCTGGCTCCCTTCCCTACAGCTCCAGGGTGGATGAGGAGCTATGCTGGCTCCCTGATTACTTAGGCCATCAAGGAGACAAGTTTCGCTTTCTGTGTCTGTAGACTTCCTAAGCAGTGTGTGATGGTCTATGATGGGGACAACTTGGTGACTACAAACAGCAGATGGCTCAGAGGCATTTACAATTGTCTGGGGACCTATGATATGTGGCTGTCAACCTCTGCCGACACGCACCTGCTAGTGAAGGTCAGGCAGGGCAGCAGGGCAGCAGGGGAAGACACATGTGGTCGCAGCACTGGAGCAGACACTATAGGTGGCAAGGTTGACTGTGCCCGCCATGCTGATTTTTACAACTGAACTGTGTGTCAACAGCACTACATGATCACTGTGTCTAAATACAACTCAAGAGTCCAAAGGACAAAATTTCTACTAAAAAGCTGAGCAGTTTACTAACAGAGACTGATGACAGAAGAACCATTTGGTTTTGTACTGACATCTAATGGATCACTAGGCTGAGTAAGAACCCATTTCTAAGCAGTTACCTGATTTTCTCTGAGTTTGTTCATGACCTCCGTGAGGGCTGGGTAGCCGCCTTCATACCTCCAGAGATGGACTGAAACGCATGGAAAAGAGAGCACACCTGAGAGCAGGCACCTGAACACACCTAGAGAGTAGCATTAGCCATCGCGACTCTAGCTGCCACTGGCCTCAATGACATGACAAAGCTTCCAGGTATTCAAACATTAAAAACAACATGATAATTAATCTTTACAGTGAAATTACAGAAGAAACTATTTTAACAGTGGAACCAGACTAAGTCTTAGAAAGTTTTGAGTATATATAAAACAAGCATTAAATCAGAAAATTGCCTAAGAGACCCAGAAAGGCTAAGGGTGGAGAGTGAGCCAGTCTCTGGCTTCATACCAGCTTGATCCTGCTCCCCGTACCACGTGTTCCAGGTGCCCACCAGCGCGCAGGGGTAGTGTGCATCTTCGTGAATCTTTGGTAACACCTCTTGGCTTAAAGAGAAGAAATAGCAACAGTGATTCAACAGCCGTGGAACATCCCAGTGGGCCACACAAAGTAACACAAAGAAGGTCGCCTACTCCATGTTGGGCCACAGAGCTCAGAACAGGCTGTGATGAGAGGATGTATGAAGCCACCTCTCAGCTGAATTTTGCTTACTCTGACACCCTATTCCTCGATGTTAGGTTTCCACCCCAACTATCTAGAGGTGTGAGCAAGTCAAGTGCAGTAATCACTGTGGTAGGGAAGAGCCAAGGTCCCAGGGTTCCAGGAGCTATTTAGGTGAAGGAGGGGGAAAAAGAGAAGAACTACTTACTATTTAGGAATCTTTTTACAAAAGATAAGTTCTGTTCCAAAGATAAGAAGAATGAGAGGAGAGACATGGGAATAGCAGAAAGGAACCAGGAAGCAAAAGGAAAGGGAAGTTAGTAATGTTTGAGGTGGAGGCAGATGAAAAAAGCAGCGCCTGCAGGCAGCCATAGCAGGACGGGGAACAGTGGCCCTGAAGAGGACGCAGGAGTGCAGGGCCAGGGCCTGGAAGCAGCCCAGACCCCGCAGTCCCAAAGGCACCACCAGCGTGAGGAATTAAAATCAAAGATAGCGTGAGTAGGCCGAGGTGATGCGGGGCCTCCAGAGGCGCCCTGATGTCTCATGCGGGAGCACGGCAAGCGGTTCCCTGCCGTGATGGGGCAAGGACGCAGCAGAGCCCGCGCAATGGCCAGGGCTCACGCTCAGAGAGCTTCCCACGGGTTCTAGAACAGGATGAAGCCAAAGGAAAGGGAGAGCTCAAACCTGCACAAGCGAACAGGAAAATGATGGTGGAAAATGATGGATGCAGAAGGCTGTCCCGGTGGGAAATGGAACCTGTTCATGTCTTTTGTTAATCTCATGAAGCTAGTGACCAGCTGCAGACCCTGGGCACCATGACAAGGCACCTATGGATGAACGGCTGTGTTGCTGTGGTTGTCTACAGTAGCACACCTTGTGTTGTTATTATTACTTTTTTCTGGTTCAATCCCCAGCACCACAAGCATGCAGGACAAGCACTCTACCACTGAGCTGCACCCCGCTTTTTATTTTGAGAGAAAGTATCACTAAGCTGCTCAGGCTGACCTTGGACCTGAGCTCCTCCTGCCTCAGCCTCCTGAATGGCTGGGATCACAGGTGTGCACCACCACAGGCACCATGTATTCTTTTAAGGATGGTATTTATTTTTTAAATTAAGATCTCATATTAAATGTATCTGATGCAATAACCATGAATGTTCAGAAATAATGGGTCTGATGAAAATCAGGGGTGGGAAGAGACAGATTAAGTTAGGAAAATGAAAAGGGGTCTCCTTTTTGTCATATGGCACAAGCCAGAAGTAGAACCATGAAGGAAAAAGTCAACACAGACAATGCAGGTGTGGTTGAGGAAGGCACAGGCCCTGGGGGTGCCGGGTTTTTGACTGGACAGAGGCCCATGTGCAGCAGAGTCAATCCTCTATTCTGGGGGCTCCATCTGCTCTTACAAGCCCTGGCCTTACCTGAATAGAGGGTGTAAAGCAGGCAGTACTTGTACCCAGAACAGGGTGGGCTGAGCAAAATCTCACTATAGGGCCCCTAAAAACCAACAGAAGTTAAGTCTTTATGTTCTGGAAACAGGGAGAGGCTCAATGTTTCAGAGAAAAGAAAAAAGAACTTGATGAGGAGAAGAGAGAAATCAAGCAAATCAGTCTGACACATTTTGGGCAAGGAACTGAAGGATGGGTGGAGCCAGGTATAGCTTTAGGCCCAGAGGGGCAGCTATCTGGAGGAGGGGAGGCTACCTGGAGGAGGGGAGACTACCTACAGGAGGGGAGGCTACCTGCAGGAGGGGAGGCTGGAGGAGGAGGGGAAGCTACCTGCAGGAGGGGAGGCTGGAGGAGGGGAGGCTACCTGTAGGAGGGGAGGCTGGAGGAGGAGGGGAGGCTAACTGCAGGTGGGGAGGCTACCTGTATGAGGGGAGGCTGCAGGAGGGGAGGAGTGGAAACTAGCGGAGGGCTCAACCCAGGTCAGGTGGGGAAGCAGAGCCTCAGGGGCTGGCTGACCACACAGAGGTGCAGAGAGCCTGTCAGACATGGCCATGCAGAGATGCTGGAACAGCTGGGTGCCTCCCAGCTGAGCCTGAGGACTGAGAGGAGGCCTTCAAATACAAATAGGAACAGGGGCCAGAGGGCCAGAGATGGAGGTGAAGATGAAGCCATCAGAGACAGGAAGAGAGTCAGGAACCCAGAACAAGAGACCATTTCACTTCAGGAGAAAAGACTCGTAAATACACACCTACTTCATTAGAGGTCTTTTCAAACAAAGGGAAATGAGCTGAGGTGTGTAGTAAATTCTAAATACCTCCAGAAATAAACCAACAAAACAGGGGGTTTTGCTCCTGAAAATTTTGCTGGTTCTATAGATAAAATCAGTTACTTTCTCTTGAAAATAACAGATATTAAAGGTCATAAAAACACTTTTTCATTACATTTGCTCAGAACCGAGCATTAAAGGGGCTGGAGTTGTGGCTCAGTGGTAGCCCTGCTTACCTAGCATACATGAGGCATTGGGTTCAAGTCTCAGTACCACATACAAATAAATAAAATTAAGGTCCATCAAAACTAAAAAATATTTTAAAAAGAACTGAGCATTAAAGCATTATCTGTTGTTAAGAAGTGCTAAGCTAAAATAGTGAACAACTTAAATGCTCTTCAATAGATGAATGAATAAAGAAACTGTGGTATATATACACAGTGAAATATTACTCTGCATTAAAAGAGAATAAAATCATGGCATTTGCAGGTAAATGGATGGAGTTGGAGAATATTATGCTAAGTGAGTGAAGTAAGCCAATCCCCCAAAAAACAAATGCTGAATGTTTTCTCTGATATGAGGATACTGATCCATAATGCAGGTGAGGGGGAGAATAGGAGGAATGGAGGAACTTTAGATAGGGTAAAGGGGAGGGAAGGGTAGGGATGGGGCAGGGGAAGGGAAAGACAGTGGAATTACCATCATTACCCCAAGTACTTGTATGAAGACATGAGTGGTGTGACTGTACAACCAGAGACATGAAAAATTGTGCTCTATATGTATACTATGAATTGAAATGCATTCTGCTGTCATGTATAACAAACTAGAATAAATAAATAATTTTTTTTTTTTTAAAAAAGAAGTGCTGAGCTAATTCCCTTCATCTTAAGGTGTACAAATGGCCTCAGAGGGTGTGGCTCCACATCCTGGGATACTCAGCAGGGGACCTGGGTTCTGGAGAGGGAAAAGCTGCAGGAAATGGCTGCTGCAATTTCCTCAAGAGGAAGACTAAAGACAGCAGGGTCGCAGGGACGAGCTCTAATTCTAGCACCCAGAGTTGCAGATGGGCTGACTGCATCTGGGCATCAGGAGGGTCTGCTGAAACTTGAGTGTGGGATAAGCAGATGGACCCTGCAAGGCTTCCTCCAACCTTGGTTCCACTGCATTCTGAAGTCTAAGTGATGAGGGTGACCTCTTCTAACAGCATTAAGTGAAGTAAGCCACAGTCAGATAGTCAAGATTCATATGTTTTCTCTCATACATGGAAGCTGTATGAGAGGGTTTAGCTGTGTGTGTTTAAAATAAAATGCCACTGGCCATCCCACAAAACCTGGTGTAAGACCCTCTCCACATTCAGCTGTATGGGGATGAGCCCATTTCTCGGATACCACGTGGTAGCTGAACAGCAAACATCCACATCACTACTTTCCCCCAAGGAAAAGAGTTTGAGATACACACCAAATCTTGTTGTACGCTTCTAGGCATTCTGGCTTAACGTTGTGAACTGAAACAAAAGAAAATCAGTGATAAACTTACGAACAAACAAACATACACATACAAACAAAAGTCAGCTGCGGAGACAGCGAAACTGCCACTCACACTGTAGTTTGTACAGGCTGCTGGTTTCCTTTTTAGCCAGGAGGTTAGAGTGAGCATCTTTTCTGGGATCAACTTTCCGTACAAACAAGGATTTCAACCAACTGTCTTCTCGAGGTCTGTTGTTAGAAGAGGTCAATTTCCTGTGGAACAAAAAACACACCCATCTGAGTCTAATTGGAAATATGAAGACCTCAGTGTCTTCAGGTAGCTTCGCCTAGGATGGCTTCCAGGCACAGGCACTGAACGCAGGTGCCACAGAACATGTGCTCTCCAGCTTGCTAGCGCACACTGAGCGAGGAGAGACATGCAGAGGTAACTCCCCGTACTCCAAACAGTTCCCATGTTTACTTAGCACTCTGTGCTTCACATTTCCCTCTCCTCCAAAGCAATTCTCTTTTTCTTATTTACTTGTTTTTTTGGTACCAGGGATTGAATTTTGGGGCACTTTACCACTGAGCCACATCACTAGCTCTTTTTATTGATTTTGAGACAGGCTCTTGCTAAGTTGCTAAGGGTTTCACTATGTTGCTCAGGCTGACCTCAAATTTGACATCCTCTTGCCTCAGCCTCCTGAGTTGCCAGGATTACAGGCATTTACCACCATGCCCAGATCTTTTTAATTGATGCATTATAATTATACCTAACAGATACATTGTGATATATTTGCACATGCACACAAAATAATCTTGGTCAATCACATTCCCCAGTACCTCCTCTCCCCGGCTCCGGTCCACTTCCTTCATCCTACTTGTCTCTTTTCTAATTTCACCAGATAAATCCCCCTCTTTGTTTTTTCCTTTTGTCTTTAGCTTCCATGTATGAGAGAAAACATATGAATCTTGACTATCTGACTGTGGCTTACTTCACTTAATGTAATACTCTCAAGGTCCATCCATCTTCCTAAATGGCATAATTTCATTCTTCTTTATGGCTGAGTAAAACTCCACTGAGTATGTACGCCACAATTTCTTTATCCATTCACCTGCTGACGGACACCTATGCTGGTTCCATAACTTGGCTATTGTGAGCTGCGCTGTCAAAGCCATTTTGACATAGAACACACATAAAGAAACCTAGAGCAGTCAGTCTGTAGACATGAGTGGAGGGTGGTGCTGGGCGGGGAGGGCGAGGTCACTGCTGGAGGGACACAGAGTTTCACTGTGGGAAGAGGAAGCGTTCAGAGGATGGATGTGGTGATGTGTCCACAAAGGGAATGCTCTTACGGTCACTGGGCTGTGTGCTTAGGAATGGCGAGAGTGACAAACACTCTGTTTTGGTAGGTTTTGTCTCACCACCATTTATAAAGGCATCTGGCCAGGAAATGGCAGACATGGCTGTGAGACACTGAACCTGATCCACAACACTGAACTGCACCTGTAGAAAAGCTAGGCGGGGGGCCTACAGTGGCAGAGTGCCTACCTAGCATGCAGTAGACCCTGGGGTTGATCCCCAGCACCCCGAGAAGTAAATAAGTACCCAAGTAAATCTGGCTAAACTACGAACTATACTTTCATCTTGAATTTTCTAGTGCATGTCTAACTCCACAGGCCCACCAGTGAGAACACAGATCTGTCTAACCTCAAGTGCAGGGTGAATTATTTACATCGAAACCGAAACTCCATGTAACCTTTGGCCCAATAATTATACCTGAAGCTGCATTCTATAGGTAGCTGGAAGTGCATGAAGTTGGACACACAGAGCGTTCATTACACCTGTGATCTCAGTAGCTCAGGAGGCTGAGGCAGGAGGACTGCAAGTTCAAAGCCAGCCTCAGAACTTAGCAAGGCCCTAAGCAACTTAGTGAGACCCTGTCTCAAAGTAAAAAAATAAAAAGGCTGGGTATATGACTCAGTGGTTAAGCAACCCTGGGTTCAATTCCTAATATCAAAAAAAAAAAAAGAAAGAAAGAAAAAGAAAAGCAAGAAATCAGAACCTAGTGGAGACTCATCCTCTTCCAAACTTCACATAACCAGCATCAAAGGACAAACTGTGCCCCTCCACTGACTTCATTTTTGTTCAGATTTACAGTTCTATGAGTTTTGGCAAATGCAGTCACCTATGCCATACAGTTCAGACAAGGAACATTTCCTCACTCCTCTCATGACTGACCCCTTCCCCTCTAGCAACTAAATGCTGCCCAGAGCCCTGCCTCTCTAGAGGCCTCTCACTCCCAACAGGCTTCTGAATCTGCCCTTCTTCCTGCACTCTCTCCCCTCTTCTTCTGAGGGCATGCTGGGGATCCTGCTAGGTAAGGGCTCTCCTTTAAGCAATGAGCCCGGCCTTCCGCATGGTCCCCTTGGGACTGAGACCATCTCCTCTGGCTAGAGTCTTTATGGCATACTCTAGAATTCTGATTTTTGATGGACTCTTCTGCCCCTTCCTACATCATACTAGGTGCAGAAATGTTCTGGGGTGCCAAGTGGCCACCATAAATAGTCCTTAGTGCTTCAAAGCGAGGTGGGATGCTGACGGCCAGTACAACCCTGTTCTGTGGGATCTCTGTAGGTACTAGATGATTTCCAAGACTCTTACTAATCTGCTTAGCAAACTTACCAATAGGCAGAGTAAGAGGAAGAGTTAACTCCAGATATTAAGGAAAGTACTAAGAGTTCAAATAGGGACAAGAAAAGCTCTTGGAGGAGTACATTCTCCACTGTTTCAGGAGATGAACATCTGAGTTTGATTCCTATTCTTACCCAGCACTGGTATTTTGGAAATAACAGTACTCTAAACTTCACAGGCTATTGGCAGCCTTTTTCTTTTTGGCTTAAAATTCAACTAGCTGTTGTATGTTTTTTATAAATAATGATCAAGAACAAAAAAAGCATTTTTCTTCACTTCCCCCAAAGCAGCCAACTCATACTAAACAAGTGAAATGACAAGCTAATGCCAGTGCAGGCGACCTTTCTGACAAGATGTTGGCAAAAGTTGTCCTATTGCACCTGTGGAGGAAATCTGAGGCCTTCCTTCTGCCTTTACTGGAGGTCCCAGGCTCAGACTTAGGAAGTGTTGATGCGGATGGCTGGAGAAGAGAGGCTCGGCTCCGTGTTCACGACTGGTCTTAGTGTGTGTGTGCCTAGAGAATGTGCTAAAGTACTTGGGGACAGCACCTGACATGTGCAAAGCCTCTTAAAAGTTAAGTTTCTAACACTATTTTTCAATAGAACTTTTCTAAAATTAAAACTATTAGTTCTTGAGTAAAAACCAACATCATCCAGTATTTGTTTCTTTCTTTTTTTTTTTTTTTTTGGTGCTGAGGATTGAACCCAGGAACTCATGCATGCCAGGCAAGCACTCTACCACTGAGCCACATTCCTGGCCCTGTTTCTGCTTTCAGTTCATTCTTTGATTATAAAAAATAAACTCATCCAGAAAAAGGCAATTTTCCAAATGAATCACAGTAAAATTTATTTCAATAAAAATAAAAACAGGGGCTTGGGTTGTGGCTCAGTGGTAGAGCACTTGCCTACCATGTGTAAGGGACTGGGTTCTATCCTCAGCACCACATAAAATAAATAAAGGTACTATGTCCAACTACAACTAAAAAAATAAAAATAAATAATAAATAAAAATATTTTGTTAATTTGTTTCACGTGTTTCCAATATACCACATTTTGGGATATTTATTTAGTAATACCATGAAGCACAATGGCAAGCATATAGAATTGGTGACAAAGTAGAAAGTGTCAAGGTCTGTTTATGGAATTCTGTGTTTCTTGTGTTTTATTTGAGATTTAAATTCATTTAAACAAAGGTTGTATTAAAAATCTTTTCGTGGGGAGGACAAGTGGTCCATACCTGTAACCCCAGAGACTCAGAAGGCCGAGGCTAGAGGATCACAAGTTCAAAGCCAGCCTTAGCAACTTGGCAAGGCCCTAAGCAACTTAATGAGACCCTGTCTCAAAATAGAAAATAAAAAGGGTTGGGGATGTGGCTCAGTGGTAAGCACCCCTGGGTTCTGGTACAGCACCAGTACCCCCCAAATTGGTTACGGCTGTGGCTGTGGCTCAGTGGTAGAGCACTGGGTTCCACACTGGTCTCAAGAGAATTTTTACTCTTACTCCTTTGAGCCTGAAATGGGTGTGGTCTTGCCAATTCCTGGGATGTCCTCAAGTCATCTTTGCTATTGTCTCTGGTAAAGCTTTTAGTGTTTCTTCAGTGGCCATAAGGTCTTTAGCAACACAACTTCCTTAACCCCAGTTTTACTGTTTTCTGGTCAAACCTCAAGATGTTCAAATCTTTCTGCCTTGCTTTCTGCTCCCAATTATCACAATAAACTTCGTTAAAAGCTGATAGCAGGGACTGAGGATGTGGCTCAAGTGATAGTGTGCTCGCCTGGCATGCGCAGGGTGATGGGTTCGATCCTCAGCACCATATAAAAATAAAATAAAGATGTTGTGTCCACCAAAAACTAAAAAATAAATATTAAAAAATTCTCTCTCTCTAAAAATAAATAAATAAATAAATAAAAGCTGATAGCAATACTCATGCCACAGCCTGAATGCTATGCTGCATAGAAATTTCTTCTGCCAGATTATGAAGTCCATCCCTTTTAAATTCAGCCTCATAGAAAGCCTCAGGACACGGGCAAAATGCAGACAACTTCTTAGTCAGAATGTAACACAAATGGCCTCTAGTCCCATTTCCAATAGATCCTTCCCCTCTAAAACCTCTTGAGCCCTGTCTTTACTATACACAGTCCTCTAGGCATTCTGGCCTTCTGAACTCCCACCACAATAGCTCGTTATGGTCCACTTACAATATTCTAAAGCTTTTCCAGCTTCCACTGCTAAATTTTCCAAAATTCCGCTCACAAATTACAAAAGCTCCAAAAGCTTCTGAACCCATATGATCAGGTTGCAATGGCAAAACCAGACCTGGTTGTGAAATGAAATTATAAAAACTTTATGGTAGGGCTGGGGGGTGTAACTTAGTGGGTAGTGCTTGCCTAGCACATATGAGGCTTGTCTAGCACTGGGTTCAATCCTCAGCATCATATAAAAATAAATAAGTAAAATACAGTTATTGTGTCCATCTACAACTAAATAAAAAAAAATAAAGTTATGGTAAGAAACCAATGCATGGTGAAAGAGTCAGTTCCCCTCCCCTTTCTCAAGAAAGCCTAATTAACCCTGGGTTCCTACTTTTTGGGTTGTAAATAACTGCCCCTGGAGTCTGACTACTCCCTCTTGAAATGTAACAGCTGACTGTGAAAAGAGGTTTCTTTTCACTTGTTTCTGTGAACTGCTTTATGTCAGAGACCCTGCACAAGGCCTTCAGCCTCATACATTAGGATTCTTTTTTTTTTTTTTAAGAGGAAAAAAAAAAAAACCCAATGATAGGATGGATCTAAGATGACACCAAATTACCAATATATGTTGTAAGAAACCGTGGATCAGCACTCAGAATTTGGAGTTTTGTTTCCCTCTGGGCCCACCATATAGACTAAAGTTTGGAGCTCTCCTCTTTCTGAGTGCTGCTTGCTTCTGCTCAATTGGTCTGTTTCCTGCTACAGGGTTAGTCACAGCAACAACCCCATTCTCAGTACCAAATTCTGTTTTAGTCAGTTTTTTTGCTGCTGTGACCAAAAGACCTGACAAGAAAAGTTTTTTAAAAAAATATTTTTTAGGTTTTTAGGTGGACACAATATATTTTATATTCATGTGGTGCTGAGGATCGAACCTAGTACCTCATGCATGCTAGGCGAGCGCTCTATCACTAAGCCACAACCCTATCCCTGTGACAAGAACAGTTTTGAGGAGGAAAAGTTTATTTGGAGGCTGACAGTTTCAGAGATCTCAGTCCATAGGCAGCTGACTCCATTCCTTGGGGCCTGAGGTGAGGCAGAACATCATGGTAGAAGGATGTGGCAGAGGAAAGCAGCTGGGGACAGGTCATCAGGAAGCAGAGAGAAAGATTCCCTTCACCATAGACAAAGGCATACCCTCAATGACCCACCCCCTCCAGCCACTACCTGCTCACAGTTACCACCCAGTTAATCCCCATCAGGGAATTAATGCATTGACTAGGTTAAGGCTCTCCTAAACCAGTCAGCCTACCTCTAGACCTTCTTGTGTTGTCTAACGCATAACTTTTGTGGGACATCGCATATCTAAACCACTACAGGGATTAAACCCAAGGGTGCTGTGCACTGAGCTACAGCCCCTTTTAAAAAGTGTTTTAGAGAGAGACTACCTCTGTTACCTTGGCCTCAAACTTGCAACCCTCCTGCTTTAGCCTCCCAAGTAGTTAAGCCACAGTGATAATTGTTTTTAATGTATTCTAGGAATGCATAGATAAGCATTTATTATCTGTGTACATACTGACATCTAATTTTTATGGCCTTTAATACTTTATAAGTGAGCATAATAAATAATTATTGGGAGCTGGGGTTGTGGCTCAGTGGTAGAGTGTTTGCCTAGCACGCGTGAGGCACTGGGTTTGATCCTCAGCACCACATATAAATAAATAAATGTCCATTAACAACTAATTAAAAATGTTTAAAAAAAAAGATTTATTGGCAGGCTAAATAGGGCTGGAAAAAAGTTCAGTGAAATTTTCATCCTCTTTAGAACTCAACAAGATTAAAAGTTAACAAATATATACTTCTTACTGGGGACTGAATTATGTATTTTGTCTATATCATCTCCTTGGTCCTCAAAACACTCTAGCGAGGTGGATACTGCATTTTAAAACTGGCTCAGAGAGGCACAACAACCTGAGCCAAATAAAAATAGGAATTCAGCTATTACTATAAAGCTCAAAATGTTCTTGCTCCTCAGGGACTGCTCCCAATTAGAAACCTCCTCAGCTGAGCAAAAATCAGCAGATGGTGTTTGTTGCCATATTTTAGTAAAAGGGATTCACCTTAGGATGGATAAAACGAGGTAAGGGATGTGGAAATATTTCACAAATGAAAGAGAGAGCAGGGAATGAGACTAAGAAATAGTCAAGCGGCAAACAAGACTCTCTGATGCAAATGTTTGTGAGCCTGAGCGGCAACTACTTTGGCAAATTAAAACATTCTGGCACAATCTCACCCTCAACTGACTGTCACACTTTGAATTTTCTGAAGGTCAGGTGCCTAATGCTGCCTGATGTGCCCAGTCCATCCAGCTGTCTAGGCCAAACCCTAGAAGGAGGAAGCAGCAGCTATGCCAGTGACTGCCAGGCAAGGCCTAGGTTCTCTGTGACAGTGACAATTGCCAAGGTCACATGTTGGGTGGCACTTTACAGAGGGCAGCGGGAAGCACATTCTGCAGAACACCAGAGTTCAGATGGAAGTGACCCATGGGCCAGGCTCTGTGAATGTCAGGTTGGACCAGATGAGCCTGCTCAATGTCAGGGCCAGAGCGATCTCAGGCACTACATACAGACACGTGGTGGGAGCTGAAGGAGACAAGGCACTGGCTGGACTCAGGAGCCCGAGGGACTTCAGCAGAGACATCCCAGCCATCTTGGAGGGCAGGCAAGATAGGTGGATGAGGAAGGCGATGATTCTAAAGGGAGCAACGTGCACAAGGGCATGGGGTCTTAGAGCTAAAAGGCATGTTTCTGGACCAGCAAAGAGCTCAATAAGGCAGAAAAACAGAGCAGGAGGATGGAGAGGGGTGACAGGAGGACAAAAGGGATGGATGGTGAGGCTCTGTGCACCAGGACCATCAGCTGGGTTTTCTCCTGAACATGGTGCTATGCTGGAAAGTTTTCAAAAAAGTATAAGAAGCAGCCTGGCAGTGGTGTGGCGGACAACAGTAGTGATGAAAGCAGGGCTTGTGGTTCCTGGGCTCCCCACTGGTGGCCATGCCCAGCAGCACCAGCTCAAAAGAGGTATTCAACATACACGCACTGGATGGACCCAGAGGTGGCCCAGGGTCAAGATGATGGCAGTAGGGATGAAGGGAAAGAACACATTCAAAAGACATGTCCAAGGTGAAAAGACTGAGTCAGGTCCTGGTCAGGAGTGCAGGGCAAATCGGGGAAGAGAAGTCCATTTGCATGTAGACCTCAGGCTGGGAAGCAGTACACCCTGGGCCTCACTCACCTGACCCTCAAACACTCACTGCACATGTGCTGGCACTGGCTGGGCCCACAGGTGGCTGAAAACCCAGCCTGGCTTCACAAAACGCAGTGTGCTGTTGGGAGGAGACAAACACGATCCCTGTGGGAGAGAGGCCCTGGTCCAGACACAGGTATGAGTGTGGGGATCACGCAGGTGGAACCTGGTTACCTGAGGCAGCACTCGTTAAGTGCAAACCTGAAAGGGGAAGAGCAGTCCCTCAGGGGGACTTCCAGAGAGGAAGGACACTAGGAAAAACCAGAGCCTGTGGAAGCCAGGAGCAAGCAAGTGCTGTGGCTGGGGAAGCACCAGCCAGAGCTGGAGCAGGCTCAAGGGCCTGTCCAGGGTCCTGCATCAAGACAGCACCTGCTGCCCCATCTGCCCCCACCCCAGTGAATCCGACAGAGGTGGAAGAACTTCTAACACAGAGAAGTTGAAGTAAAATAACCTGTGCCCCACCTCTAGAACAATTAACATGCTACCTTTTCTGTTTTGCAGTACTGCTGCATCCCTAGCATGCCACATTTTAAATTTTTCTCTGTATTTCTTCTCCCAGATTGTTGTTTAAAAATATGTGATAACTAGCACATATTAAGTATATAAAATAATGGGCTTCCATGCGGCATTTTCTTACATGCACGTCACCCATGCTGACTATATCCACCCTATTACCCTCTTATCTCTTTGTCTCCTCTCTGTTCTACATTTTTGAAAAAATTTTTACAGAACTATTTGAAAATAATGTAGACATAATACTTCACCTCTAAATACTGCAGTGTGTATCTCCTAAGAACAAAGAAATCCACAATGCTATCTAAGAAAGATAATTCCATAATATCTAGTATCTATTCCCTACTTAAAATGTCCCTAATTGTTCCCTAAATGTCTTTTATGCTTTTCTTGGCAGGGGTGATGGAGGAAAAATGGAAGAAGGATTAGGATACAGTCAAGATTTATATAATAGAGACCTTTATAATAATTTAAAAAAAAAAAAAAAGAGTCAGGTGTGGTGATGCATACCTGTGATCCCAGTGACTCAGGAGGCTGAAGCAGGAGGATCAAGTTTGATGCTAGACTGGGCAGCTTAGTTAGGCCTTGTCTCAAAATAAAATATAACAAGTGTTTGGAGGCCAGGCAGGGTAGCCCATGCCTGTAATCTCAGCAACTCGGGAGGCTGAGGCAGGAGGATTATGAGTTCAAACCCAGCTTCAGCAACTTAGCTAGATCCTAAGCAACTCAGTGAGATCCTGTCTCTAATAAAATATAAAACAGGGCAGGGGATGTAGCACAGTAGTAAAGCACTCCTGGATTTAATTTTCAATGCCCCAAACTGCCCCCCCCCAAAGAATTCTTAGAATTCTTTCTTTTCTTTTCCTCCAGGCCTGGGGTTTGAACCCAGGGCCTCCCATGTGCTAGACAAGTGCTCTACCACTGAGCTAGAGCCCCATTTTAAATTTTATTTTGAGACAGGGCTCAGGCTGGCCTTGGACTTTCGATCCTCAGCCTTGGAGCAGCTGGGGGTACAGGAATGCTCCACAGGCCCTGTGTCTTAAAATCCTTTGGTTGTGTTCAAGTACACACTCGTCACAGCAATGCACATGGAGTGTTGCTGACAGTCACGCTGAGAGGGTGGAGGGGATGTAGGAGGGAGAGCCAAGGCACACTCCAGGCAGAACTGACATATGTGGAGGAAGAGCAGGGGGGCTTGGGAATACCACCCAGGAACAGCAGGCTTTATTGGTGGAGTAGGAGTTAAGTTCCAGGTACATAAGCCTTTCCAGCACCTGTGGGACACGAGTGCACGTGTGCAGGAAGCAGCTGGGAATGCTGGGCCTGGTGCTGAGCACAGCTAAGGAACATGTGTTGGCTAAGTCTCCCAGGACAACCTCCTCGCTGAAACTGATCTTCAAGGTCACCCACAACACCCCTGTTGGTAAATTCCATTTTCTTCTGTCATCTTACTTAACCTTCTAGCAGTATTTGGCACAGCAGATGGACTCCCTCCTTGAAATGCCTCCCTCTGGCAGCTGTCAGGCAACAATGACCTGCAGGCTGCTTTCTCCCAGTCTCCCTTGCTGCCCCTCTCCTTCATCCAGCCTGAAAATGTTGGCACATACCAGGGCTTATTTCTCAGCCTTTTAACCATCCATATCCACTCTCTTTCAAGTAACCTCATCCATCCCTATGGGTTTTAAATGTACTTTACTATGAAAACTTTTGACCCAATATAAAACAGTATAATGAAACCCATGTGGGGCTGGAGTAGAGTGCCTACCTAGAATGCTCTAGGCCCTGGGTTCAATCCCTAGCACTGCAACAACAACAGAAAGAAACAAAACCTCATCTATCAATAAGTGGCTTCCTATATGCTGGTAACTCCCACATGTTGCCTGCAGCCTAGACATCTCCTCTGAGGAGTCATACAGCCAGCTGGCTATTGGTTTTTCCATCTGGAAAGCATGCAGTCACCTGAAACTTGACAAGATTCTCAACTCCCCTTTCTTCCTCTCTGCAACACCAGCAAGCTCCCCAAAAGCTGTGTGCTCCTTATGCACTGATGTTCCCAACAGCCATCAGTGCCTGGCACAGGGCAGCACTTACATATTTAAGGAACAAATGACTCTAGGTAAATGGCACCGTATCCTCTCACTTGGTCATTAACTTTAATTCTGTCCTCTCTCCAAAATAAGACTACTTTTTAAAGAAATATATCATGTCACACTAAAATCTTATATTTACATACCTCTCAGAATAAAGTCCAAGCCTATAAGGCCTGAGGTTACATGGCCCGTGTTCCTTGCCGCCTCCTCCCTTTACTGCTGATTGAAGCCTTATGGACTTTCCTTGGGTTTCTGACTCCTTCCCACTCAAGTCTTTCTCACACAGGTCTCAGCTCAATGTCACTTTCTTGGCAAGGCCTCACATGAATTTGCACAAGTCTCCCTGGTCTTCTCTCTCTGAACATGCCCTAGCTGTAGTCTGTAGGTTTACCTCCAACGATCCTTCCCAGGTACGGTGGCCCTGGCTATCATGCCAGTTCCACGGGGCTTCACACATCACACAGTGCAACACACGACTTAGCAAATTAACTGGGTCTAGGTGCAGTCCTGGAAATGCCTTCAGGGAAGGCTGGCCAGAGGCTAGGAACAAGTGGTCACAAAGCATAGGGGAACCTGGGAGGGTCATCAAAGAACCAGCTGGTCATGGCCCAGCACAGCGGGGTGCTGGGCAGACCCGGGTCCAAATCCCCATTGCACTAGCTCTGTGACCTTGGGCCTGGGGCAAACCTGTGGGGTGCACATCCTCAGTTTCAGCTGCCTCTTTTTCAAAGAACAAAATACAAAATCGATGGGCTCATATCACTGGTGCGGGGGAGGGAAAAAAAAGCAAAAAGCCACAAGGTAGATGCCGATGACGATAAAAATAAGAAGTTGTTATGTGAACCATCCTGGAAACATAAACGTCAGATTTGGACACCGGGCCCACAGGCCGCACACCAGTCCAGGAAGGGCGATCCCTGGGCCCCGCCGGCAGTGCCTACCCGGTCCGGCCTGCTCTGGGCGCCTCCGCCCGCGGCGCACACCCGCTCCTCCCTTCAGGTCGCTCCCGGCACTCGGCCGACCAGCCACGCAACGCGGGGTCCACCGCCGCGGGACCGGCGCCGAGACGGACAGCTCGGGGGGTGCGCGCGCTCCCCGGCGCCCCGACGGACAGCCGCGGCGAACGCGCAGCGCGCGGGTCCCGAGCATAGGAGCGGAGCCGGCCTCCCGGGGCCCGGGCGGCGGGGCCACTCCCGCAGGACCGGCCGCGCCCCGGCCGCCCCCGCCCCGCCGCGAGCGCCGCCGTCACCCCGCGGCCCGCAGGCCTCCTCCTGACCTTGGCGCGGCAGCCCCGCCGCCCCGGGCCCGGCCCCGCCACGGGCCCCACCCCGGCCGCTCCCGGAAGGTCGGCGCCGCTCACCGGAGCCCGCAGGGCGCGGCCCGCAGCAGGCCCCCGGCCCCGGCCGCCGCGCGCGCGCACAGCACTCGCGCCGCCATCTTGCTCGGGAGCCGCCGCCGCCGCCGCCGCGAATCCCCCCCCCCTCCGTCCCCGCGCCGGGCCCCGCGGCCGCCGCAGAGAGCGCCGCCGCCGCCAGGGGGAGCTGCCGCCGGAGGCCTGGGGGAGCCGCGTGAGGCGGCGGCGGCGCCGGGTGTCCGGGCAGCGCGGGCAGAGCCGCAGATGCGGCAGGTGTTCCCCGAAGCTCGGCGCTCCCAGCCTGCTGCGAGTGAGGCACCGAGGGAACGTTACTGTTGCAAACAGCCACATCCTAATTCAAGCGCCCGGGGACACATGCCTAGCTCCGGTAGTGTAGATCACACTGCCCGTGCATTTTGGCACCAGACGGTGCTGGTCACCGGCAGCCCCAGCGCCCATCCCAAAGCCGTCCAGTCTGGTGGGGACCTGCGTGAATAACTGGATGGAGTGTCAGGTGTTCACACGACGCAAGGTCGGCACCGAAGGGAGAGCTCCTGGAGGGGCTGGCTAGGCCGCTCCATCCCAGGGGCTCCGTCAGTGGAAGAAGGCAGAGCACTACCGGGGGGAGGAACCTAAGCAACAGGCGCGGGTCTCTGTGGCACTGTATAGGGAAAACTTTATTCGTGGGAAGATAAAAAAAGGCACAGATGTAACCACAGCGAACACTTCAACCAAGACAGGAGAGAAGAAAGAGGTGGTCACAAAGCGGAAGAAGCGAGTGACCGGGTAGAGCAGGCCCCAGCTGCCAAAGGGGAGCATTCCAGGGAGGCCAGCCTGGGCCGCTTGGAGATTTGTGCATAGGAACAGCGGAGGCAAAAACTGGGTTTCTTGGCTAAGTTTTCTGAAGCTGCGGCTACTGGGGACCAAGGGGCAAAGCTATGTGATTGGGGCAGAATGTGAGCATAATAATAAGGGAAGCAACCATTTGGGGCAGGGATGGGTCCTGTGGGTGGAGGAGGCATCCTAACAATTTACCTGGGGAGAAACACTTGTGTTTGGAGGTCAGTGGGAATAAGTTGAGTGGCCAAGGGAGTTCTCTGCCTCAACTAGCATCGGTTTAGTGAGCTTATGTAGACCCAAAGGGAGGCTTGTCCCAGTCCTGCAGAGTAGGTGTGGATGAGACCATGCCTTCACATACACATACACAATGATAGTTTTTTTTTTTCCCCCTTCAGTGCTGGGGACTGAACCCCAGCCTCCTGCTCTAGTAGGAGTTACACCCCAACCCATGAAATTTTTATTTAAATAAAAATACATTCCAGAGTATACATAAACCTTTAAAAGAGTTTATAGATGGCTTGGACTCTGTCCCAGAACTGATGGTACAGGTGTCCTGTCATCTATTGGGAGACCACTTGGGGAAGCATGAGATGCTCTGCATGAACCCTTTCCAACTAACCAGTGTCACAAGGCTCTACCTGCAGACACTTAAGATACTGTTTCCTTTGCTCACCTATCCAGGCACTACACCAAGAACTCCACTTTGCAACGTCAGCTATCCAGTTTAGGTCTCAAGATATCAGCTTATCTTTCTCCTTCCGGTGCATTTTCGACACTGGTGCTATTTTAACTTTTATTGAAATGAAACTTTACCATTTTTAGAACTTCAAATAATCCACTGTCATTTAGAGTGTAACTCTTATTTCTCTAGTTCCACTTGTGTTTGAAATGTCCCAATAACTTTCTCCTGCTTTTAGAACCTCTGCTTATGCCTTCTCTCGGAGTTTTACATGCCCTTCCTTCTGCCCCAACGCCCTTTCCACAACCCTCATCTACTACCCCAGACTTCAAGATTCAGTTCTAGCCAGGTGTGATGGTGCAGACCTATAATCCTTGAACTTTGGAGGCTGAGGCAGGAGGATCTCAAATTCAAGGTTGGTCAGCAACTTGGCAAGACCCTGTCTCAAAAAGGACTGGGGATGTAGCTCAGTGGTTAAATGTCCCTGGGTTCATTGCCAGCACTGCCCACCCCAAAAGACTCTTAACACTGTCTCATTTCTCCAGGGAAAATGTTCTAAAGGCTCCCCTAGGACTCAGTGGTACAGTGCTTGCCGAGCATATGCAAGGTCCTGGGCTCAATCCCTAGCACCTCAAAAAAAAAAAAAACAAAAACAAAAACAAAAACAAACAGCAGGGCATGGTGATGTATATCTGTAATCCCAGTGACAAGGGAAGCTGAGGAAGGAGGATTGCAAGTTTGAGATCAGCCTCACAACTTAGCGAGGCCCTAAACAACTTAGTGAGAACTTGTCTCAAAAATTAAAAGGGGGGGCTGGGGATGTGGCTCAAGCGGTAGCGCGCTCGCCTGGCCTGCGTGCGGCCCGGGTTCGATCCTCAGCACCACATACAAACGAAGATGTTGTGTCCGCCAAATACTAAAAAAAATAAAATAAATATTAAAAAAAAAAAAATTAAAAGGGGCTAGGGATGTGGCTCAGTGGTAAAGTGACCCTGGGTTCAATCCCTAGTACCAAAACAAAACAACAAAACCACCTCTCCCCTAAAAGGTTCTGTTTGCCATGAAGGCATCTATACATACCTCCCTGCCTTGTTGAGGCCCTATGACTAATGCCTGTGGCCATCACCGAAACCCTGTTATATAACACACATATTAGCTGAGGTTGAAATATATCCCAAGTCTCTTTCTAGGAATCTGAAAACTGAGATACAACTCAGTATTTCCTCAGGTCAGAATCTAAGTTATCCCACTTTATTAACACATTGCCACAAAACCCAGAAACCTCCAACTTAAATACATTAAAAGTCCCACAACTCAGTTTCACATTTTAAGAACTCATGCCCACTTCATCTAGCCTAGGATATAAACAACACAATGTCTAAAATTTTATTTTCTACATGTCAACATTCTTATTAATACAGCTCAGTCTTTTAAAATTTGACCACAAACATATTGACTGTTTCCCTTGTGAGTTGGTGAAATCAGAGAAAAAAAAAATTTAATTTTGAATAGATACCATCAGAGAATATGACTTTATCAGTTTATATTGAAGGGTTTTCTTCTCTAATAGAGGCTTAGAGAAATTCAAGATTCCTTTGAATGAAAAAATAAATAAGAAAAATTGGACACAGTTTGGAATGAAACTGAAATTTTTTTTCCCCATAAAGCAAACATAGATCTTTCCCTTTGGCTCCTTCTTCCACTCCTTCACGGTGATGAAGAAACATCGAGTTCTTCTGGAGTTTTGGGGTAATTGGTTTCCAAACTGATGGGATTCTCCAGGTAGGTGGTTCCCGCACAGGGTTTTCCTGTCACTGGATCTATGACTTTGCCAACCTTGAAAACGATCTCGGCCAGTTCATGTTTCACATGCTTTGTTCGTGGAACAGGTAAAGCTTTGAGAAGCACAATATCCCCAACAGTGCACTGCTGAAGGGCATCGTGAGCAAAGTATGTTTTTCGCTTATTAAAATACTGTTGAGAGAAGGAGAGGAACAAATCAGTGACCAGACAATGCAGTGTAGAATATGAAAAACTAAAACACAGAACAAGCCAGAACTTGGGGACCAGAAGGCAGGATGCTTAAAGACCACTAGTACAGAGACTAGCTGCCTAATTCCTGGAAAGCCAGCATGGATTCTCCAGAGCTGGTCTTGTCCTTGGGTCTCCAGTCCATTCCCTTGCTCTATCCATTGTCATCTCTCCCTGCACTAAACAGTTCTTCCCCTGAAGCCTCCCTGAAACCTACAAACATGCTACTCTCTCCACTAGCTGCAAGTCACTGAACCACTTCAAACCATAAAGAGGCTCTAAGATGGGAGAGGCAAAGCCTGTTTGTATTTTCTCAGCAACTTGGGAGGCTGAGGCAGAAGGATTAAAGTTCAGCCCAAACTCAGCAACTTAGCAGGATCCTGTTTTAAAAAAAAAAAAAAGGCAGGGGGGAGGCTCTAAAGTTATCAAGAGAATAAACATTACACTGGAATCACCTATTTTTCATAACATCCTAACTGTAGCAAGAATTTCCATTTTATAGAGAGAAAAGCAGGCCGAGAGTTATGAAACATGCACAGTTGACAAGGGTCAGCATTCAAGCCAAGGTCTTCCAAGGCCAATGACCATACCACACACCACTCTTTGGCTTTCTCCTGTGCTTTTGTTCCCAGATAATGAACAACATTCCCGACTACTTGTGGGTCCAACTTTGAATGCAGAAACCATCCTTGGTACCTGCCCTCCTCTCTGTGTACATCTAACAAGTCCATGACTCTGTTCATTCTTCCTGAAATCTGCTTGTCCCACTGCATGCCTACTGCTCCAGTTTTAGTTCAGGTCCATTTCCATCCAAAACTTGTGCAATGGCTTCTACATCCCATTCCCTTACCTCCAGTCCTCATCCCCATTCCTATGTTTCCAAGTCTGTCTTTCATTTAATTAAAAGATAAATTCCAAACCACAGAACACCCTTTGCAGTTCAGCTCCAACTGTCTTTGCCATTCATTCACAAGAGTGCCTACTAAGTATCAAGTTCTGGGCTCCATCTCGCCAGGCCACTTGCTGTTGAATGTCACACCTATGGTGGCGAAATGAACTTCTGCAAACTTCAGCAGAAGTTTGGTGAATGACTCCCCCCATATGGTCCTTGGTATAAAAATCTCATGTGAAATTCCGTGTAAATGTCTCTTAATTGAGGATGCTCTCTCAGGGCAATCTGGAAAGAGGGTGCCATTCTCTGCTCCCAAGGTGCTTTACTTATAGACTGACCACAAGTAGTTATACTGTTGAAATTAACTCTGCGCTACTGGATATGAATGACAACCAAGTCATATCCATAGGACAGGGCAGTACCTGGCTTGCAGTGGAGACTCCACACATTCTTCTTACAGGGAAATGTAGAACCCATAAAATGTTGGTGAGCTATGACTGCCATCTAAAACAGATATGCTCCTCACCTTTAACAAGTAGGGATCCAGAACAAGCCTGGTCACCCTCACTTTAGCGGTTCTCTGCATTGCTGTCCCAATCACCTTCCCCACGATCCATTTGGCATGGACCGATGACCGAGCTATTGACATTATGTGGTTCTTATCACCTGAAAGACAAATTTCAAAGTTAACATTCTGGTGGTTGTCTTGACGAACGAGCTACCACGAGAACTGCCCTGGTTCAGAAAAGGCTTTTGTTGCCCGAAACAGACACGCGGAGACATCCCGTCTTTCTTCAAGTCCAGGGGCCCACCTACGGGACGCGCAAACCAGGGCCGGCGCCACCGGGCCCTCGCTGCCGGCCGCCCGCGGCCTCTAGGCGGGGCGGAACCCTGATCCGGGGTGCCCGGGCCACGGAGGCCGTCCCCCGACACCCCTAAGGCGGGCTGCCCGCACCCGCCCCAGCAGTTCTCCCACCGCGGGGCACGTGCGCCGCGCTCACCTCCAATCCCCCGCACTTCCGAGGGCTGGGGCGTCTCACCGCACGCAAGCCCCGCCCCGGACCGCGCTCGCAGGCGGGACCTCTCATTGGTCGGTCCTCCCATTGGCAGGTCCTCCCATTGGTGGGTTCTCCCATTGGCCGGTGCTCTTAGCAAGCGATTCAAGGCAGGGATCCACCCGGTCTCCCTTAAAGGGGCCTGGTCGTGATCGCTAGGGCTGGTAGCGTTCCGTTTACAAGTTCCGGGTGAGCGCTGTGATATGCGCGCGGGAGGTTCCAGCCTTTCCTCTTGTGTTTGGCTTATTCTTCCGTTGGTCGTTGGTGGGGGGGTGTTGGGGGGTTGGGCAAGGCCTTCCAAATCCAAGGAACTTGATTCTTCCTTTCCCCTTCTCTTTCCAATACCAGGAATGAACCCAGGCCCTCGTGCGTGCTAGCAACCCCTTTAATTTTTTTTTCTTTTCTTTTTTTCCTTCTTGAGATGAGTTTTCCCTTAGTTATTCAAGCTGGCCTGGAACCTGTGATCTTCCTGCCTCAGCTTCCCAAGTAACTGGGATTACAGGTGTGCACACAGCTTGGCCCCAGAGGGACTCTCATTCATCAAATATTGAAATTTAGGGGTCCCATTGCGTAGGAGGTCTTTCTAATGTTCTGTTTGCACAGTAGGGTAGGTTGATGCATTTAACTGCATATGTCAAAATGTTATCAAGACAAAGAAATGGTAAATGTTCGAGATGATGTTATCCTGCTCTGATTATTATGCATTGTATACATAAATTGGATTATCACAGTGTACTTCATAATGTGTGCAATTACTGTCCTCTAGAAATAAAAATATTTATTTTTTTATTTCTCTTAAGCCACGACACAAAGAAAAGACCACCAACTCCAATTTTAAATCAAATTAAACCAAGCTTGAAATTCCGACTGGCCAGGACGTCTCTCCCAAAATCCTTGGGTTAGAAAACAGTCCTCTTGTTCTCTAGGAGCGCAGTTGTATAGCACAAAAAGTTGCAAAAGAGGGGGTGTCTTGAGAACTTACAGATAACAGGATTTTGACAAGCATAATGCAAAGGCAGGTAGTAGGTTAATGGTCTAAATGGTTCAGCACTTAGGGAGTAAATTAGATCCCAACATCAGAATTTATAAGGCGCCAGTAGGGTTTCAGAGAGGGTTATTATCTGGTCAGGGAAAGCCAGGCATGGGTGAGTTCAAGGCAGGCAGGCATTCCAAGCAAGTTTAGAAATCGCAGTAGTTTATAGTAAAACGGAAATTAACTTTTCATGACTTTGTGACGAGATGGCTGCCAATCTTAAGATGGAATTAGGCTGGATTCATCATGGCATTGTGGTGAATGCCTGTCATCTCACCTACTTGGAAAGCTGAGGCAGGAGGATTGCAAGTTGGGGGTCAGCCTGGGCAATTTAGCAACACCATGTCTCTAAATAAATAAAACATTGAAGTGTCTGAAGTTTCTAAGTTCTGGCATTGACATAATCATTTCTATCCACTCTACTGCTTTTTAAGATAAACTTTTGTAGGTTTTTATGTGTGATTTTAGGTGTTCTCAATGTCTCTGAGCTAGAAGTTTGGAGTGTGGACATATGTTTGCTTTCCTGCCCTTTTTATATGTCCTAGGCTTCCTTTGTTCTCCTGCCTCTTCCCCCTTATCTTTCTCCTTCCTGCATATGTGACTAGGTCCAGGAATGCTTGGTGGGATGGCTCAAAGGTGGGAAACAGGTGGGCTGAAGGGGGAAGGGTAGGATGAAGTAGCCAAGGACACATTAACAACTTTATAGCTTCTTGTAGGGAGGGGCAATTCCTGGGACAGGTTACCTGGGCAGCATGTTGGAGCAGTGGCAGGTTCTTGATAAGCATGGAGGAAGGTCTCTGAAGGAATTAACATTTCAATCCCTCAGGGGACAGTCTCTAATTTGTCGAGACTCACTCAAAATTGGCCTGACTTGATTTACCTGTCTATACTGACTGCCGGTCTAATTCTGGCTTCACTGGGAGTGAGGGGACATGTATGCTCAGCAAGGGTCTGATATTGCCTGAACACAGAGTAGGAGGAAGAGTGGCAGGATTTGAGGCTGGGTGGGGCTAGGCTGCCACCCATGAGGCTTTTCTTGTTAAGGGACTGACTTTCTCCTCTAACAAAGCGGGAGCCTTTGAAAAGTATGAGCTGTTTATCTGGTTTTCAAGATCTTTCTGGTAGCTGTTGAAGATAGAATAGAGTTGGGAGGAGCTGGAGGCTGGATGTATCATTAGGGGATGATGAAGACCTAAACTAGAGCAATGGGAATGAAAGACTAAGGATTGGAACAGCTGTGGAGAAAATTGATAGCTGCATGAGATAGCAAGAGGACAATTAAGTATGAATTAGCATGTTCATGCTGCAGTAACCAGCGCCACAGGCTGAACAACGTAAAAATACAAATCTGTTTGCCCCCAGTTCTGGAGGCTAGAAGTTCAGGATGACAGTTTTGCCAATTCAGTTTCTTACCCACTTTCTTACTTTGCTTTGTCACTGTCCCTCCTCGGACTCCTCTGAGTCTTCTAATTTACAGGACCTGATCTTGAAGCTCCTTCTCTGTCCTTGTAGAATCCAGTTTGAGCAAGGACCTGCCAAGTCAGCATGGCACCTCTGCCCCCACTCAGTGGTGGCTCTCCTCCCTAGTCTGCAGTATCGTGGGGCACCCGCCTGCCTTCAGCAAGAATCTACCTTGCTCTGTCATTTCTCCCAGCCATTTGCATTCACAGACCCCATCCTTCTCCTCAATCTTCCCCAATCCTCCTGCCTCAGCTTTCCAAGTAGGTGAGATGACAAGCATTTCTTCTCCTTGCTCCACATCTCCACATCTCCACTGGGGTTCAGTGTCCAGCTGGCCTCTCTCACTTCAAGACACACTGCAGTGGTCCCTGTGCTTTGGTAGTCCTCCATAAGTCTCACTTACCAGCTTTGAAAGTTTCACGGATAGTGTTTCTTGAACAGTCTGCATGCAGAGTGCGGGGAATCAGGGAGGAGTCAGGGGGTCCAGAAGGAGCCTGCACAGAGCAGTGAGACACACCCACAAGAGATCTAGAGGTCTGGTCACCTCTGTCTCAGGCCAGAGTCTCCTTTATAGTTTCATCACTATCACATCATCTTATGCAAGCAGAGTTTCTGAGCCTACGAAGTTCTATCACCTCGGGTAAATGACTTAATTTATCTACCTTCAGGATGGTCATATAAATCTATAAGGCACAGATTACATATTCAATAAATGTTAATTTGCTTGTGTCTCATTTATAACCTGAATGTTTCTCTGTAGAAATTTAAGAAATCCCTGTAAATAAATATATAGCATCACCCAACATTTATAGAATTTTTCTAGTTACTTAGGCATTATGATAAATTTTATTTATATGCTCTCCTTTAATACCTACCACAAATTTATTAGGCAGAAAATAACTATTGGTTCTATGTTATAGATGAGGAAACTGATGGCCAGAGAGCTAAATGACTTGCTCTAGGTCTCATAGCCACCAAATGGAAGAACGGGAACTTGAACTTTGGCAGCCCCTGCCATACTTGTCTGCCTCCTAGCCACATGAGACAACTGTTTAAGTGCCTATTCTGTTGCCAGAACTGTAGATATAATTAAAGGACACAGGGTTTTTTTTCCCTATGAGGTTAGACTCAGCTTTGACTAGAATGTATGTGTCTCTTCAAAATTCCTATGTTGGAACCTATAACCCAATGCGATAGTGTTAAGAAGTGGAACCCAGGTGTGGTAGCATAAGCTGTAATCCCAACAAAAGGTTGATTGTAACAGTGACTGCACAGGGTTAGCAAAGGGTGGAGGAAGGGTGGAAGGAAGGCTGGGAGGAGGCTGGTGGAGAGTAAAAACTGGTAGTCCTAGGTAGACCTAAGCAAAGGAATGAGGTTGAGAGGGCCAGTCTACAGACTGCCCTGACTGTGTAGTGAGGACACAAAGACCTTGTGAGGCTTTTAAGGGGATCTGAATCCCACTGGATTTCTTTTAGAAAGCATTTACAGAGACCACTCAGTAAAGCCAATAGGAAATGTTACATTCCTCAGCAAATACGGCTAAGTGTGGGAGAAATGCAGACTGTTAAGAAGAACACAAGTCAGCCCTCAGGGAGTCTTTGGTGACCTTTACACAGAGCAGATGCCAGGACTCAGGGAGCCAGGATAGGCAGAAGCAAAGCTTGCCACCATAAAATCTGTAAAAATCAGTTCCAACTAGAACTGGTGGGCGAGAGACAAGCGTTGCCTTGAACCTACAGCACATCATTGCAGTAGTAAAATCCATGAAGCAAGATTGGCACAGAGCTGGGCTTTCTGAGAAACTAAGGCTGTGCAAAGACCCTCCTTTAAACCCTGATTGTTGCAATCAGGTCTGAAAGATTTCAGACAGGTCGCTCCGACTAACAGGCATGAGTTTATTGAAGAGATAGTAAATGGGAAAGGCGATACTCTCAAGGGAGAGAATGGGTCCTCTCAGAGGAGACGGATGCATGCTTCTCCTACAGTCCAGTTTTACTGGAGTCCTTGGAAGTTTCCAGAGACTTTGATCTGTCCCACACTGTATCCTCACGGTGCTCCAGGAGCCCTGGGGCTTGTGGTGGCATGGGTAGTCGATCCCACACTGCCACCTACCAGTCATCAGTGTCCCTGCATCTGGAGGCCGCTTAGACTCAGCATGAGCAGCCCAGACTCAGGCCTTCTGCAAACCCCTGCATTTTCTGTTTCCAGGCATTCCTGGAAATCCCAGGATCTACTGAACTATGTTTTCAGGGTCCTGATGAAAATAATATTCCTGAGATCTCAAATAGCATAGGTGTTCTTGAGAACTTACAATTGTACAAATAATGAGGACACAAAGAACTTGTAAGGTTTTTAAGGGGATCTGAACCCATTTTTGGCATAAGGTAAACTTCAATAGAAAATTAATTTATAGCCAGTGCAGTAGCACAAGCCTGTTATCCCATTGGCTTGGGAGGCTGAGGCAGGAGGATCACGAGTTCAAAGCCAGCCTCAGCAAAAGCAAGGCACTAAACAATTCAATGAGACCCTGTCTTTAAATAAAATACAAAATAGGGCTGGGGATGTGGCTCAGTGGTCAAGTACCTCTGAGTTCAATCCCAGTATCCCTCCACCTTGTCCCCCCAAAAAGAAAATTTATGGCCGATGTCTTGCTCCAAGACTCAGAGCAGCTGGGCCCTCTGAGTCAGGTGTCAAGTGAACAAGGGAGATGGCTCACAGAGTTGACATGCCAGCTCTGGATTAAGGTAACAGACCTTAGCAAAGACAGATGTCACAGAGGCAGAGAGTGCACACCTCATATAGCTAACCCTGAAGCTGCAGTGTCAGAGAAAAAGAGAAGAAGAGAATAATTGGAAAGAAAAGACCAGAGAGCTTCTTCACAGCTCCTTCTGGATCTCAAAGATGGCTTCAACCTTCACCTTATAGCCCCCTGAATCTTCACCGCATGGGGATTTCCCAGCCACCCAAGAAGGGGGCCTATGTTCAACAGGCAGACTGAGTTTATGTTCTTTGGTCTTCGAAAAAAGCTGAGTATGGCAAGATGGCACATACCTGTAGTCCCAGAAACTTGAGAGGCTGAGGCAGGATTGTAAGTTCAAGGCCAGCCTGGGTAACTTAGCAAGGCCCTGTCTCAAAATAAAAGATAAAAAGGGCTTGGGATGTGGCTCAGTGATAAAGTAGCTCTGGGTTCATTCCCAGCACCTGCCTCCCCCCCACAAAAAAAGTGAAAGAGTGGGGAGAAAAGAGGGGATGGATGGGGGAAAGAAAGAGAGAGAGGGAGAGATTGATCGATTAGAAGTATAGGAGTTTAGACTGAGTAAGTCATAGCAAGGCAGAAAGAAAAGCACTTGGGTGAACCTGCCCAGGTTGGTGGCTCAGTGGTCTGCACACTGGGTGTGATGGAAGGGTACCACTGAGGGAGGTCTGGGAGGTTCCACAGGGGACTGCAACTCAGAACAGGTAGGTTCTTGACAAATACTATAGAAATGAACTTAAGGACTCTTCAGCCAGAGGCACAGATTTGTTTGGGAAAGCAGACATATTCAAGGGAGAGTGTGCACCTCACCTGAGCAGCTGTGGGGTAAGCAGGGAAGACATGGGTAAGTAGGAATGTGGGCCATCCCAAGAGCAGGAAGAACAGCCTCAGGCAGAGTACCAGCTGATTGCTGGGCTGGTTTTCCTGTGCTTGGGCCCCACGTCAAGGACAGGCGAGGGTGGGCCATGGTGAAGACTGGGCTACTCACATCCACTAGTTTCCATATCATTGGTTCATGATCCCTACCTTCTGATGTCCCCTGGAAGTTCACCACCTCCAGTGGCTCATGGTCTCTACCTTCTGATGTCCCCTGGATGTTCATCACCTCCAGTGGCTCATGGTCTCTACCTTCTGATGTCCCCTGGATGTTCATCACCTCCAGTGGCTCATGATCCCTACCTTCTGATGTCCCCTGGATGTTCACCACCTCCAGTGGCTCATGGTCTCTACCTTCTGATATCCCCTGGATGTTCATCACCTCCAGTGGCTCATGGTCTCTACCTTCTGATGTTCCCTGGATGTTCATCACCTCCAGTGGCTCATGATCCCTACCTTCTGATGTTCCCTGGACATTCACCACTTCCAGTGGTTCATGGCTCTTCTCTTTTGAGTCTTATCATATATTTTTCCTTCTATCTCCCCAAATTTCTATCTCTAATTCTAAATGTGTGTGTGTGTGTGTGTGTGTGTGTGTTTCAGTACTGGGTATTCTTCCAGGGGTTCTCTACCATGGATCTACATCCCTGCGCTGTTTTGTTCTTTGTTTTTTTTTTTAAATTAGAGACAGTATCTTACTAAGTTGCCTAGGTGGGCCTTGAACTTGTAATCCTCCTGCCTCAGCTTGCAGAGTAGCTGGGATTATAGGTGTGCACCATGGAGCCTAGTGGTAAATATGACTCATTTTAAAGGCAAAACCATTGAAGAACTCAACATGGTGAAATAAAGAATTAGAAATGACATGGGAAGATGAAAAGGTAAATTAGAGGAAAATGAATTAAAGCGAGATCTGAGAACATATTAACATAATTGAAAAGAGAAACAGTTGAGATTGCTTTAAAAATCTAGCAATCTCTCTGTTTTAAGATGGGGGTTTCCAGTTTCTCAGTCCTTATTTCTGTGTTCTAATAAGACCAGTGGTTTGGGGCTCACACTATAGCAGCCTTAGAATCCTGAGGAGGGCTTCCTGAAACACACTGGGAGCAGGAGAGAAGGGAGGGCAGTGCTGGGGGAGGACACTGACCAGATCACACTGTTATGTCATATATTGTGTGCAAGTAAGAAGATACAACAGCAAATCTCACTACTCTGTATTGTTATAATGCACCAGTAAAAAGAAAAGAGCCTTAGGCTCAAGTTCTGCTTCCTTTGATTCTGATTCAGCAGTTCTAGGGTAGGGCTGGAGAATGTGATTTTCTTTTCTTCCTTTCTTTCCAATGTTGGGGGTTGAACCTCGCGGTGTTTAACTACTGAGTCACATTCCCCAGCCCTTTTTTAATGTTTTATTTTGAGACAGTGTTGGATATGGAAAATGACAAACCCCAAAATAGTGTGGCCCATGGAGAGGGAATGAGGCAGAAGGCAATACATTAATCCTTTCCCAATATATTCTTCCCCAGGGACCAAAACAGGCCCTGGGGAAGAGATATCCATTGAATCTGAAATGACAGTCTCTGGGAAGAGGCCAAAACATTGATCCTTCCCTAGACAAATCCTTTCCCAGATACCAACCACTGACCCCAGACCCTCCATCTGGCTCAGTAAAAAATAAATCCCAGATACTGAGTGACCACTGATCCCAGACCCCAGACCCCGCCCCTCCCATCTCACCCAGTAAAACAGACCCCAAATTCCTGAGTGCCCAAACCGACACACTCATTAATCAAGTCACCTTTCAGTGTAACCAATATAAGCACAGACTCCCCTTTTGGTCAGTGGCTCATTTTCCACCATGAAAGTGACTCCATCAGAGGTGTCAGGCATTCCTGAATATAACTTCGTTCCTGAATAAAAGCTGTGCTGAGCTGATCTGTGAAGTTTGCTTCCAGCCTGGGCCTTTCCAGACAGGGTCTCACTAAGTTACTTTAGGGCCTTGCTGAGTTGTTGAGGCTGGCCTTGAACTTGTGATTCTCCTGCCTTGGCCTCCTGAGTAACTGGGATTACTGGTGGGCACCACTATGCCCAGCTAAGAATGTGCTTTTCTTATAAACTCCCAAGTGAAGATCACAGAGTTGTGATCCCAGCATCTTAGCCTAAGAGACAAAAATCCCTCATTCTACACTTCTACTCAGATAGTCATGGATAAATGCTCAAGAGTTTCTCATTGGATTCCACCTCTTGGGTCCCCTTCTTCCTCTTTTCTGCTGTCCTTTAATAAACTTCTAATTTCTACTCTGACCTTGCCTCAGCGTGCTTCTCTGGTGTTATTCTTCAACATTGGGGAAGCAAGGACTCGTCACCAGTCAACAGTGGTAACATACTGGAGGTTCCCTACCAAGATTCTACACTGAGGTAAGCGTCTCTCCACGCACCCCACGCCTGGAGGTGCATCTTTCTCTCTCTTTCTTTCTGGAGGGTAAGGTGGGCACCCGACGGCTACTTAAACGCAATTAGTGCAGTCGCCACTCTTCAAGACTCCGGTGAGAGGTTTCCCGGCCTAGGCAGCTCTCAATCACCTGTTCAATACAGAGCAGGCATGTTGGGTTCTGTCAAAGCCACTTCCAACTTTTCTGTCTGGGCCCGGAAAGCAATTGGCAGGAGTACACAGTGTCTCCAATCCCGATCTGCCTCGGATGCGTGGAGGTGGAGGAAGGAGTTTGGAACAACTGCGGAATTTCGGTCTGGGCTACACTCAGACGTATTCCTAAGGTTCCTTTCTCTTGAGCCCCCTCCCAACAGCCCTCAGGGGTATCTAGGGTGATCGGTAGATGAATGGCACTGAGGGAAAGCCCCAATCACATTTGCTTCCGTATGGGCTACGCAACACTCCCAACCCCGCATCCATTCCCTCCTGGATGCTCCCCTTCCTTCGCAGGTCAGAAATGTTAGCAATTCAGGTTGTAGGACTGAGAGAAAGGCATGGGATAATTAGTAAAATCTGCCCAGGTTCCCTAAGATGCATAGGTAACTTTCACTAGTCTTTTTTATCGCTCTGATGTTTAAAATGTGCTGTGTTCTCTTTAAGCTGCTAGAGAGGCATTTTTAGAATCAACTCCTCTGGTAATCTCTCTGATAGAAAGCGCTACCTTACAACCAGTAGATATCCCTTAACCCTTAGGCGGCTCCTTTAGTCTACAGAGCAAAGGCAACAAAAGAGCCCATGATTCTCTTTTGCAATGGATTTTTAGTGGCCGGGAGGATAAGCAGTAATGCCTTTACGTCTGAATCCTCCCAGGGTCTCTGGCACAGGGCAAACTGAGACCCTAGCACTTTGCCAAAGGGGACCAGAAACACACACCCTTGGCAAAGCAAGGTGAGAGACGGGTTTTCTGGACCGTTTAGGAAGCTCAAGCTTAGGGAGACGTCCCTAATGAGAACAGTTTTCTCCAGTGCGGCACGGGCACCTGAGTCCTGTTTTCTTCTCACTCAGATGGGAGCTTCTCTCTCTCCAATACGCCAGGTGCACCACTAGTCTGCATATTGAAAAATTGGGATAGATTTGACCCTCAGACGCTCAAGAAAAAGCGCCTCATTTTCTTGGCCTGGCCTCCATACAAACTCTCTGATGGAGAAACCTGGCCACCAGAGGGAAGTATCAATTTTAATACAATTTTACAGCTTGATAAAGTTTGCAAAAAGGAAGGGAAATGGTGTGAGGTGCCATATGTTCAGGTTTTCTTTGCTCTAAGGGAAAATCCTAAATTATGCCAACAGTGTAAAGTAGACTTAGCTATGATATCTGCCATGAAGAGAGAAAATCTTGGGGACTCACTGAGGAAAAAAGAATCAGGAGGACCCACAAAATCTCCATCTGCTGGCCTCTCTGCATCTGCCCCAACAGGCAAACCAAATATATTACCTCTCCAGGAGATGCCAGGAGGAGAATTTGGGCCAATCAAAGTACATACCCCCTTCTCCCTTCAAGACCTAGTTTATGATTTCAGATAATTCATGCCAGAGAACTTAAATACTTAGGGTGGAAAATTAAAGAACTCTACTTCCAAATCGGCAAGTAACTCCCAATCATTTAGTTGTATTTTTTCATTAATTTTTGAACTGGGTAGCCTGAGAAGATTTCACTAGGTGTACCAGTGCATTAATTTGGGCAAGGATAGTAAATTATGATAAATGTTAATGAACAGCCCCAGCAGATTTAAAGATAGCCCATCCCAAAGAAATGTTAATGAAGTCCTTCCTGCCCAGATTACTTCTTTGGCCCACCTGTGTCCCACCCCTCGGGCCTTCCAACCTACATTCCATCACTGAAAGAACTATAAAAAGGGGAAAAAACCGCACTTCCAAGGATTCCACCTCTTGGGTCCCCTTCTTCCTCCAGGAGAAGTCTTTTCTGCTGTCCTTTAATAAACTTCTAATTTCTACTCTGAAAAAAAAAAAAAAAGAGTTTCTCATCTACATAGGGCACAAAGCAACTCTTAGCAAATACAGAAATGGATATAATTCCTTGCATCTGATTATATCTCAATGTGACAGAACCCTCTACAAAAACTATAAAAACACACGGATATTGAACAATACTCTTTTGAATGATGAATGGGTGACAAAAGAAATCAAAGGAGAAATTAAAAATTCTTAGACTTAAACAAGAATAGTGATACAACACACTAGAACCTCTGGGACTCTCTGAAATTAGTTTTAAGAGGAAAGTTTATAGCTATGAATGCCTATATAAGAAAATCAGAGGGCTGGGGGTGTAGCTCAGTGGTAGGGTGCTTGCCTAGCACATGTGAGTCACTGAATTCGATCCTCAACACTGCATAAAAATAAATAAATAAAGGTATTGTGTCCATCTACAATTAAAAAGAAAAGAAAAGAAAACCAGAAAGATCCAAAATAAACCTAAGGATGTCTTTCAAAGCCCTTAAAAAAGAACAAATCAGTTTCAAAACCAGTGGAAGACAGGAACTAATTAAAATCAGAGCCAAAATTAATGAAACTGAGAATAAAAAAAAAAAAAGGATCTGGGGCTGGGGTAGTAGCTCAGTGGTAGAACGCTTGCCTAGCACATGTGAGGTGATGGGTTCAATCCTCAGCATCACATATAATTAAATAAATAAATAAAATAAATATAGGTATTGTGTCCAACTATAACATACATACACACAAAGGATCAATGAAACAGAGTTGGTTCTTTGAAAAGATAAACAAGATTGATAAGCCTTTGGCCAAACTCACTAAAAGAAAAAGAGAGGAGACTCAAATTATTAAAATTAGAGATGAAAAAGGAGAAATCACCACAGATATCATAGCAAACCAGTGGATCCTTACAGGCTATTTTGAAAACTTAAACACCAATAAATTATAAAATCTAGAAGAAATGGACATATTTCTAGAAAAATATGGTCTGCCAAAACTGAAACAGAAGGACATAGAAAACCCAAACGACCCAAAATCTAGCAATTAGATAGAAGCAATAATAAAACATCTTCCAGTAAAGCAAACCCCAGGATCTGATGGATTCTCAGCCAAATTCTACTGGACCATTAAAAAAGAACTAATGCTAATGCTTCTCAAATTTTTCCATGAAATAGAAAGGAATGGAGCACTTCCAAATTCATTCTATGAAACCAGTAACACACTCCTACCAAAACCAGATAAGAATACATTGAGGTAAGAAAACTACAGACCAATATTCCTGATGAACTTACATGTAAAAATATTAATAAAATATTAGCAAATTGGGTTCAACAACATAATAAGAATATTGTAACCCATGACCAAGTTGGTTTTATTCCAGAGATGCAAGGATGGTTTAATATATGCAAATCAATAAATGTAATTCATAACATAAATAGAATTAAGACAAAAATCACTTAGTCATCTAGATAGATTCAGAGAAAACCTTTGACAAAATTCAACACCCATTCATCATAAAAATACTGAAGAGACTAGGGATAGAAGAAACCTACCTAAAAATCATAAAGCTATGTATGAAAAACCCTAAGCTAACCTCTAGTTAAATGGGGAAAAACTGAAAGCATTTCCTTTAAAAATCTGGGACAAAACAAGGATGTTCACTCACCACTCCTATTTAATATAGTGCTATAAAGTCTAGCCAGAGCAATGAGGTAAGAGAAGGAAATAAAAGGGATAAAAATAGGAAAGGAAGAAGTCAAATTATCACTGTTTGCAGATGATATGATCCTTTACTTAGATGATCCAAAATACTCCACCAGAAGACTGCTAGAGCTAATAAACAAATTCAGCAAAGTAGCAGGTTACAAAATCAACATACAAAAATCAACAGCTTTCCTATATACCAACAGTGAATCTGTTCAGAAGGAAATCAGGAAAACCCCCATTCACAGTAACCTCAAAAAAGAATAAACTATCTAGGAATAAATCTTACTAAGGAGGTGAAAGACTTCTATAGTGAAAACTATAGATAACTTTGAAGACAGAAACTGAAGAAGACACAGGAAGATGGAAAGACCTTCCATGTTCATGGATAGGCATAATCAGTATTGTTAAAATGTCCATAGTCCCCCAAACAATATACAGACTCAATGGAATTCCCATCAAAATATCAATGACATTCTTCACAGAACTAGACAAAATAGTCCTAAAATTCATATGGAAGCAAAAAAGATCTCAATATAAAAAGCAACATTAAGTTAAAAAGGACAGAGCTGGAGCATCACAATACCTGAGCTCAGGACACGCTGCAGAGCCACAGTAACCAAGCAGCATGGGACTGGTGTCTAGAAATGAACTCACACAACTACTACCCACGGACTCCTGCCAAAAGTGCCAGAGAAACATGTGGAGGAGGGGCAGCCTCTTTAAAATGGTGTGGGAAAACTGGTTATCCACAGGCAGAAGATTGTGACTTGACCCCGATCTCTCACCTGTACAAAGATCAACTTGAGATGGATTCAAGATCTTAATGTAAGACCCTTAACTCTGAAACTACTAGAAGAAAGTGCAGATACTTTAAGATGTTGTTACAGGTAAGAATTTATTTGGACAAGACCCCCCAAAAACAGAATGACAAATGGGACTATATCACACTCTGAAGCTTCTACACAGCAAAGGAAGCAGCAGAGTGGAGAGAGCATCTATGGAACAGGAGGACATAGCTGCCAACTATTGATCTGGCAAAGGATCAACATCCAGATATATGAGGAATCAATAAGGAAATCTCTAGATAATCCAATTAAAATATGGGCAGGTGATCTGAATAGAAGCTTCTTGAAAAAAATGCAAATGACCAACAAGTGTATGAAAACTGCTCAATCCAAATGAGAACTAAAACTAAGTATCCTCTCCCTCCAGTTAGACTTGCCATTATTCAAAAACCAAAAAAATAGTAAATGCAGGTGAGGGTGAGGAGAAGAACTAACTCTTCTGTAGGGTTCACAGAAATGTAAATTGGTCCAGCCCTTGCTGAGAAGAGTATGGAGATCCCTCAAAGCCAAACCTAGGCCTGCTATGTGATCTAGCCATCCCACTTCTGGGAAGATACCCAAAGGAAATGAACCAACACACTCAGAGACACCTGCACGCCATGCTTACGGCAGCACTGTTCACAACAGCCAAGGTATGGAACCAGTTTAGGTGCCCATCAAGAGATGAGTGGACAGAGAAATTGTGGTGTTTATACACCTTGGAATATTCTTCAGCCATTGAGAATGAAATCCTGTCACTTGCAGCAAAATGGGAGGAACTGGAGGACATTCTGCTGAGTGAAATAGGTCAGGCACAGAAAGACAAGTACCACATGTTCCCTGTCATGTGGAAGCAAAACAGTTGGCCTTATGTGGAACAGTAATTGTTAGAGGGCGGGGAGGCGTGTGCTGGGTGGGGAGGGTGGATACTGTGCAGCTGTGTTTATTGGGGCACACTGTGTGCATGCAAGGAAATATCACGCTGAATCCCACCAATGATGCAATCAATACATGTTAGCCAGAAATAAAGAAAAAGGAAATCTGTGTTTTCCATGGTGAATTTAAAAGTAGGATATCAGGATAGAAAAGCAGGCTTCTCAGTGTCCTCTAAGACTCTTCTCAAAGTGACCCCAGAATTTGTTTGAAGAAGACAATGCAAAGATTCTATTATTACAAAATAATAGAAAAATAACAGAACATTGCCACATCCTATTTCAATATTCATTAAACCATCAGACTTTTTGTTGATATTTTAAATTCCAAATATTAGATATTTATTATTATAGAAATTAGAATGTCATTAGCATAGCAAACTCATGATTTTCATAAATAATATTTCCTAGGCCAAACTAAACATCCTATACCCTTTTAAAAATATTACAATCAGATATAGCAAGAGCCGTAAAGAAGGTACAAAATGACCAAGGCCATCTTGAGGGACATTACTTTCATGTTTATTTGGTTTGATGATGTATACTATAGCATGCCTTGGTTAACAGGTTTTTGTAGCATAGAACTTAGAGGTGAATGATGATAGCTTATTGCTTATAAGACTTCTGCTTATTTCTTTAAAACATGTTAGATTAGACTTGGAACATGACTCAAGGTTTTTATAAAATAATCCATTATTCTTCCTCGGAATGTAATAGGCTACCAGTTTAAGGTGCACGTTTTATTTGGTTTTTATGCATTAAAGGTTTATTTATAAGCTTTTTATCCACTGTGAATAATTTGCCTCACTGGATCATTGCTCGGGAAGACAGCTTCCTGCGCTTCTATTCCCCAGCACAATCACGTGCTGCAGAGTGATGCGTGGTGGCGGAGGGCCCGCCCACACTTGCACTCCAGCACCTTCCCACGGGTGTGGGTTTTCCTGTGCTGGTTCAGGTGTGCGCTCTGGCTGAAGGCTTTCCCACACTCAGGACATTTGTAAGGCCGCTCTCCAGTATGGGTCCTCTCGTGCTGGTTGAGATGTGTCCTCTGGCTGAAGGTTTTCCCGCAGAAGCTGCACTGATAGGGTTTCTCTCCCGTGTGAAGTCTATGGTGCTCGGTGAGAGACGTGATGCGGCTGAAGGCCTTGCCGCACTGATTGCACTTATAGGGTTTCTCTCCAGTATGGATCCTCAGATGCTGGGTGAAGGAGGAATGCTGGCGGAAGGCTTTCCCACACTCATGGCATGTAAAAGGCTTTTCCCCTGTGTGAATTCTCTGATGTTGAATGAGGTGTATTCTCTGGCTGAATCTCTTCCCACAGTCATCACACTTGTAGGGCTTCTCTCCCGTCAACATTGGCTGAGGCTGGCCAAGAGGCAAGCTGTGGCTAAAGGCCTTTCCATGTTCCCTGGGGTTCTCCATGGCACATGCATTACTAGGAAGAAGAATATGTTGACCGAAGGTTCTTCCACACTCGTTAAATTCACAGGGGTTCTCTCTCACAGGGTTTCCCTGATAGCAGATCAAGTCTGAGCCATGTCTGAGGCTATTTCCTTGTGCGCCATAATAAAGGGGTATTTGAAGAGAAGGATTTCTCTGACCATAATTGTCCTCTGATCTCCTACATTCGCTGTTTCTCTCCTGTGTGAGCTTTTGGTGGATGAGAGATACTGGTCCCAAATATCTCTGCTGGTTTTCTTGGTTCAACTCTAAGTGATAATCAAAATCCCAGAGTCCTCCTAAGATGGAGTACCAGAAACTGTCTCTTGTTAGTCTTTGCATGATCATGTCCTGGGTTTGGTTTTCATCAGAAATACTCTGGTTTAGAGCTGACTTTTTTACTTCAGGTATGTTCTCTGCATCTAAAAGAAATTCAGAACATATAAATTCTTCCCAATATTCTTTACGCTTTGAAAAAGAACTTGTTGTGTGAAGAACTGCCAAATGAAACAAGGCCATATCACACGGGAAAAGTGATGGAGGGAGGGCAGGGAGCAGCAAGAAGGGATTTGAAACCTGGTGTAGCCATGACAGCAAGTCTTCCAAGAGCACCCAGGGTGAAAGGAGTCTCTTGCTAGAGACACTGGGGAAGCTCTGCTCAGAGGGGAGAGGACAGTGGCTTCTCAGAGAAGGCAGGCCCAGGCCAGGCCCTGGGTTTTCCTACTGCAAGGCCAGAAGCCTGCTGGGGAAGTATCTTCCAATTTTTCATCTTTTGTTTAAGCTAGTAAAAGTAATGGTTGTCTATAGTGTACCAAGCGTACAAAAGTATACTTGCGTCTGTTTGAATAATATGGAAATGCATTAGGAAAGAGTCCCACCTGTAAAATAATCATAGCTGACACTTTGGAGCCTGTCTTGCCTGATTTTTTTCTTGTTGTTCACATAAATATCCATGAAAACCATAGTTTGATCAAGTACGACTCGTGGATTATGATAAAAACAAGAATTTATTCTGTTTTCCCACCACTGCTTTGAACTCTATCCTCCCATCTCTCCAGAGGCCTGGGGCTCTCCTGATTTTTAGGTCATAGCTGCTCCTACTGCTACACCAGGTCAGTGTCATTCAGTCATTCCATGTCCTGTGGGGTGAAGTCTCTTCCTGTCCCTCTTGCTGGCCTCCTACTGATCCCCGCTCTGCTCCCTTCTCCTGCCTCCCCATGCCTCTGCTGAAGTCTCCCAGTAACTGCTTCCCTCCTCCCTTATTGACTAACAGGCTAATTCTTGTCACAGGAGGCAGGAGAGGTGTTTTGAGGACGAGTTTAGGGGGTGAGGTTTTGAAAGGCTGCATAGCTCCAATTTTAAACGTGGCAGATGGTTAAAGCCGACTAAGTTTGGGGAACTTTCACCACTCTTGGGCAGTTCTTAGAGGACTCTCTCCTTCTCTCCTGTCATTTCCATTACCTAGACAGATATAGTTCTATTTTGGGCAAGAATCCTACTTGACCACAGCCAAGGCTACACTGGCTGACCCATAAGAAACACCCTGTCCAAGAAAGTATGGTAGCATAAACTCACCCCCACTTCTGGCTGACCACCCATTATAGTCAGCAGCCCAGGGCCCTGGATGTTCTGGGTAAGCATGCTTTGGCTTTCTCAAACATGTACTTTAGTATTGGTCTTATGACCACAGGGAACACACATCACAGCTGCCTGAATGCACCCTCCACATGGGTGGCTGTATCATTATTGTCCCAACTGGGACTCTTGTCACTGAAAGCAATACCACCAACAATGAGAATACTGGAGGGGGGAGGTTGCTTCTATAACCATAACTTGACTCTCCCCCTCACTCTCCTCCCTCTATCCCTTCCTTCAAAAGAGTGCTAGGGCCTCTGAGCAGGGTTCTCTCCTAAGAAGCTTCTCAGAGCAGGGTTCTCTCCTAAGAAGCTTCTCTTCCAATCTCCTCAGGGATCTCTCAGATCTCTTCCTACCCTTGATCTAGTGGGCTGTTTTCTATCTGCAGGACGCAGGGGAATTCCCACACGTACCCTGGTGTGCAGATATCTTCTATAAGCTCTCAAGGAGGACAGTTTTTCTAATGCACACTCGTGTGTTAATGTATATGAATGTAATTATACATAATTTTTACTAATTTTGAAACCCAAACAGAATGATAATATTACATATTGCCTATGTAACTTTGTTTTTTACTGAATAATATTCTGAATATAGATCAACCTCATTCTTTTTAAAGGTTATACCCTATTTTTAAAAAGCTATTCTCCCTAAGTTTTAGGTTTTCATTTTGTTGTTGTTGTTGTTGTTGCTGGGATTGAACCCAGGGCCTCACAGATGCTAGGTCAGCTTTTTAAAAATTTTTATTTTGAGATAGGGTCTTGCTAAGTTGCCCAGGCTGGCCTTAATCTTGTGACCCTCCTCCCTCAGCCTCCTGGTAGCTGGGACTACAGGTATGTACCACTGTGGTTATTTTCCCCAAGCCAGCTCAGCTTGAGATGGGCAGAGGAGAATGCTGCTCGCTTCTCCTTCCTAGTCTCAGGCCAAGGTTCACGCAGAAGATTCTGCAACAACCATCCAGCTCATGGGCTTTGTGTTAGCAGACAGTGCATCTGAGTACTCCAGCCCTGGTTGCCCCTCAGTCTCAAGCAACTATCTGGCCACATCCTTCCTCTGCTCCAGCTGACAATTCTCTGCATGACTTGCCTTCTGTATCCCTCAGCTTTTCAGGCCCTGCTCCCTCCAGTCTTACTCCATCGCAAAACTCTTTCCTGACCAAGTCTCCTCCTAATCGGCCAGGAGGAGCATCCTCCGCCATTCTGTGGATCTCCCTGCACTGCATGTGTCCCTTCCCATCCCCTCCTGGCTGGCATTCACATTCCCAGCGGAGCAGGTGTATTGGGAGTGATTAGTGGGAACTAAGAAGAAGAAAGAGGAGTAGAGAGAGGAAAGGAAAGGGTCTGAGAAGACAGGAGGGCTGGGGGAAGGAGAAAAATAGAGGAGAGAGCCCAGGCTTCTGATTCCTGGGCTAGACTACATATTTGTCTTTATGGAACCACCCAGAAAGTTAAGGAAGGGAAAAGAGGACAGGGGAGGGGAGGCCAGGGGAGGAAAGGGAGGCCAAGGGCAGAGACAGGAAGAGAAAACATACAGATCACTAGCAACCCTTTTGGGAGGTATGGGGCATGGAGCCCAGGCCTGTGCATGCTGGGAAAGAGCACCCACATGGATCTGGAGCTTTCTCCCTGGATTGTATGCTAGCCTTCTGGAGAGAAGCCTTATTTTGAGACAGGATCCAGCTAAATTGCTTGGCTGACTGAGTTAGTGATCCTGCCTCAGCCTCCCCCGAAAGGAATCTTCTGTTCAGTGCCTCCTTTTCCTGTTGGTGGTCTTGGCCTCATCTACCTCTCCCTGCTTCCGACCTCATCTAGACCTCCGTTTCTTTGACTCTTCTGTGTGTCTAGTTTTCAGTCCTCTTTAGACCTCCTTCACTTCCTGGACTTTGACAAATCACTGATTCTTGATCAGTTTTCCTACTTTAGTCTCACTGAATCCTTAGGCCCTCCATCTCCGCACTGCAAACCCTGCCTGGTGTTAACAATGAGAAATAGCACATCTGTCATACCAAAAGCCACAGACAGACGAATGGGGCAGAATCTCACTGGGCCTTCAGAGCTGCGGAGATTCCTCTTTCCATCTTTGGCCAGCTTCAACTAGCCTTAGTAAGCTCTCCCGAGTTCCCATTTTGTACCTGCTTTTCTAGTTCCTTGATGCTCAGCAGAAGACCTTGCTATCTGATTTGCCAGGAAAACAGCAGTCTCCATACTGGAGCTCCCCAAGCCTCCCACCAGCAAACTTACTACACACATACACATACACACGCACACACACACACACTGCCCACACCTTCCCATCAGTACACTCTCTTCTGGAACCCTGCCCCAGCTCACATCTATGCTTACCTACCCTTCTGCAGACTCCTCCCATCAGTGATATGGATAAGCTGAAACCATTCCTGCTTCTCCTTATTCTGGGGAAATCTGCATTTTCTCCTGTCCTGCCCTTGCTTCTCATTACCTACTGTACGAACACCAGCACAGCTGTCTTTTCTAACCATGGACAGACTCCTCCCAATCACCTGTCACTTTTCTCACTAATTCAATCACAACATCCTCGTTGCTGAATCCCTGGCTGTTTTCCAGGTCTCCTCTTGGCTAAGAAGAGATTTTGGATAAACTGGTGCTGGCCAATGTCCATAACAAGGAGGCATGGCATGCAGCATCCAGGGGACAGGCCAGCATTTGGTCACACAGCTAGGTCATCTTCTCAGTCCCGAGCAACAGAAGGGCTTCACCACACCTTCATGAGGACAGATGGCTGTGTCCCACAGGACAGGGAAGAACTAGCAAGTGGTTTCCCTGGAAGAGACTGCAAGGCTGCATGCCCCTGGAGGGACATGAAAAGGAACCAGCTGTTTGAGAGGACCTGAGAGCCCTGGGCATCCATGTGTAGTTGCATAATGAAGTTGGGAAGTTGTTCTATGGTTAGCAATTGATTTTTCTAGTTGGAGGCCTGTGGGTAGGGACACAAGAGGGGACAGCATGGGTCCTACAGGTGTAGTATATGCAATTTGGGGAAGGATCAGCTCTGCTCTCTTCAGTAGGTCCTGCCTTGGCAATTTACCTGCAAAGGGAGTTTTTATAATCTCTTCCTTCAGTGTCCTGCTCCCCAGGTTCAGAGGTGTGAAGGGCTGTAAAAATATGCCACTGTGATTGTCAGGTTCTTCACCGCACATCCTAATCAGCAGACTGTGCTCACTGAGGGGCCGAAGTGGGGGTGAGCTTATTACTAACATAACCTAGAGACACGCCAAAGCCAACTCAAGAAAGTAGAAGTGTGAATGGCAGAAAACCATGTGCACACAGTGAAACCAGGTGTCAGGGCACAGAATCAGTGAACTAGACAGGAAGTGGTGGGTGAACCAGCTCCAGCAACCAGAAAGAACATGCCCACCTCAGCAGGCATTTGCTGAAGCAAGCAGGCAGAACACTGCTGGTGTGTTCCCAAAATAGGAGCTCTTAATATTCCCTGGTCAAGAAAGCCCATATTTAAGAAGCTCAAAGAGGAGAGGAGAAAGTGAACAGACCTGGGTTTTGAAATCTTCAATTAAGTGATAGCATGACATTAATAAGCAAAAATGCAATCTAAAATCTGGAAGGAGCATGTGTGTGAAACGTGGGCTGGAAATGTAGGAGTGGGAAAATAACATGGCAGGGTGACTGAAAAGCAGAACACCTGGTGCCTTCACCAGCAGGAGGAGGAGGAGAAGGCGGGAGAGGAAGGAGGGACAGAGGCACAACAGCGACTAGAGGAGCCAGGCAGTGTCAAGAAGGCAGGCCAACACAATCAGACCAGCAGGACATGGGCGGCTTTTCAGCCACTGGATTTGATTGGAAAGAAGTCAGTAATAGTCTCCAGGAAAACCATTTCAGCAGCACAGGTAGAATAGGGTTGTATCACAAAGACGTGCAGGCTGAAGGCTTAACTAAATTTAAAGAGTTGATAATAAAAGGAAAAAGGAAAAAGAAAAAGTAGGCAAAAATACAGCATTTTTGATATGGAGAAGAAGGATTTAAAGAATACTGAGAGGACATCTGAATAAGAAATGCAGTGAAAATGCTTTGTGGAGATCTGTAGCATTAAGGTACTTATGGGAGTTCAAATTAAGACTTGCAAAATAACTTTTGTATTCCATATTTTTAAATAGTAAGTATATATTTTGTTGAATTAAAAAAAAACAGCCATTTCCACTTTGGAAATAAAATATGAACTGAATTTTTTTCAAAGGCCTCAGTATTCTTTAAATCCTGGGGGAGAGCGGAGTATACCCAATGAACACTCATTTCAGAAGTGATGATTTCCCCTTAGGGTATAAGATGCCCACTGCTCACTTCTCACCTGGAGGGGTTTCCAGGGGGCCATCTCTTTCTGTTAACCGCAGCTCCTCTTGCTCCAACTGAGTGATCACCTCTGGCTTATAAAGCTGATGCCCTATACATGGAAAAAAGGATGTCTTAGGAGTTCATGCTGGGAGCAAAAACAGGTCCATCTCTAGGGGCTCTGGGCTTGGAGAAGGGAGGCTTCAGGGGCATCAAGATGAACTCCTCCTCTCACACTCACAGAGAGGGACAGAAAATGAAAGCCTTTACAGAGGCTCTGCTGACTGTCGCCACTGAGAAAGGAAACTCAGTTTCCAGCCTCAGGGGGATGCCACCTTTACCCAGAGCCACCAGGTTCCTGTAGTTCTCCAGCATCACGTCCCGATAGAGGTTCTTCTGAACAGGGTACAGCCGCTCCCACTCCTCTCTAGTGAAGTTCACGGCCACGTCCTGGAATGTCAGCGATTCCTAAAACACCAAGCACACCCCCACTCAGGCAGAAGCGCCCTTCAGAGGCCTTCAAAGGAAGGATGAAAACAGCACAGGGAAGAGAAGCATGCCTGAGCATTCTTCTGAGGGTCTTTGGACTGAGCAATGCAGGATGAACCTTTCCAGACCACAAATGCCTGTCTTTCTGTCACCTTTTAAGACCTGAAAATGTGCATGAGTTGGGTGCTGGTGTTGCAGGTCTGTGATTGCAGCTACCTGGGAGGCTGAGGCAGGAAGGTTTTGAGTTGGAGGACAGCCCAGACCACACAGTAAGACCTCATCTCAAAAAAACAAAACACAAAAATGCATGACATATTCTTTGCTTTTAAGCATTTGCAATTTGTTGCAGGGTAAAGATTCTCATCTCATCCACACAGTCAAAAGACTATACGAGAAATTGATTTCAGAAATGAAAGAATTGAAGATATTTTGAAACTGAAATTAGGTATCATGTAGATGGAAATCCTTAATAGATTGTGTAAATCCTTAATAGATTGTTATGAACTGGACAGGAGAGAGGATACTTGGTATGTTTAAAAAAAAAAAGCAACAAAGGCAGACAAAGTGGGAGTAGAAGTCACGGATCCAAGTTGGGGTTAGTAAAAGAAATTGACTCCTTTCAGGCAGGGATTTAAAATACAAAAGGCGACCTCCAAATTCCTCCAGCACCAATGTTTTGTAAGCCATCTTTTGCCAGACACTGGTAACCCCCTCCTAATACAGAGATCTATCCCTCCTTCCACCTGCAATGCTCCCCACTTTAGGGTACAAACAAATGCATCTCCCACAAGTTAGCTATATGACTGTGATTTTATTTAATTTTCATGTCTTGATGATTCATCTTTCTAAAGTATATTTCAATTCAATGACTTACTGAGGCTAGAAGTAATCAAACAATTCATCCAAGGACATAAATTGGCAGATTCCTCCTTAGCGCCTGTTCCAGAGCTTGTGCTCCCGTCACACCACACAGATGCCTTCTTTCCTTCTGGGTGCTTCCCTGGCCAGTCTTTCTCTGAGGCAGCACCAGAAGCTGTGTCCACAAGGGACCCAGGCCTACACTATGTATTTTTATTTTTTGGTCTTAAGAGTTTGGGCTCAGGGCCTCTGGTGTGCTGAGCTCCACTGTGGCTGTTGGGGTCAGTACCCTGCTTCTAGCTTTTCCTCCCTTTCACACCTTCTACTGGCAACCCTACATCTGGTGAGCCAGTTCTTCTTTCTTCCAAATCCTTAATGAATTTTATCTTTGGGTAGGTAATATATTATTATGGCATAGTAACAAAAATATAAAAAATACATAATAAAGCAGGGTCTTTTTTTCAGATTTCTCTCTCTTTGGCCAGCTTCTACTTCCCAATAGATCAGAATTGTTCTTAGTTTCCAATGTATCTTTCCAGAATTTTTCTTTAAGCAAATGTGAATATAGATTATTTCCTGTTTTTTTTTTTTTTTTTTTACTTCTAAAGTAACATATTTTAAACACTATTTTTAATTTAATAATGGACTCGGAGATCTTTCCCTCTCAGACCTAACAGGACACAGCTTCCTCATTATTTTTTTAAAGTGTTGTTTCATTTTTGATCAACATATAAAAGCTGACTGCACAGGGAACAGTGGTTACTAGAGGCGGAGAGGGGAGGGGCAGATGGGAGGACTGGGTCATGAGTGCTGTCACAGTAAACGGGAGGAAGGAATTCTGGTGTTCCACTGGACCATGGGATGGATACAGTTAACACTGTACATTTCAAAACAGAGGTAAAGACTTTATGGTGCTGGGCACTGACTCCGGACGTGCATGCTAGGCAAGTGCTCTACCACTGCAGCCCAGAAGAGAATGTTCCAGCCACAGAGAAAGGAATGATCAACGAGAACTATAACAGCATTTGAGAGGAGAGGAAATGGGACTTACCTGGGACCTGACTGTCTGTGATCCATAGTTCACTTCCTCCTCCCCACACCCCTCTTGGGAAAGCACAGCCTTCAGAGAGGGCATCACTGGGAAAAGAGTAGAACCACCCTGTTAATATATAATACTGGGGCTAAATTTAAACCTTGGGGCCTTTGTGTTGGGATGGCAGACAGCTCATAGAGAGGACCTCAACAACAGCTGGACCCTGGTATCCCTGCTCCTCCATGACCCTGGGGAACTCGACACAGGACTTCCTTCCTCTGGCATACAGCCACTGGGAAGGAGGGAAAGGATGGAGGCTGGCATTCTTGTGTGGCAGGTGGGGAGCTCAGTGGTTCTTGACCCCAACCACACACTTGGAGACATTTAACAGGATGCCAGTGCCCAGCTCCTGCTCTCACAGATCCAGAAACCCACTGGTATGCAGGAGGCCTGGGCAGCAGTTTTTTAAAAATTTTATTTGTTTATTGATGCATTATAATTATACAAATTAGTGGGGTTTATTATGTCATATTTGTGCATGTGTATATCATAACTTGATCAGTCTCATTGCCTAGTACCTTCCCTTTTCCTCTCCTCTGTACCCTTTTCCCCACATCCTTGCCAGCAATTACTGTTATTTGCATCCTTGACGATAGGCAACAGCACTCAAAATTCTGACAGTGCCAAGTGATTCTAACTGTGGATATAAAATAGATGAGGTGATGGCAGAAAACACACATTGAGGACCTGTCTTATCTTGATCTCCCCAAGTGTTAAATTCAGCCCAAACTACAGAGACCTGCTCCTCTGCTCTCAGGAGGCCTCTGAGTACACAAGGGAGGTTGTACTCTCCTTCCTTCAGGTATCTGTGTTCCATTCTCACCAGAGCTACTACTGCACCTATTTGCAGCTCCTGGGTGATGACTCTTCTGGAATAGCCTCTCCAGTCAGGAGATGCACCAGTGCCAGCAGTTTCAGTATCCTAGCCTGTCTTTAAAAGTGATTTTAGGGACATTACGTATGAGTAACGCCACTCTGAGGTGGCTGAGAATCAGGAGCCAATGATTTTTGATTCTTAGCAACATCCACCCTTGGGATCTTGCCTTGTTCATGCAGAGCTGAGATGCAGAGGCTCCTGAAGATAGTTATTACTCAACCATATGTGAGGACTTTGCTATGAGACTCATATCTGTCCCTTGGTAGGATCTTGTGAGATACAGTTGCAGGTCAAGCACCTACAACACCCATCAAAGTCACAGAAGAAACTCAGAAGTCTTAGCTAAAGACGTAAGGAGTCTGAAAAGAGAAGTGCAAACTCTTCATTCATAAAGACAGAGCACAGCTAGGTGTGGCAATCTTTAAGAGTCAAAAGCACACTCAGAATTTCCGATTTGCACATTACAAAAAGCAGGGAAGTACAGATGATCTGACTCTTAAGATATTCAGCCTCAGTCCTACCTTTGCCTCTTCCTTGTCCTGCTCTTTCACAAAGAGCAGTTTCTTCCCCTTAAGGGGGAAAAACAGGCATTACAGCCACAGAGTGAAATGCACTCATTTGCTAATAATCATGAAGAAAACATTTTTTTTTTTTAAAGAGAGAAAAATGCAATTCTAGTAGAATGGCTCTATTAAATAAGGTAGCCATTCACTGCCTGGGATAGGGGGGTGTTAAGATTAACATTTCACAAAACACTTTAGGGGCTAGATTCAAATTTCACAGCTCTGAAAAAAATCCCACTGTCAGAAAAGCCAGAGAGAACTTAATAAAAATACCCTTAAGTTTCAGACCCAGTCACCTCAAAGCCATGCATCTCATACCAAAAAACCCCAATAACTGTTAGGCAGAACAGGATTTCTCCTTTATATATAAGAAAAGGACTCCCGAGATTACTGAGGTGACATTTCTAAAGTGTGTTAAATAGTATCTCACTGCCTGTTACTCACAAAAAGAGAGCATATCAAATTTGGAAAATGCTGGCTTCAACAAAGTTAAATATTTTTTTTTTTTGCTACAAATCTTGATAGGAAGATTTAATGTCCATTGTGAACCCCAGATAAAACCTCATATGTTTAGTTTGAAAATATTTTTATGCCATCTACTCATTTTTCAAGTCTCAGATTAAATCAGGAAAGATTCTGATATCACAGACCAGGTGAGATCCCTCAATTACCAGTTTTTCAAGTGGCAGTTTTTATCGCTGTAATTATCCATTCAGCAAGCCATCTTCAAACATCTTCATGAAGTCAGGAATACAGTCTGATTTTTTACCTTTCTATTTTCAATGCCCAGGGCCCAGCAGTTAGTAGGGACTAAATAAATATTTAATAAATGAGTAAATAAAAGGTTTCTAGTGTTTACTTTTCTATTAAAATATTTAAATTTACACTAATTTTAGAATTATAGAAAAGTTGCAAAAGAAGTACATGCTTAATTCCTGTATGCCATTCACCCTGCTTACCGAATGTTAATATTTCATATAACCATGGTACAATTATCAAAACCAGGACATGAACATCGGTGCGATTAACCCAAATTAGTCACATCTTGTAATTTTTCAGTAACACTCTTTCTCTGATATAGGATCCTAAATTGCATTTAGCTATTTTTCCTTAGTCTCTTCCAATCTGTAAGTTTTCCAGGCTTCCTATCTTCCATGGGCCTGGCACGCTTTTTTTCTTTTCTAAGATTTAAAAGCACACATAACATATTTAGTGTATAGAGCAAAGGTGGAAAGGTACAAATCATCTAGCGGAACTCGGGGCCTGAGCAGTCATCCCCGTTCGGGAACAGCCTTTGGAGTCATCCCTATCAATGCCATTCTGATGGTGGGAGAAGGTGAAGACCTGTCAGTACAGTAGTTACAGTGACAGGGAACTGTGCAGCAAGGCACTTAAGGCTATGGTAACAGAGTGTCAGTGCACGAGCAAGTAGTCTTTAGAGTGACATCATGTAGTCTAGTAAATGCTTTAGTTCCACTAGTACATTTACCGACGATTTAAGGAGTGTTTTTGGACATCCAGTTTCATTATGCTTTATATCAGACTATTTTGAAGCATGCAATATAATAGATTCCAGCAAAACAACGTTCGGCGGCATCAGTTTCCCCTTCCTTCTCAGGAACTGACATCAGCTGTCATCTCAGTCCAAGCAGAAAAGCGGCGCGTGGCGTGCCCTGCAGACCGCGGGGCTGCGCGGGGAGCATCGCAGACCCGCTGTGTGATAAAGGCCAACCCACCGCGTCGAGAACCTGGGAGCGGTCGGCGAAGAGACGCTGGGGCTCGGGGACCAGCGCGCGGGCTCCTAGCCCCGGGCGCGGCGCACACAGCGGTGGGCGGCCCTGCCCTGGGACTGCCCAGGCCGCCTCTCCCGGGCGCACTCACCGGCTCCGCGGACTGAGGCCCTCGCGCCGCCCCGACGCCGCAGCCTGCACCGGGAGCGGAAGGGCGCCGCCGGCCGAGGCGGAGCAAGCGCTGGCGATCGGCCCACCGCGACCTGCGCAATGGCGACGCGGGCTCGGGGGGCGCATGCGCGGCGCCCCCTCTGTAGGGAGTGGCGGCTGGGCCTGCAGTCCTGCAGCCTCTGGGCCTCCGATGTAATCCGCCGTGGGCGCTAGCCCAAGTGCAGGTGGAGGCCCCGCACGCTGCCAACCACACGGAGGCCGCCCAGGTGCAGGTGGAGACACACCGCACCCGGCCAATCACACGGAGGCCGCCTGAGGTGCCGCTGGAGGGCCCGGCACCCTGTCAATCACTTGGGGGCCTTCCGAGGTGCAGACTAAGTCCCCACACCCCGCATCCTGCCAACCACACCGAGGCCGGTCAAGGGGCAGATAGAAGCAACCCCCCCCCCCCCCCCCCCCGCGCACCCTGCCAATCACACCGAGGTTCCAATGTGCCAGAGTCGAGGCACAAATCGCTTTCTGCTCCCCATTTTACTTTGGTGAACCTCAAAATATAGTAATTGAACCGTTACAGGTCTGCTGTTGAGAAGAGTGGGGCTCTTTACAAGGGGATGACATTTTGCTTAACCCAGGCTCAAGTTAGTGTTCTTTATCACCAAAAAAGATTACCTATTTATGCTAGTTATAATGAAATTTTACATATTTCATTTTTTAAAAACTTCATCAGATAGCCAAGTGCTGTCAAACATGGGTATCATCCCAGAGCGTATAATTTAACTTGAGCATATGCATCACTCCTAGTGTGTTTATAGAATTCCATGGTTCTCTCTCTCTCTTTTTAAAATATTTATTTTTTAGTTGTACACAATACATTTATTTTATTTACTTATTTTCATGTGGTGCTGAGGATCGAACCCAGGGCCTCACACGTGCTAGGCAAGCACTCTAGCGCTGAACCACAACTCCAGCCCCTCCATGATTCTCTTGATACTGCCTTTTAGCATTTCACTATGTGGCAGATTAATCACGTAGAGTGGAAGGATAGGTGAAAGCGCCTTGACGGCAATAGTTAAATGGATTTTGAAATATGGAAATTTCCTTTGCAGTGGCACGGAGGTCCGAAAATGCCACCACAACTATAGTCTGAGCTTGGAAAATACAGCCACTGCTAGTTCTGCCTGGAGATGAGGGTCTCACTTCCTGTTTTTGCTCATGACAGCACTGGGAATGCATAAAGCAGCCTGATACTGTGATTCAGCCAGTGATCCTTGAGGTAACTTTATTGTAGCATAAGCTGTATGTTACAAATTGTCGCTTTTGACCCTGCAGCTTAAAGACTCAGGCCTTTCGTTCCCACGTTGGACGCCAATTGCTGGTTTCATGTTTGTGACTAAAAGGCTCAGGGGTCACTCCAGGAAAACTGGGCTGACTGGGCTGTGCAAAATAACCACACAAGAGACACAAATACTTTTTCTTTGGGGTTGCTGTGAAGGCTCCTCTGACCTTAAGGGTGACTTGCTGACCCCTTTTATTGAGGAGAAGCTATTCAAATGAGGCAAGGGGTCAGGTTTCAGGAGGCTGAGTCTATCTTCATGATGTCCACTGTCAACAGGTTGATTGACATCTAGGTAGGCCACACCCAAGGGCACAGTAAGAGAAGGGGACACACACAAGGCACTTCCATGGAAGATTCTACCCTAAACAGGGCAAGGGGTTATATTACAAAGGAACAGATGCTAAAAGGCATACCCTTGAGGCTGTAGGAAGTCACTCCCAGGCACGAAGACTCAACTCTAGCAGCGTGGGTGCCACATCGCCCAGCAGGGGAGTTAACTCTGTCAGTGCGAGATTGGTCTCCCACAACAATGCTGTTTTGTCTTGTAATTTTAAGTTGAATTCATTAAGAAACAGTATCAACCCCAGCACAGGGTGGGGAATGGTAGGTGGGGTGGTGGTGTAAGAAAGCAGAAAGAAAGAAACAGTATCATGTCTGGGACAAGTGATTTCCGAAGCCAATCAGATCAAGCCAATCAGACGTTTGTCATTTCTTTGTGGGGAAAACTTTGAAAATCCTTTCTCCTCGATTTCTGAAACACACAGCACATTATTATCTAGTCACTCAGGGTGCAAGAGTTCACCAGAACTTCCTGCTCCCAAGTGCAGCTCCATGGTATGATCAACTTTCCCACCCCTCCCCAGGCTCTGCTTTCCCTGGCCTCTGGGGACCACCATTCTTTTTCTGGTTCTGGGGATGAACTCTGGTCCCAGATACCAGGCCAGCAACTTACCACTGAGCCATCACATTTTTAAAAAACTTATTTATTTATTCTAATTTGTTATACATGATGGCAGAATGCAGCTCATTTCATATTACACAGATAGAGCACAGTTTTTGAGATCATATTTTTTTTTAGATTCCATATATGAATGAAATTTTCAGATTTATTTCACTTAATGTAATGTCCTCCAGTTCCCTCCATGTTGTCATTATGAATGACAGAATTTCTTTCTTTTTTTTTTTTTTTTGTGTGTGGCTGAATAGCATTCCACTGCATATAGGTACCACATTTTCTTTATCCATTCATCAACTGATGGACACTTAGAGTGTACCCCTTTCTTGGCTATTGTGAAAATATTGCTTCAATGAACACCTGAGAGCAGCTGTCACTTGGATACACTGATTTTGTTTCCTTTGGCTGTGCACCCAGCAGTGAGATTGCTGAGTCATATGGCAGTTCTATTTTTATTTATTTATTTATTTATTTATCGTGGGATTTTTTTTTAAACTGGAGCATATTAATTACACAGAATAGTAGGTTCAGTTGTGGCATATTCATACACGCATGTAGCATTATAGGATCAGATTCACTCCTTAGTGCCTCTCTGGCCCTCCCCTCCCCCATCTGGTCTTCTTCCTCTAACATAGTGATCTCTTTTCTACTTTCCTGATGTCCTTTTTCTTGGGTGCCTTTGCTCTCAAGATGTGCAGGAGCATGAGAAACTCATTGAGAACTGTCTTCCATGGGCTGTCAGTCTTAGCTGAGACTGTTGGCCTCTGCCTGTGGCTGAGCTTCTTCATGGAATGGCTGTCAGGTTCCCTAAATAGAGAGCCAGGCAGATGTCACATGACCTTTTGGGATACAGCTGCAGACATCAGGCAGTATCATTTTTGCAGCCTCCACAGAAATGGAAATTCTTTGATATAGCCACATAAGTCTGAGTTTAAGGGAAGGAGTAGCTTTCATTGCTTTGATGATAAATTTGCAATGTTCTAGAAGAGCCCCTGGGACCAGAAAGGTGTCTGGCATATTTTTGGAGAACATAATTTGTCACAACCCCCAAACTACTGGATAACTGAAAACTCTTAAATGTGTCCATCAGGTGCTCAGAAGGGAGAGAAGGCCTTGACATGGCTGCAAGACTCAGCAACCCCAGAAATCTGCCATTGGCAGTGATTTGATGGATCTGGATGACATTACATCAGGTCAGATTAGCCAGGTACAGGAAGACAAGTGCCCTGTTCTCTCTGATCCATGGTCGAGCTATAGAAGTCCAGTTGAAAAATAGAATTGTGAATACCAGGGACTGGGAAGGGTACAAGGGGGAGGGAGGGAAGGGGTTGATTGGGTTCGACCAGCAACTGCTTTGTGCTTGTTTTGGAATATTACACTGAACCACACGAACCTATACAATTAGCACATGTTAATGAAAAAGGAAAGAAGCCCTTAATAGCTGCACCAAAAAGTGATTAGAACTGTCATGTTCTTCACTACTTAAAACACTCAGGGTCACCCCAGGGGAACTGGGCTGCACCAAATAACCACACAAGATACAAAGGTACCTTTTTCTTTGGGGTCCTGTGACAGCTCCTCTGACCTTAAGGGTCCACAGAAAGAGAGCGAGCGTATGTTGAACCCTATTATTGGGGAGAAGCCATTCAAATGAGGCAAGGGGTCAGGTTTAAGGGGTTGAGTCTAGCTTTGTGATATCTGCTGTCAGCAGATTGGCTGACATCTAGGAAGGCCACACCCAAAGGCACAGCAAGAGAAGGGACACACAAAGTGTTTCCACGGAACATTCTATCCCAAACAGGGCAAAGGGGTAGTATCACAAAGGAACAGATGAGCGTAGCTCAATCCATGGGGCGACACGCCTATATCTGAAGACGTGTCCTCAAACTTCCATGACCAGGGCAATGTCCAGGTCACTACGAGATGTAGTTACGGTCAAAGTTTCTCCTCTCTGGGAAGGAGAATATGAATCATTCAGACTGGCTCCCCACATAGAACAATAAATGAATTCAGCAAAGTTGCAATTCAGAATCAATATTCAAAAACCAGTATCATTTAAAACATTAACAGCGAACTCTGAAAAACCAATCAAGGAAACAATTGCATTTACACAACATGAAATGCTTAGAAACTTGTTCAATGAGGGAAATGATTCTGTAATGAAAACAATAAACCATTGAAGAAAGGCATTGTAGAGAGCAAAAAAATGAAAAGTTCTCACATATTAATGCATTATAAGAATTAACATTGTTAAAATTAAGTCCACATTACCCATGGAGAGTTTCAACAGCAGAAGAAAGAATGCATAAACTTTAGGACAGATAATTTGAAATAACACAGTCAGAAAACAACATAAAGCCTTTTAAAAAGACCCAGCATGCACAAGCCCCTGGGATCAATCCTGCACTGAAAAAAAAAAAAAAAAAAAAAAAAGCCTTTAAAGCACCTGACCCAGTCAACATGATGTGTAACAATATCACAATAGCTCCTTGAGGGCTTTCCTGACAAAATTGAAAAAGTCATAGATTGAACCATCTAAATTGAGGAACAATCTGTAATTGGGAAAACAAATTTTTAAGTACTCTTCCCACATAGTGGTGAATATTCTTTGATACTCCACCAAAACTTGACAAGATTAGTTGCAAAATGAAATCTAAAATTATATCCCTGTACATTAAAATCTGCTTGCTTAACTCAAACTGACTTGTGATGTCATGCATGAGTCATTGGGAAAACATTTGTTTACTGAATTATCTATTTCAGCTGTTCTTAGCTGGGGCTAATTTGTGCTCTAGAAAACGACTGGAGATGGATTTGCTTGTCCACTTGGTGGTTGCTCCTGACACCTTGTGGATAAAGTCCAGAGGTGCAGCTAAACCTCCTGCAAGCCTCAGGAGAGTCCCACAAAACAGCAGCACAGATCAAAGTGTCAGTAGTTGGGAAATCCATCTATTTAATCTTGACACATTTTATTACATATTATAAAAATTTGTATTTGTAAATATAATCACCATTCTTGGAATGTTTTTAAGTGTTGGGAAATTGTTGAGGTGATTATGGTGGATACAGAGTATCACAAAACTAATTTTAGATTTGACACTTAAATTTTATTATTCACAAAATATGTTCTTAATTATTTTTATTTAAAAAATTATGTCCAATATTACAGGGAGAAAATTTCCTAGAAATTCCAAAATATTTCTGTTTCCTTTTTTTTTTTTTTTTTTCTGGTCAGAACTGCATGTATGACTAATCCCACTGAAAGTAGCACTGGGGAGGAGGGCTGGATGTGGAGCTTCAGCCAGCTACCCTACAGAACGTGCCAGATTTATTCTTGTGTGTCACAGGAGTTTCTGATGAAAGGTCAGACCTTCAGAGAGATATTTTCTTTGTAATGTTTTTATTAGTGCATCTTGTTAAACATAACAGTGGGGTTCATTGTGGCATATTGTGTATGTACCTTCTTTTTTAAAAATATGTATTTTTTAGTTGTCAATGGACCTTTATTTTATTTATTTATATGTGGTGCTGAGAATTGAACCCAGTGCCTCACACATGCTAGGCAAGCTCTCTACCACTGAGCTACAGTCCCAGCCCTGTATGTACCTTCTTTGTTCCATTTAAGTACCAACTACTTTCTCTTTCCTGCCCCTCTTCCAGCTTCATAATAACCCTCCTCTTCTCTACAGGTTCCCTTCTATTTTCTTGTTGTTTTAATGTTGCATTCTAACTCCACACACAGGATTCAAGATAGTGGGCTGGAGGAAGCTGGCATTTCCAGTTGCTTGGGATTCAGGTGCAGTGGGTGCTGCCCTGGATGCAGACACCTTTAAGTACTGATGCACTGGGTTCTGACCAATTATTGCCTTCAGTGTCAGTAATTTGGCTGTTACCCCAGCTCAGATAACAAGGTGTAGGTGTCACCCCACTGGGGCTGGGGTTGAGTTACACTCACCTATTCCTTTGTAATCCTACCCCTTTGCCCTTTTTGGGATAGAATATTCCATGCAACAACCTCCCCCAATAAAACCCAGGTTTGAGGCACGCTCTCCCTCTTTTTCTTGTCTGCCTTGCCTGCCTTGCCTCCTTTATGGGAGCTAGGTCAGAGGAGCCATCACAGAACCCCTCCTACCCTCCAAAAAAGATATTTCTCTCTGTTTGATTATTTCATGCCAGCCCAGTGTGCCAGCACAGTTCACTTGGAGTGACCCTGGCTGATTTAGTCGTGGGATGCAACAGGGTATATTTCTCAGCCAGGTGGGTGAAAGAGGAATTGTACTAAAACTCAGTACTGAACAGTTAGAGTGTCTTAGGGACTCAGAAATTTGGGCACATTGAACAAAGGAGAAAGACTACTTTGGAGCTGACCCAGGTGTGGCAGTGTCTGCGGCTGCAGCACTAATTCACCACAGAGGGAGACACAATGGACAGATGTGGACAGAAACACCTGGAATCAGGAAGGCAGCCTGGACTTAGCTGATCCAGAGGCTGCACTGAGAAGAGGTGTTTGCAAATGCTGTCTATTTCCCCACTGGCTGCAGAGAGCTGAGGCAGGAGCATCTGGAGGAGGCCATGCTGCAGCTGCTGTTGTGGAGCTGGGAGGTCATAGAAAATATGGTCACACTGTCCTGGCAAGTGCCTACTGTGTAGCTAAAGGAATAGGAGCAAAAGATGTACAGAGAAAGTTGTATTAGGGGGATTCAGTCAGAAAAGCCAAGGGGAGGGAGCCCAACTGGCTTTCCCTTTGAGTCTGGCAGCTCACATGATCATCTGAGGCCGGTGGGAATACTCTCAGCGACTCAGCCTGGGAAGGCTGTGTTGGTGGCCAGCAGAGCGGTGAGGGATTGGCTCCCCTACTCCTGGAGGGGAACTCCTGGGAGGCTCCAGACTCTCAGCAAAGATCAGCAATGGCCATGCTGTGGGGTGTTTTGATCTAATCTCTCCAGAGCAGACACTACCTACAACACCCCTGGGCCTCAGAAGGCAGTTCCTCCAGCTCTGGTCTGTTAGGGCAGTGCCCTCTATTGTATTGTCTGTGTCATGAACTGGTTCTCTATAGCACAGGACACCCAGTGCTTTGGTCACAGTCCCCTCAGTCCAGCTGGGTGTGTGCGGCAGTCACCCGCCCGGCCAGCACAATGGACTGTGTGTTTCCAGACGGGGTTTCGTGGTGGCTTCTGACCACACATGCAGCCCAGGTCAGGCACTTTCTGCTCAACATGACTTTTGGCTATGGCACCTGGGCTTTTCGTAGGATAGGATGTTGGATGTTTTTCCAAAGCAAAGCTACGGTACAACAGATTCAGGTAACTTGCTTCAGTGAGCTGCCACTGTGAAAATCATGTCCAGAGACTGAGATCATCAGCATCTGTGCTGGGAAGTTCCCAGGACCCTCTCCTTCACCCTCAACCCTGCCAAGGGGGAACTCCTCTTTCTGATGTGAGCTGGTTGGCAGAGGCTAGGATATTTTGTTTCTCTTTTCATGTTCTTGTTCTAGGTCTCCAAATCTTTCAAGGTTCCTTGCTGATTTCCATGTCCTCCCACGGCCACTAACCTCAAAATGTGTCTGTGCATTTGTTCCTGTGGTTATTTTCTGTGGAGGGGAAGGCGGACCCTGGGTCAGGAATTCCACCATCCTGGGTCCAGCTGTTTTCCTTGATGTTACAAATCACAGTGAATCTTCAAGAAACTGTTTTAGGAATACCGAGGCCTGAATAACCGAAGTTTGTCTGTTGCTTGTGTGGTTAGAATGGCCCGTGAGAAGGGTGTCACCATTTCTTACGGTCAGTCACATCACCTGTTTTCCTCAAGACACTTAGTACAACGTATGTACTTCATGGGTGATCGGCTTCTTCTACTTTTCTTGTGTGAATGACAAGGGGTGGGGACAGCAGGTGACACTGCTTTCATGGGTACCCTGAAAGAATTGTAGGGATTCCTAGCTGCCCAGGGACCATACTCAGAGAACTTCTTCCCTAGACTTAGGTGAGAAGAAAATTTTATTAGAATATTCTAACTTAGAATATTCTATTTGGTAATGCATTGGTAATTACACTTTTAAGCACAAGATAATTTGCATATCTAGTTTTCAAGCCACCTTTAGCAGACATACTGCCAGATCAGCAGTTAGACAGAGATAGAGACTTTCCAATTTGTAGTTACTTCAAACTCTGCAAGAGGATAAACAAAAGAAATTAAGAAGCAACCTGTGCCCTCTCTCTCAGTGGTTTAGTTTATTATCAATTCTAGTTAAGGACTGGAGATCATTGCACTGACCAGCAGTAAGTTTCTAGACACTAGATGAGAATAAACTGTACAGCAGAACATAACAGTCTAACTAGAGAACCCTACTTAACAGCAAGGAAAAAGGTAGGACCGATTTCTAAACTGAGGTGGGTGCTCCTTGGGCAGAGCAAAGGAAGAGGCATGGATTGGAGCAGTGTCCTTAAGTTTGCTTTTCTTCTTGTTTTACCCACATTAGCCTTAAAATGTATCTCATATTGAGTATCTTTGTGATGTACTCAAAAATAGGGTAGCACAGTGTTCTCAGGAAGCCTGGCACAGCCTGTCCTTTGTCCCTCCCCTCCTTGTTCCCAACTGTTGCAAACACAGGCATATCAATCTGGCCACTTTCGAGGGCAGAAGAAAGAAGAGCAGTTGGGGAGTCAGTGGAGCCTGTGTCTGCTCACATCTGAAGCTCTGGGCAGGTAAGTCATGTAGTGTTTCTGAATGTGGAGTTTTCACCTGCCCCAGGACCAGGACTAAGGAGAATGTGTCAGCACTAGGGGAGATGAGGCCACAGCCCCCAGCACAGCACTGGTAACATAGGGGCTTCGCTTCAGCTCCCTGGGCCCTTGCTTCCACAAGCTTTGCAAGCTCCGCACTCCTGAGTCTCAGTCAGGGGCCAGTCTAACACACGGAGCCAGAAAGCTAAGCAATGCTGAGTGTGCTTCTCATTGCTCCAGCACAGTGTTCAGCAAGGTTCTCCACTTTCCTTTCTCATGGCCAGAGAGTCCTCTGAGAAAGAACAGTCTTGTCCTCTTGATTTCAAAAGGAGCTGAGCCTTTCTGGCATGTTTCTGTTTGTGACTGAAATGTTTTCTTCTAAGTCCTACATTGAATGCTGTGTTATTTATTATGTGCAAGCCTGTCTAACAAGACAGCTGCAACATGAACCAAGTCATCAGTGTACACGGAAAGCTGACACTTATGGTAGTGTCTGTCTTGGACTCCCTGTGCTCGGTCACGCTAGGAACTTAACCTTGTTGAGTAAATCTGAAAATGTCTTGTCTTTTCATTTCAGTTCTTTCAACCTGGCATGGCAGAAAAAACAAAGTGCATACCCTCACATATACCAAATGATGAAGATATAGTTAAGTATATCTTTCCAATGCAATTCTGCCCTTGTACTTCAATAAAATTGTACAGTTTCTAAGTATTGACTGAGTAATCTGATTTGCTTCTAGATGAGAAAGACTTGTTACGTTTGGTGATGAATTGGCTTTTTTTTTTAATGAAAAGAAAAGTTTTATTTGGCTCAGAGTTTTGGAGGTTTCAGTTTAACTGCTTGACCCATTACTCTTGGGTCTGTGATGAGGCAGTTCATCATGGCGGAAGCACTACGTGGAAGAGGCTATTCACTTCCGAATTTTTTAAAAAATATTTATTTTTTAGTTTTAGATGGACACAATATCTTTATTTTACATTTATGTGGTGTTGAGGATTGAACCCAGTGCCTCATGCATGCTAGGCAAGTGCTCTACCACTGAGTCTCAATCTGAATTGTCTTTTATATTGACTAGACATAAACATCAGTGATGGTTTAAATATTTATTACATATTTCTTTTTTTTCATTTTTTACTGGTTCTTTTTAGTTATACACAACAGTAGAACCCATTTTGATATAATTATAAAAGCATGGACTATGTCTTATTCTGATTCAGTTCCCAGTACTTCTCTTTCTCCTTCTCTCCCCTGCTCCCTTCCCTCTACTGATCTTTCTGCCATTTATCCATAGTTATCTTTTTAAAATTAATTTCTTGTGGAGGTACACAATGGTGAAATTCACTGTGGTACATTCATATATGTTGATCTTGTTAGCGAAAAAGACTATTCCTAATTAAAATCAAAGAAAAATTAAAATTCTAGAACCTACCAAGAGGTGTGCTAGTCAGCTTTGCATCACTGTGACAAAACACCCAAGGTGAGTACCTTACAAGAGGAAAGGGTTACTTTGGCTCATAGTTTCAGAAATTCAGTCCTTGGTGGCTCCACTATTTATGGCTTGTGGTGAGGACTCTGCTCATCATGATATTTCATCAGATTGAACCTTTCTTTGTTGACCTCTCTCCCTTGCCATTTTTTAAAATTTTTTACTTTTAGTTGTCAATAGACTTCATTTTATTTTTTTATATGCGGTGCTGAGAATTGAACCCAGTGCCTCACACATGCTAGGCAAGCACTCTACCACCGAGCCACAACCCTAGCCCCTCCCTTGCTATTTTCGACCTTTAGGAATCACTATTCCATGTTCAGGTTGATTTTTTTCTTTTCTTTTTTCTTTTTGTAGCTATCACATGTGAGAGAATATGTGCTACTTATCTTTCTGTGTCTGGCTTATTTCGTTTAACATGAGGTCTACCTGTTCCATCCGTTTTGCCACATACGATAGGATTTCATGTTCTAGGACCACATAATCTTCCATTATGTATGTGTGCTGTATTTCTGTATCCACACATATTTATGGATGAGCACTTGGCTGATTCCAGATTTTAGCTCTTGTGAATAGTGATGCCACAACATCTCTTTGGTTTGCTGACTTCAATTACTTTATATGGTAGTTCTATTTTTAGCTTTTTGAGGAGGAGCATTTATGCTGTTCTCCGTGGTGTTTAGACCAATTTACATTTCCACCAACAGTGTATGAAGTTTCCTTTTTTCTCCGCATCCTCACCAGCATTTGTTATATTTTTGATAATAGCCATTTTTGCTAAGGCAAGATGATATCTCATTTAGGGTTGATTTGCATTGTCCTAATGGCTAATGCTATTGAGTAAGTGTCCATATATTTACTGGACATTTGTATTTCTTCTTTTGAGAAGTGTCTGTTCAGAAAATATGCCCATTTTTATTTTTAATTTTTTCTAATCACTTTCACCATTTCTATTTTCTTTACATTTTATTGGTGCATTATGGTCGTACATACTGATAGGATTTTTTATTGCATATTTGCACATGCACACAATACACAGTATAACAATATAATTTGTCCAATATCATTTGCCCATTTTTAGATTATATTGTTTGATTTTTTTGTTATTTTTTTTATTCTTTGTATACTTTAGATATTAACTCTCTGTTAGGTAAATGGTTGGCAAATATTTTCTCCCATTTTGTAGATTGTCTCTTCCCTCCTCATTTTCTTTGCTGTGAAGAAGCTTTTTGTTTAACACAACTCTGTCAATTTTTGCTTTTGTTTCCTGTGCTTTGGGGGTCCTGATCAGAAAAGCAGTGCCTGTACCAATGTTTTGAAAATTTTCGTTCCGTCTTCCTACAGGACTTTCAGCATTTTGCATCTCATTGTATGTCTGGTTCATTGTGAGTTCTACACAGGGTGAGAAGTGAGGGTCACGTTTCAATCATCCTTATGTGGATATCCAGCTTTCTCAGCACCATTTGTTGAATAGTCTGTTTTCTTCAATGCATGCCTTTGGCACTTTTGTGAAGAGTCAGCATAGATGCATTGGTTTATTTCTGTGTTCTTTGCTCTGTTCCATTGGTCTGTGGTCTGTTTTTATGCCACTATCCTGTTCTTTTGGTTATTGGGCCTCTGTTGTATGTATTGGGATGCTTCCAGCTTTGTTCTTTTTGTGGAAGATTACTTTAGTTATTCAGGGTCTTTTGTGCTTCCAAGTGGTTGTGGAACTGAAGATGTGGTGCAGCTTGATACACCTGCCTTCTGTCGTGGAGGTGGCGTGAATCCTCACACGGCGGGTTATGGTTGTCCAAACCTGATGCCCCCTCGGTGGTGGCCACTTTCCATCGCAGTGGTGGTATCTAGCCCATGCAGCAAAGGATGAGAACAGTGTGACACTGGCATAAAAACAGGCCCAGAGCCTGATGAAACAGATAAAAATTAACCTTAAAATTAACCTGTGCACCCAGGACAACTGACTCTTAGAGATGCTAGACACTGGGAAAGACACATGTTGCTGGGAAAGGTGCATCTTAAGCTTGGTCCCTATCTGTCACCCTGTAGAAAAATGACTTAAAAAGGATCCAAAGCCTTAAATTAAGAATTGAAACTCTGAAACTACTGGAGGAAAACATGGGGGAAACATTTCAAGATGTTCATTCAGGCTAGGAATGTGGCCCAGTGGTTAAGTGCCCCTGGGTTCCATTCCCAGTACCAAAAAAAAAAAAAAAAAAAAAAAGTTCCAGATAATCATCCAAAAGATAGTTAATGTCAATAATACAAAAATAGCCCAAAAACGTCACAAAACCCAAGTAATTTAATTTTAAAAAGGCAAATGATCTTAATAGACACTTTATCAAAGGAGAAATAAAATGGCCAATAAATATCTGAAAACTGCTCAATATCATTGGGTGTCAGGCAAATGCAAAGCAATACCTCCAGGAGACACCATCTAACCTGGATAGAGTGGCCACTTTCAAAAGCCCATAGAACAGCCATGGCTGGACACAAGGTGGAGAAAAGGTAGCTTCCTGCACCGCGGGTGGGAATGGGAACTGGAACAGCCCCTGTGGATGCTCCCAAAGCTGGAGATAGAACTGCCACAGGACCCAGCTGTCCCTTCCTGACCATCAAGGACAGTGAGCACTCCCTGTCCTGGGCAGCACCATCTGCATGGCTAAGGCATGGAGCAGCCTAGCTGGCCATTTGAGGCAAAAGTCATTTGATTTGTTTTATTTAAATTTAAAATTGATTTTGGTTACTTTATATATGTAAACATGTGTTAAGTGTTTATATATATATATTAAATAATACATATATATGTTAAATCCTAATATATCAACACACTGAAAGAAAAAGAATTTTAAAGTTTTCCTTGTTAGTAGAAAAAATTTTTATTTTAGAATATTGGGTTGGGGTTTTGTGAGGCATTTGCTTCTTTCCCTATTTCTTTTTAAATTTAGAAACGTGTCTTTTTTGTGATTGGAGCTAGATTTAGTTAATTTGTGACAATTGTGGCAATATCTGTGTTTCTGCACAGACTTCCTTTTGCACAAGCTTACTGAATACATTTACATCTTGAGAGTCTGAGGCATGATAATCAAGTGATAATTCTATTTTCCTTCATGTGATCACTATTGTTCTTTCAAATGGTTTTGTTTCATCTTCTAATTGAAAACTTTAAAATTTTTCTTTTCTTAAAGCAAAAAGAAAATATCCGTTGCTTGACCACCATTGGGCATTTTGGTTTCGAGTATCTGCCCTACCAGCTGGTGAACAGATCCATCCATCAAGGGTTCTCTTTCAATATTCTCTGTGTGGGTAAGTGCCAGACACCATAACCGACCAGTTTCCTCTTTTCTCATCTTCATTTCGACTCAGACTTCATCATACTGATTCTGTTAGGAATATTTTGTTATTTTGTATCAGTTTCCCTCTCCTTAGCCTATGTCAAATTTTAAAGGTTTCAGAATTTCTAAAAGTGTAGTAGGTTAGTGTGTATTTTCTTTCTCTGCTGTGTCCATGAAGAAAGGAGTCATGACTAGCACATCCACTTCCAGAGACATTTGTCTTTCAAGTATTTGGGACCATTTATTAAGATTAATATAATATAATTTTCAATTAACAAATTATATACATTTGTAGAGTATAATGTGGTGTTTTGATATGTGAATATCAGAATGATTAAATTAAGCTAAGTAACAAAGTCATCATCTCACTTACTTATCAGTTTCCATGGTGAGATATTGAAGTTTTTCTTTGAGTTATTTTGAGACACAATACATTCCTGTTAACTATGGCCTTCCTGCTGAAAGGTTACTCTCACAGATGCTTCTCTTCTCTGAAGTGTGTGCTTCAGTGGTCAGCGGTGCTTCAGCCTCTCCCAGCCTTCTGCCAGGGCTCTCTCCCTGGGACCCCCACACCCCCTCTCCTCCCCCAGCCCCCTCTCCCAGCCCCCTCTCCCAGCCCCTCTCCCAGTCCCCCTTCCCAATCCCCCCACTCCCAGCTCCCTCCCAGCCCCTCTCCCGGCCCTTTCCCAGCCCCTGGCCATCATCCACCATTTGCTCTGAGTTTGACTTTTATAGGCTTGAGGGCCCTTCCAGCCACTGTGGTGTTCAGTGTCCCTGCTAACCCGTCTTATGCCACTGCGATGACCTCTCTATGTCGGTTACAGGAGAAACTGGAATTGGAAAATCAACACTGATTAATACGTTGTTTAATACTAATTTGAAAGATAAAAAATCCTCACATTTTTATTCGAATGTTGGACTCAAAATTCAGACATATGAACTTCAGGAAAGCAAGGTTCAACTGAAACTGACAGTTGTGAAGACGGTGGGGTACGGAGATCAGATAAACAAGGAAGCCAGGTGGGTGTCTTCTTGTGTTCATTATAATGGCTTTGGTACTCCCACAGAGTTACCTTAGATTAGGTAGAGGGAAGGGAGGGGAGGGGTGTGGACAGGAAGAACAGTAGAATGAAGCAAACATTATTACTTTATGTATATATCTGACAGCATGACCAAAGTGATTCTACAACAGGTACACTCAGAAAAGTGGAAAATTATATCCCATCTGTTATGATATATCAAAGTGCCTAAATGCAGTCTACTGTCATGTGTAACTAATTAAAACAAATTAAAAAATTCAAAAAATTATAATGACTTTTGTACTTGAAGGAACCTGCTTTCTTTGTCCTTGACTAAATTGTAACATTCTTCTAAGGTAACTGACACCTTTCTTAATTCTTTTCTAATTAATGTTTTTATGGAACTGATACTTTTATATATCCATTTGTCTAATTTTTATAAAATTTTTGAATGAATTATAGCAAACATTTGTTTATGTAGTTTCTATAAGTTTTACCTCCTTTCAAAAAAATAAAGACTTTTTATAGTCCTTTTTCTTTTTATTTTTTATTGATTTTTTAATACATGACAGTAGAATCCATTTTGATATAAATATACAAGCATGGAATACATTTATTCTAATTAGAACCCCATTCTTGAGGATGTGCATGATGGTGGGATTCACTGTGGTGTATTCATCTCTGTACATTGGAAAGTTATGTCAGATTCATTCCACTAAGTTTCCTTTTCCTATCCTCCCTCCCTTTTCTTCATTCCCTTCTGTCTAATCTACTGGACTTCTATTTCCCATACCCCCAACCTTACTGTAGGTTAGCATCCACATATCAGAGAAAACATTGGACTTTTGGCTTTTTGGAACTGGCTTATTTCACTTAGCATGATAGTCTCCATCCATTTACTGCAAATGTCATAAAGTCATTCTTTTTTAAGGCTGAGTAATATTTCATTTTCTTTACCCGAGTAATATTTCATTGTGTATATAAACCACATTTTCTTTATCCATTCATCTGTTGAAGGGCACCTAGGTTGGCTCCATAGCTTGGCTATTGTGAATTGACCTGCTATAAACATTGATATGGCTGTGTCACTGTAGTATGATGATTTTGAGCCCTTTGGGTATATTCTGAGGAGTAGGATAACTTGGTCAAATGGTGGTTCCATGCCTAGTTTTTTTGAGGAATCTTTATACTGCTTTCCAGAGTGGTTGCATGAATTTACAGTTCCACCAGCAATGTATGAGTGTTCTACTAGATTTTAATATCCATTATAGGAGGAAATAAATTGTGGCATAGCATAGAATTTTAATTCCTACTCCTTTCTGAAATGTCTGTTCATTAATGATTATATGTGACACTCCTACTTGTATAAAGTTAGTTTTAGAGAAAGGTGGGCTTCCTGGTGGCTAGTTTAGTGTGCCATAGCCGGGGATGTGTGGAGGCTAAGTCCTGCTGATGGTGAGTGCACATTAGACCCCACCCTCTCAGTGGCACAGTGAGTGGCTTGAAATCATGAGGCAGCACTAGTTCTGCTAGTCTGCATCTTTCCCTCCAGAGATGCATGTTCACCAGCACTCCACTGTTGAAGGCTATGAACTGACACTCAAGTTATAACATAGATGGGAAAAAGACTTGGGAGAAATTTAGAGGAGGGGCAGAAGCAGATCGCATGTTGCCTTAAGTAGCAGTTTATATTTGGAAAACTAGTATCACCAAAATAATTGTTCTGGAAGCATTTAAAAACACTAGTGTTGGTATGCTGAAGGTAGAGGACAGGGTTTGCTGCATTATGGAGGAAGACCCACGCCATCCTGAGGAAGTCGCTTCAGTGCAGCATCCAAATTCTATCCACAAGAGGCTCAAGACACACACACCCCATTTCCCACATTTCTACAGTCCAGAAGCCAGAATCAGCCCAACTCCACCTGGGCTCAAGACCATTCTTTCTCTGCCTTTTCTGGCTATGGTGTATGCCTGCCATCTTTTCCTCTATTCCTCCCATTCCTGCTCTACCTGCACATGGCATTGATGAGATCTAGCTTCAGTGGGCTCAGTTCCCTGGTCTCCAGGCAGAGTGCAGGGATAGCTGGGATCCTGCTCTTGTGGACATATCTGGACTTCACATCCTAATGATAAGGAACATTGTGGTGGTGGTGACATTGCTTCTGTGGAACATATGGCACCTCATTTCGGTCTTGGAATGCTTGGTGGGACCCAAGAGATCTCTTTTTGGAGGTCGAAAAATGTGTCAGTGTAATGCCAGATTTGGGGGACCCTAAAAGATCATCAGAAGCCGAATCTGATGCAAGCACACAGAGTCTTTATTGCAAGCTTAAGCCTGTACTCACAACCGTTTCCGATGCAGCGGTTCCGAGGAATAAGTCCCGGTCCTTTGTTCAGTGAGATTTTATAGTTTTTTTGGATACTCTAAGCATCACACAGCAAATCATTCCATACCATGGGAAAATCAAACAACAACTCTTAGCATTGATTACTACATTCAATGGCGGGAACAAGTTGGGTAGGGGTTATTGATTAGTACAAGAGGTGGATTTGTTTGAACTGATTGGTTTAATCCGTGAGGGGTGTACATGCTAAACTACATGGTTTCCTAACATGTTATCAATCACCGAGGCTACTGGGGGGGTCACCTTTCTCCCGCTGATGGTAGTTTCTAGGGGGTTGTTATGGGTCTTCATGGTCAGGCATTAGGCCTCAAACATTCTTTGGTCTTTCCAGGCACTAGCGTAACTGAGTCAGGGACACTTGGCGCTGCAGATCTCTCCTGTTAACAGACAAACAACTCAGCAGGGTGGCTAGTGCCTAGGAACACTCTGTGGGTTTTTCCAAGGACAAGGGTCACTTTGGACAGGCCTTGAGGTAAAGGCTGGTTTAATTTTTTTTTTTATATTTATAATGGAGTCACATCAGTTTCTCATCAGCAGCTGAGAATCCAAGGTTCAGCTCTGCTCCTGCAAAGCAATGTTTTTGTGGTCCTTAGGCTGGTTTTGCACAGCCTAGTCCAAATTCTAATTTTTGAGCTTGGGGAGCCCCACATCTGCTTGGTCTCCAAAATGATAGTGCACATCTCAAGACCTGTATTCTGGGGAGTTGGGGTGAGGGACAGGGATTAGCATTGATTGCCGTCCTGGGGCATAGGGAAGCTCTTCACAGCTTGGACCCAGGGTGGACAGTGTGGTGGTGACTTGCCTTGGGTATGAGGTATCACTTGTTGAGAGGGGTCTTCAAGTGGAAGCAAGGGAAAGGGATAGGTGTGGCAGTGGGCCCCAGCATTGACTCTCTTTATGCAGGGATGTGATATACAGTAGTTCCCACTGTTGGGCTAGGGTACAGTCTTAGCTCCTGCTGTAGGGTGAACACTGCTGGGCTTTGTAGGCTCCAGCCAATCCTTCAGTGGGATTTAGCTAATATATAGCTCTATCACACACATTCTGATTGATATGTGTGCACATTTGAAATGATCAGTGCAGTCAAGATAATCACCATAGTCATCATCTCTCATAGTTAACATGTGTGTGAGGAGACCTTAGGGTCTGCTGTCCCAGCCAACTGCAGGTACATCCCAGAACATGTTGCCCACGGTCATCATGCTATGTGGTAGATATCCAGACTTGGGTATATGACAAAGTTAAGACTGATGTATTTACTTATCCATTTCACTCTATTGATACTGCCGGTTACCAGGAGAGTCCTTGCTTCCCAGACTGCTGAAGTATAACACCAGAGAAGCACCCGAGGAAAGTGTAGAGTGGGAAGTATAAGGCTTTATTAAAGAATAGGAGAGGGGCTGGGGTTGTGGCTCAAGCAGTAACGCGCTCGCCTGGCATGTGCGGGGCCCTGGGTTCGATCCTCAGTACCACATAAAAATAAAAAAAAAAATAAAGATGTTGTGTCCACCGAAAACTAAAAAATAAATATTAAAAAAATTCTCTCTCTCTCTTTGGAAAAAAAAAAAAAAAGAATAGCAGAGAAGACACCCCCCCCAAAGGGATCGGAGCTCTTATCCCTTTATTTCTAAGGTCTTCTTTTGTCTTCCTACATTTCTGTCCTTTATCTTGCTTATTTCCCTTTATCCTGCCTGGGTTGGGAGATCAGGTGGGAAGGCCAAAAGATGGAAAATAGGTGGGCCAATGGGGAGAGACCTGGGCAGAAAGGGCCTAGGGGGATTTGATTAGCACCTTCCTATTTGCTGGGAGCTACTTCATTAATAGTTCTTTAGCATGGGGACATTAACATTTCAATCTCTCAGGTGTAGTTCTGATTTCTCCGGGCTCAGATCCGACTTCATTTTCTTTATTAGATTTGGTATCAGACCTGATTTATCTAGCTACACTAACTACACATCTTTAAATTGACTTCACTATCGTGCATATAAATTAGTGTTAAAATTATTAGTCCATTTCATATGAAATGTGAAGATACTAAATATGGTATTCATTTATAGTTCTTTTTGTTTTTACCCTGTGTTCAGATAAAGCTGTCTTACATAATTACTTTGCTGTGTTTTCCTTCCCAATACCTTTCTCTACACTTTATTATTTATTTAATAAAATAGCTTTATTTTTGTATTTTGTACTCTATTTTCTATTTCTCCTACAATTTGGTTGATACTTTAAAAGAGAATATAACTTTTATTTTATTTTTGTTTTCATGCCAGTTATAAAATTCCTAGTATTTTTTTTCTTTAAAAATTAAAAAAAAATTTATTTTCATTTGTTGTACATGACTGTAGGATTCATTTTGACACATTGTACACAAATGGGGCACAACTTCTTCCTCTGGCTGAACATTATTCAGAGTCACTCCAGTAGTGTAATCATACATGTGTACACGGTAGTAATGTATGTCTCATTCCACCATCCTTCCCATCCCCACAGCCTGTTGCAATGGGCGAAAGGTTCAACTTAAGCAGTGGAGGGGGAGAAATAAAGAATGTCCACATGCTTTTGCCCTTTTCAATGCTTTATTCATTAAATCACTCAATATAATTTCATCTGTAGGTTCTTAATTAAGAAAACGACAATCCTTAATGCTAGGCACTGCAATAGACATAATCATTTCACAGCAGACAATTCTAGATTAATTAATTCACAGCAAACATTTCTAGATTAATTAATTCACAGCAAACAATTCTAGATTAATGAATTCTAAGCATTGCAAACACACTTAATCATGACAGACTTGTGACGGACTTTCCTTCTCCATGCTAAGTTCATGTGTCAGATCAAAAGTCTCAAGCCTTAGGCTTTAAGTCTAGCAGATGCACACTCACTCAGACCGTGGTGATCAGGTCTGGAGCCAAGGCAGGCTTCTCCTGGGGTGCAGCTAGTGGCCGCCTGAGGAGGTGGTCCTAGGGAGAAGTTGTGGCTCTCACCAGGGTCAAGATGTGGCTGTAGAGTTTGAGAGCGGTGAGGACCAGGCAGAGGATCAGCAAACGATGACAAGTGATGGGATGTCAGTCCAGGACCTCATCAGGCTCTCCAGCTTCTGTGCATCAGTATTGGCTGGCTGAATATCTGCTCATTTGCTCTATTATTTATATTAAATTTTGGGGCTTTTGACTCCCCTTTCAATCCTTATCAGTTACCACCAGATTTCTCTGTGACATCATTTACCCTGGAGTTAAAACATCTGGTCTGGTGGTCCCCACCCTATTCTTTTCTCCTTTCCCTCTTATCGGGTGAGGACAGCCTGCCGGAGGCTTTACTCTGAGTTTATCTAAGTGGGGGGAAATGACTTGTTTGTGTCTGAGGGCCATACTGGAGGGCTCTGTGGCTGTGTCTGGTGAGACTGCAGGTTTCAAATTGGAGTTTTTAAAATGGAGTTGTTAGGTTCAGACCCAAGGCCATCCTCACACAGTCCCTCCCCCTTCCTTCACTCCCCTCTGCACAATCCAAAATTCTTTCATTCTTCCCTACCCCCTCCCCTGACTATGAGAATTCCTGGTATTTTATTTATTTTATAATAGATATTTCATCAAACCTGGACGCCCAAATTCAAAGCTGTAAAAAGTAGCCTGGCATTTACGCTCATTTTGGCTGGAGGATGGAAGGCGATTCCTCTGCCTTCTTCTCAGGCAGGTTTTCTCATCTTCCCATAGGGAAGTACTTGGACATGGGCCTAGTTATTTCCAAACAAAAACCCAAATATTTCTGATATCTGTGTCATTTCCTAAACCTATCCAAACACACCTGATCTATGGGGCCCCCAAATCCTTCCCTCCCTCCCTCCTTACTTGGGTCACCCTAGTTTATTTACTTAGTTTGCCCTCTTAAATTCCCCATACAGCAAGTGTGGCTCTTTCAGTGTATTTCTGCAGGTGTAAAAAGCTATTTCAGTCAGGACATATCCCGTTCTGTCACATCCAAGCTGTCTTTCCTTGGGCCTCTTTATCTCATCCTCTTTGGTACCAACCACACTAGGTAACATTTTGGCTTCGGAAGACCACCGGATGTCTGGAGACTGTCTCAGTTTTCTTCCATGTGTCTTGGCATTCTGGCTGTTTTGCATTTCTGTGTACATAAACATATAAAAATTTTGTTTCTGATTGGGATTGCATTGAATAGATCGTTTTTCAATTTAAGCAACGGAAGGCACGGGTCCTGTTTCTGGCATGGAATTGTTTTTTCTTTCATCTTCTGAAGCTGGGGATGGAGCTCAGGGACTCCCCTGCCCTGCCCTGTACCACCTAGCCACACCCCTGGGGCTGCCCCAGCCGACTCCTCTTCACGGATGCATAAGGTAGCATAGGATTTAGAGTACATGCTGTTTATGAACTGGTGAAAGCAGATCGGGTTGGCTCCCTCTGTGATCCTGCATCTAAATGACTGTCTTTTAGCTACCAACCCGTGGTCGACTACATAGATGCTCAGTTCGAGGCCTTCCTTCAGGAGGAGCTGCGGATCAAGCGCTCCTTCTTCGAGTACCACGACACCCGCGTGCACGTGTGCCTGTACTTCATCTCTCCAACGGGGCACTCGCTCAAGTCGCTGGACCTGCTGACCATGAAGAGCATCGACAGCAAGGTGTGGTGCGTGGGCAGCTCCCTCGGGCTTCCAGGTTTAAGGTTTATTGTGAGATGATGACATTTGGAAGCATATTGAATGCATGCGAGAGCAGGTTAATAGCCTTTTGTTCTAAGGCGTTTGTACTGGTTGGCGGGCTTCAGGCCCCAAGGCTGCAGGCTGGTTTAAGCAGTGGAAGGTCATAGCTCCACCTTCCCGGAGGCCACCCCCTCCCTGCGGTCAGGACCTCAGCAGCCCTGCTTCCTCTGAAACCCATCTTCTTGCTGGCAAGCCCGCCTCTTGAGCATCAAGATCTTTCTGCTGGCGTCTGTTATGTCCAGGTTTCTTATGAGGACATTTGTCAAATCAGGTTATATGCTACCATAACAGCCTCTTTATTTAATCACCTCTTAAAGCTCTATCTATAATTACAGTCCCATTCTGAGGTACAGAGTATTGGGGCTTCAGAACATGCATTTAGTGGGGAGAGAAAATTCAATATTTAATTAATTGCCACTTTATGTTCCATATACATTTAATTAAAAAATCATAAATAGAAGGGGAGATGTATGTAAAAACACAAAATGAAGTTTTAGTTAACATTTTTCTGTGATTAAATTCTAGTTTGGATCCTGTCTGCTTGCCTACATTTTTGAAATTGAGTTTACTGTGTGGTGGTATAAAACAATCCTGTAATCTTTGAGTGGGGCGGCTGGTCATGCATGATTCTGCACACAAGCATTTCCAGAGGGGATTCAGAATGCAAGTCCATGTGTGCATCAGAAAGGAAGTAAAGAGCCAAAAAGATATGCTTTTTCTAGCAAGAGCTTGGGACACATGTGGCTTCATGCTAATAGTCTGCTTATCCACAAGGCTTTGGAAAAGTACTGAGGACATTTATAAGCCCTTTTTATTTGATTAAATTCTCTAACAATTTATTAGTTTTTCATAGTTTAGTTTAAAAGTGTGGAAAATGTTTTATTAGATGAATAAAAAAAACCACAGCATACAACTCTGTAGTCTTATGGGAGACATGTAATGTATACACCAAGTTCACAGCAGGGTTTGGTGGTGTGCACCTGGAATTGCAGTGACTCTGGAGGCGGAGGTGAGAGGACATGTTTGAGGCCAGCCTGGACAACCTAGCAAGACCCTGTCTCAAAGTTAGAAAAAATAAAAATGGGCTGTTGACAAAGCTTTGTGGAAGAGCACCCCTAGGCTCAACCCCCAGTATCAAAGTAGATTAATAAATGATAAATCTCCCAGGTTTGCGGTCAGTGCAGGTTTAAACACTTGCTTTACTTCGTTAGCTTTCTGTGACCTTGTCTCCAGTGGCTGGGGTTTAAATCACGGGTGGGGGTTTAAAGCTTTTTCATTTCAACATCTGACCCCACCCTGCTAATGAGTGTGGCTTTGGGAAAATTACCACACTTTGATTTCTTCCTCTGACTATTTGTACAATTCTTATGTGAGAGTATTAAATTTAAAGGTATTTTTTAAATAGAGATTTTATATATATATGAATGAAGCTATCTCATCAGTTTTTTTTTTTTCACTCAGCTCTGGTGAAACATAGTGTCTTTAATTTTATCCAACTGATCAGAGAAAAATCCCTAAATTTGGGTTCTTTTTATCTAAAAAAGTCTTAACTTTTGTTAAGTATTGTTCGGTCTGGATAAAACTTTGTATGTAATCTCAAATAACATCAAGTTAAAGAAATTAAATTTCTGCTGAAATTAAGATCTTCCTCAATTTATTGATTAAAAGTACATTCATAGTCTAGGACACCATTTTATATTTAACTCTGTGGTGATCTGTTATTTCAGGCTGTTTTACAGGTGCGGGAAATCTCTAGCTTTGACAGGTACAGTTGCTAAACAGATGGGTAAAGATGACTGTTCATTCCTGGTGTTCCCTTCCAGGCTTTAAGTTCTCTGTGTCATAGTGTGTTTTCTTCACTGAACATGAACACCTGGGAATTGCTGACATAGAAAGTTTCCATTTTCATAAATGGATCATTTACTGTCACAACAACATGTCTTTTCCAAGTTTCCTTACCAACACAATTCCAACACTTCACTTTAGACTTGAATCTACTGCCAATTATCTACTCTTTACTCTGGAAAATATTATTTGTAGATATTGAAACCATGCCAAAATTTGAACATCTATGTTATAATATTAAAACCTTGGATTTTCTCCAGGAATTAAAAATGGTGTGCTTTGAGAAATCCAGGCAATCTACCTAAAACTGATATTCATTTATTTATACTATATAGATTTTAACGTGTGCAGATATGATTTAATAAGATATTTTAACAGTAATATCATATATTTTTGAATTTTTCATATTGTTATTTCCTACAAAATTTATTTGAATGTAAATACTTGAAGAAAGTTGTGATCATTTTATATAAGTAGGAAAATGCTTTTAAGTAAAAACTCAAACTCAAATATGCAGAAATTTAACTCAAACGTGGAAATAATTTCTTTATGCAAATTACAAATGTACATGTTTGTTAGTGAGGTCTTCTCACTCTCTGTCACACACACATACACCCCCCCCCCCGACATGTGCAAGTTGGCCATTATAGTTTGGTAACCAAAAAATATCCACATTATTTTCAGGTAGTGTTTGAAAAATATAAGCAAATTTATCTTCAGGGGAATACAGGTAGGACAAGAGTGTGTAAAAATGGGAGACTGATTAATTTGTATCCATGGGGTAGGTGATTGCATGATTGACAGATGAAAGGAAAATTCCATCCTTTCCTCAATTTTAATGAAAAGTGTCTTGCTCTTTTTAAACTCTGTTTAATAAGAAATAAAACTGATAACAAAGTAAACAGTCCATCCGATTCTATCCTTTAAACTTTACTAACTTCAAATGTGTTGGAAGTGTAAAAGAGTTTAAAAGAGAAATAAGATTGAGACTTTGGGAAACAATTTTGTAAGGAAGAATTGACAGCCAGTGATTATCTAGTTACACAGATTTACTTCCAGAGCCTGTGAGATTTAGACTGTGAAAACTACAGAATGAACAACAAATATTCAAGGCCAAATTTTGTCTTCCTTCTTTGAAGGTGAACATTATACCATTGATTGCTAAAGCAGACACAATTTCTAAAAACGACTTACAGAAGTTTAAGAGTAAGATAATGAATGAATTGATCAGCAATAACATCCAGATATATCAGTTCCCATCAGACGATGAAACTACCGTTCAAGCAAACTCCTCAACTGTAAGCTCCTAGTTGTTGAATAATAATTCTCTCTCTGTGTGTGTATGTATATATGTGTGTGTGTGTGTGTGTGTGTGTGTATATATATATATATATATATATATATATATATATATATATATATATATATAAGCTGTAGGTGGCCACATACCTTTATTTATTTATTTATTTTATGTGGTGCAGAGGATCGAACCCACTGCCTCACATATGCCAGGCGAGCACTGTACCGCTGAGCTCCAGACCCAGCCCTAATAAATCTGTTTTAAAGGTGGAAATGAAGTACGATTTGTGTTACACTATTAGAAAAAGACCATTACCTGTAAATTACAGAGACAATAAATCATATATACTATATATATATGAAATATCATATATATATATATATATATATATATATATATATATATATATATATATATATATATATTTCTAAAATCCAGAGTGGGGGAATGTTTTATTTTCTTGATTTTGAAAAATTTTGCCAAGAGTCAATTTTTAGCATCTTTATTTAGATTTAGTTTAATATCACACAGTTCACCCACTTAATTTCTATAATTCAGAGATATTTAGTTTACTTGCAGATCTATGCAGCCATTTTGACAGATTTAGAACATTTTCATCACTTTAAAAAGAAATCCCATATCTGTTAGCTCTTCTTCTACTTACCCCCCAGCTCTACCTTTCCTGCCCAGTTCTGAGCAACCACTAACTTACATTATATTTATTATTTTATATGAATGGAATCACATATGTCACTTTTTGTATTAGTCTTCTTTCACGTAGGATAATGTTTTAAAGGTCTATCAATGTTGCAGCATGTATTCATTCCTTCCTGTGGCCAAACATCATTGTATGAATACATCACATTTTTACCCATTCATCAGTTGAATGGATATTTGAGTTTATTCTACATTTTGGCTATTAAAAAGAATGTTGCTATGAACATTGGTGCAGAGGTATTTGTGTGGGAATTTTTAAAAATTAATTTATTTATTTTAATGAGGTATATATGACAGCAAATTGCATTTTGATTCATTGTACACAATTGCTGCAAAACTTTTCATTTCTCTGATGTTACACGATGTAGTGTCACACCATGTGTGCAGTCATACATATACCTAGGGTAATGTGGGAATGTTTTTATTTCTCTTAGGTATGTATTTTGCCTAGTAACAGAGTTGTTGGAAACTGTTCAATCACTTGAAGAACTGCTAGGTTGATTTAAAATATACCTCCACCCACTTATAATCCCACGAGGAGTTACAATTCCTTCATTCCCTTGCCCTGATTGCCACTGTCTGATTTTAGTATAGCTACGCCAGTAGGAATGAAGTGGATACCATCTGTGGCTTTAATTTTCATTTCCTAAAAACTAAAGATGTAGACCTCTTTTCATAGGCTTATGCATGTTTGTGTATATTCCTGGGAGAAAAGTCTATTCATAGCCTTTGCTCATTTTTAGATTGAATTTTTCTTTTTATGATAAATTATAATAATACTTTATCTTTTAATTCATTCTTTTTTTCCCATTGTGATGTGTAATATCATAAGTTATTCCTCCCATCTAACTGAATTTTGGTAGCCTTATTAAACATCTTGAAATCCCTAATTCCCCCTGAAGTTCTAGTAATTGCCACTTTACCTTTAGTTTGAGAGAAAACATGTAATACTTGTCTTCCTATATCTTAATAATAATTTAACTTTATATAGTATCTTCTAGTCCCATCCATTTTGTTGCAAATGGCAGAATTTTATTTTTCACAATGGCTGAAGAGTTTACTTTTTTGAGTGGGTTTTATTTTTCTTTTAGGTTTTAAATATTTGAGTTCTTTCTTTTTTGGTTATTAATCCCATCAGAGGAACCGCTGGCAAGGATTTTCTCCCATTCTGGATGCTCTCTCTTCACATTATTGTTTTCTTTGCTGTGCAGAAGCTTTTTAATTTGATGGCATTCCACTTATTGATTCTTGGTTTTATTTCTTGAGTTTTATGGGTCTTGTTAAGGAAGTTGGTGCTTGTGCCAGCATGTTGGAGTGTTGAGCCTGTTCTCTTCCAGCAGTTGCAGGTTTCTGGTTTAACTCCCAGGCCTTTGCTCCACTTTGAAGTGACTTGTGCACGGTGAGAAATAGGGGTTATTTCTTCTACATTTGAATATCCTGTTGCACCAGCACCACTTGTTACAAAGGCTGTCTTGTCTCCAACATATGTTCTTGGCAACTTTGCCAAGGATGACATGACTATATCTATGTCACTGTGTTTTCTATTCTGTTCTGTTGGTCTTTATGTCTGTGTTTATGCCAACACCAGGCTGTGTTTGTTACTAGATCTCTGTACCATAATTAGAGATTAGGTATTGTGATGTGTTTAGAATTGCTCTTATTTCTCAATATTGCTTTAACTATTCTGGGTCTTTTATTCTTCCACATGAATTTTAGGACTGCTTTCTCTACCTCTGTAAAGAACACTATTGATATTTTGATGAGGATCACATTGAATCTGTATGTTGCTTTTGGTAATATAGCCATTTAAGCAATACTGATTCTGCCTATCCAAGAACAGGAGATGACTTTCCCTCTTTAAGGCCTTCTTTAATATATTTTTCTTCAGTATTGTATAATTTTTATTGTAGAGATCTTACTTCCTTGATTAGATTTATTCCTAAATATTATACATGTGTAATGTATAATATATATTTATTAAGTGATGACAATTATATATAATATTGCATACAAATATTATATAGATATGGGTACCAGGGATTGAACTCAGGGGCACTCAGTCACTAAGCCACATCCCCATCCTTATTTTATAATTTATTTAGAGACAGAGCCTCACAGAGTTGCTTAGTGCCTTGCTTTTGCTGAGGCTGGCTTTGAACTAATGATCCTCCTGTCTCAGCCTCCTCGCTCCCAGCTGCTGGAATTAGGTGTGAGCCACTGCGCTCACCTAAATATTTTATATTTTTGAGGCCATTGAAGATGAAATTGTTCTTCCATTTTCCTTTTCATCAGATTCATTATTGGAGCAAAACAAAGTGATTGAATTTTGTAAGTTGATCTTGTGTCCTGCCATTTTATTGCATTTCTGGTGGAGTGTTTTGAGTCTCCTAAGTACACGATCACGTCATCAACAAACAGAGATAGTTTGACTTCTTCTTTTTCTGTTAAATTTCCTTATCTTTTTTTTAAAACATTTTTTTTTGTAATTGTAGATGGACAGAATGCCTTTATTTTATTTATTTATTTTTTATGTGGGGTGCTGAGGGTCGAGCCCAGTGCCTCATGTATGCTAGGCAAGTGCTCTGCTACTGAGTCCCAGCCTCAGCCTCATTTTTCTTCTCTTATTTGATTGCTCTGGCTAGAATTTTTTTAAAAATTTTAATTTGTTCTTTTTAGTTATACATGACAGTAGAATATATTTTGACATACCATATACACATGGAGTATAACTTTCCATTTTTGTGGTTGTACATATTGTGGAGTTGTATTCATACATGTATACATACATGAACATAGGAAAATTATGTCAGATTCATTGTATTTATTTCTCATTCCCATCCTCCCTCTCTCCACCCCATACAATCTGCTGAACCTCCACTCCTTCTCACCACCTATTGAGAGAGTCAGCATCTACACGTCAGAACATTCAGCCTTTGGTTTTTTTGGGATTGGCTTATTTCACTTAGCATGATATTCTCCAACTCCATTCATTTACTTGCAAATGCCATGATTTTTTTCTCTTTTAATGCTGAGTAATATTCCATCGTGTATGTACCACATTTTCTTTATACTTTCATCTGTTGAAGGGCACCTAAGTTTGTTCCATAGCTTAGCTATTATGAATTAGGCTACTATAAACATTGATGTGGCCATGTCACAATAGTCTGCTGATTTTAAGTCCTTCAGGTACCTAGAAGTGGGATAACTGGGTCAAATGGTGTTTCCAGTCCATGTTTTCTGAGTAATCTCCATGCTGCTTTCCATAGTTGTTATGCCAATGTGCAGTTCCAGCAGCAATGTATAAGTGAAACTTTTCCCCCACATCCTTGCCACATTTATCATTACTTGTATTCTTAATAATTGACATTCTGACAATTATCTGGGGTAAGATGGAATTTCAGTGTATTTTTTTTTAGAGAGAGAGAGAGAGAAAGAGAGAGAATTTTAATATTTATTTATTTATTTTTTAGTTTTCAGCAGACACAACATCTTTGTTTGTATGTGGTGCTGAGGATCCAACCCAGGCCGCACGCATGCCAGGCGAGCGTGCTACAGCTTGAGCCACATCCCCAGCCCCTCAGTGTATTTTTAATTTGCATTTTTTTCTAATTGCTAGTGATGTTGAATACTTTTTCATATATTTGTTGACTGATCATATTTCTTCTTATGTAAGTGTCTGTTCAGTTCCTTTGCAAATTTATTAATTGGGTTATTTTTTTTTGTTATTAAGCTTTGTGAGTTCTTTATATATCCTGGAGATTAATGCTCTATCTGAGGTGCAGTGGAAAAGATTTTCTCCCATTCTGAAGGCTTTCTTTTCATGTTAATGTTTCCTTTGCTGTGAAGAGTTAGTTCTTTGATACCATCCCGTTTATTGATTCTTGATTTTACTTCTTGTGCTTTAGGAGTCTTGTTGAGGAATTTTGTTCCTAAATTTGGCTAGAGTTTTAAGAACTATATTGATTGGGAGAGTTGAGAGTGGACATCCTTTTCTTATTCCTGATTTTAGAGGAAATGCTTTCATTTTTCTCCATTTAGTATGTTGGTCTTGTAACATTTAGCCTTATTCTTAATTTTTTCATTTTTTTGGAATGTATCGATGCTGAATTTTGTTGAAAGCTTTTTCTACATCTATTGAGATGATCATGTAATCTTTGTTCTTAATTGTATTTGTGTGGTGAATTACATTTATTGATTTTCATATGTTGAAACAACATAAAATCCCTGGGATGAACAATCAAGATCATGAGGTACAATCTTATTTCTAGCTTATTGGAGTAACATTTTTCAGAGTAGTTTCTGATGATCCTCCAGATTTTAGTATTATCTATGGTAGTTTTTTCTTTCTCATCTCTAATTTTGATCCTTTGAGTCTTATCTCTCTTTCTTTTGGATATTTGGCTGAGGGCTTATCAATCTTGTTTATTCTTTCAAATAACTAACTCTTTAATTCATTGATCCTTTATGTTTTTTTTAATTCTGTTTCATTAATTTTGGCTCTCATTTTAATTATGTTCTATTTTCTGATTTTGGTATTAGTTTGTTCTTCTTTTGAGAAATACAAAGTTTTAAATATTCAAAAAGTGGTATGAGGAAAAGAAGGGGAGAGTTTGCAAATGATGGCCATAAGGAATGAGTAGCAAAAAAATCCCTGAATATAAATATAGCAAACAGAGAGAGAAAGAGATAACAAGAGAGGGAAGAAATGAGAGAAAGTAATGAGAGGAACAAAAACAAAGGTAAAATAACAAAGAAAAAAACCAAACAAAAACCACATGAAAAGTCCTGACTCTCCAAAGTCAAAACAAGGCAAATAACAAATGGGTGAAAAATGATAAAAATGAAAGAAAAAAATATGAATATGTATACACACACACATCCTCAAAGCAATCAGCTCTGTGAGAAACACACACACACACACACACACACAGAAAATGGAAAGAGAAAAAAAGGGAGAGAGTCTTAAGGAAAAGGAAAGGCTGTTTCCACTGACATGATCAGAACCCGTGACATGGGGAGGTTCTCTGCCCACACATTGCCCCTCTTTCCATTTCTCCTTGGCTGCACACCTTTGAACAGAACAAGGGCTGGGCTCGTCAAAACTGATGTTTGTGTTGGTCACCAAGATGCCAGCAGAGTGACCTGGAATGGAAGCTGAAGGCAGCAGCTCTTGGCTTCCCTTCTCCCCAGAACAGGACAGGACAAATGGGAGCACCACAGCTGGAGCCCTGTCTGGACACACCAGTCAATGCCCCCAGGGCAACGCTGGTGTGGAGCACTAACCAGGAGGGGCCAGTGGCTGGTGTGGGCTCTAAGCATCCTGGGAATTTTGCCAGATGGTGTCAAATCCAGAGATCAGATCCCCATCCCTGCTGCAGGGCAGACGCTGGTCTGGATGTCTGGGTCTCAGTGACCTCCAGAACATTCCACTCATGGAATGGGGGAGTTAACTCTGCCATCTCCCATGTTCCACCACATTAGGCTTGGACTTTCCAGGAGCAGACCTGGAGTTTCTGGCCTTGCCCAAGCTGTTGGCATGCGATGCCACAAACAAAGGGAAAGAAAGGCTCTGTCCCCAAAGGGAACTCGGCTTGGGCTTGCTGCGCCTGTTTGAACAGGGCTTGGTTGGGCACATTCTAGACCCCATGGAAGGTGCTCACTGGGACTCTTCAATGCTTTGTGTGGATGCCCAGATCTAGCTCAGGGGGCTGCAGCTCACCACTTCAGAACGCCCCCCCCCCCCCTGTGGCCATGAGACAGGCACTTTAGTCATAGCTGATGGCAGCCTCTGCAGGGTTAGGTTAGACTGCCTCTTGGCCACAGGTTCTCCTGTGCCAAATGTAGGTAGAGTGCTTTCCCCTCTCTGTGTCCCTCTCCTTCCCCTCTGCAGTGAACCATTCAGAGCTCCACAGCTTCTGTGTCTCCATGATTCTTCTTCCATTGCTGAACTCTAGCTGATGCCCTCCATTACCACCTTGCTGAGAAGCAGGGCTCCTTCTGTTGAATCTCAGGTCATGGAGCTGCCGGGACACACACTTACTTTCACCGATGGTCTCACCGCCCACAACCTTACCACTTAGCACTGCTGTTGCTTTATCCCATAAGTGTTGGTGTGCTGTTTTTAAATGTCCACTTGTCTCAAGTTGCTTTATAGTTTCTTTTGAGATTTCTTCTTTGACCCTTTAATTGTTCATGAGCGTGTTCAATTACCACATATTTGTGTATTTTCTACTTTCTTCCGGTTACTGACTTCTGGTTGATTCTAGTCTGTTCAGCTCTTTCCTGGGTGTGTGGACAGGTCTAATTACTTTCATGTTTTTGAGATTCTGGAAGAGAAAATAAAAGTTTATCTTCTCTGTTCTTTTTTTTAATATTTATTTTTTAGTTATAGGTGGACACAATATCTTTGTCTTATTTTTATGTGGTGCTGAGGACTGAACCCAGTCCCTCACTCACACTAGGCGAGTGGTCTCCCTCTGAGCCACAACCCCAACCCCTCTTGTCTGTTCTTAAGAGTGCCTTTGGATTCTTTTTCTATACCTCCTCCTGCAAATGAAGTCAGTTTTTGGGAAAATGTCAGATGCTGTCTGCTTTATGGCCTGATTCTCCACTCTGGCAATGTAGCTGAGGCAGGCTCTGGAGTTTTGGGTGTGGATATTAGGCTTTTATCGAGTGTTGCCACACTGTGTTAACCAGGAGCTCAGAGGGAAGGGACAACAGTCAGAGTGCCTTTGTTCTGCCTCACCAGGCAATGAGCCACTGCCCCTGAGCTGGGCCAGGGTGGTCAGCCCCAGGCTTTTCTGTTTGCTGCATACAGAGAATATCACCTATTCCTTGAATGGGGATTGAGCAGTTCTAAGGAGCATCCTCTCCTCAAATGCCAGGGACTTTGCCTCAGGAGAGGACTGGGAATGCAGCAGGTCTGGGAGAGAATGCCGAATTGTCTCTAATATCAGGACAATACTGTAGAAGATTTAATTCTTTGTGTCAATTTATTAATGTGAGTAAATATCTAAAATATTATTTAATATTTGAAAGGTAAACTTTGGAGACAGTCTTAGCTTTTCTACACAATTTGTCTGTCTTTCCAGAGACTATTAACTTGTCCTTTACCGAGTCAGAATCATTGTGAAGAACCTTGCTGACAGGGTCTAGACTATGAGGTGACGACTGATAGATGTTAGTTCTTTTTCTTCCATTTTTTTTCATATGTTTCATACCCTATTAATTTTAAAATACTTAAGGTAAACATATTTCTTGATTGAACAGCTGAATAATGTAAAAATTTTCCCTTATTTTATGTTAATTTTTCTTTATGACTTATCTTGAAAATTTTAGTCTCTCCTGTGTTATATATACCTCTGAGAACTCAATTATGGGAAATGATTTTTATCATGACCAATTAAAAGTCTAATGCTAAGTATTACATCTTTAACCCAATGTTTAATAATTTTAAGCATAGGAATTTCCCTTATATCAAAAATTTTTTAAAACTTTTATTTTATTTATGTATTTTTGTGTGGTGCTCAGGATCGAACTCAGGGCCTCACACGTGCTAGGTGAGCGCTCTACTGCCATGCCACAACCCCAGCCCCAAATCAAAATTCTTATGTAGACATATCTGTCTATATAACATCTAAGTGACCACAAGTCTATCTTGCGTACTTTCCAGAATTGTTTTGCCTGTATTTGTCCTTCTTACTCTGCTCATCATCCTCTCAGATATTCCATGAATTGCACTTTATTTTTCAGGCCCCCTCTGATTCTCATGATCTCGAGCAGTCCTTTGTGCTCCAAATCATGTTTAGAATTCACGGAGTTGTACATAGTGTTGTGTTGCTCACAGCAGGTTGTTTTCCTTTAGGTAACAAAAGATGGTTTTCAATTGTTTGAACATCCTGAAATTAAGTCTTTCAGAAATCAATTAGCAAATATTTTCTGCTAAGTGTTAAAATAGAATGCAAGGTATATCCCTTGTTTGATTGATTTCTGTGATATTTTCATCTTTGCTATTTCCATAACAAAAAGAGCAAAATAGTAAGCAGTGCTGTTAAGAGAGAATTCAATTTGTATCATTCTTCTTTTCTAGGGAGTGCTCCCATTTGCTGTGGTGGGGAGTATAGATGAGGTGAAAGTTGGAAAAAGGATGGTGAGAGGCCGTCATTACCCCTGGGGAGTTTTGCAAGGTAAGCACCATGAAGGAGGGGAGATCTGGAGTGAAGTCACATACCCTGTGTGCAACGTGGTCTCAACTGCTTGTACTTGAACTAGTCTTGGCAACTCTCGCTGGCTGTAAATGAATGCTTACTAGTGAGAAAAACAGGTTCTCCTTTATTTAAGCCAATTCTTACTGTGACTATGATCCATTTTCATAGAAATTTGCTAGGTTGTGCTTTAGGCCAAACTATAGAAAATGGGCATCATCTCCTTGTTTACCCTAATGTTTACTCCATACATATTAGGTTTCCCTTGCTCTGCATAAATCACCCCATTCAGAATGCTGGGAATCATTCAGAAGCCTAAGTACTACTATTTAAATATGTTACCTAAACTACCACTTAATTTATAAAGCATTTTAAAGAGATCATTGCCCTTAAACAAAGAATCCTAGAGGTCAATATCTTTGATGAACATATATGTAAAAATCCTCAACAAAATACTAGCAAATAAAATCCAATAGCACATTAAAAAGATTATTAGCTTGGATTCATACCAGGGATGCAAGGATATTTCTATGCATACAAATCACTAAACATGATACACCATGGCAACAGGATGGAGGACAAGATCTACAGGATTATGTCAATAGGTGCAGAAAAGCCTGTGGATAAAATCCAACACTTCCTAATGGTAAAAACACTGAGCCAAGTAGCCATACAAGGAACACATCTCAGCATAATAGAGGCATTTATAAATAAGTCAACAGCTAACACTTATTGAATGGAAAGAAGTAGAAGGCTTTCTTCATAATATCTGAAGCAAGACACAAATATCCCTTTCATCACTTTTTTTTTCAACACAGTGATAGAAATCCCAGGCAGAGCACTTATTCTAGAGAAAGAAAGAGAGGGCACGAAAATTGGAAAAGAAGTTAGTTGTTGCTGTTTGCAGAGGACATTTTCCTATGTATAGAAAAGCTAAAAAACTCCATCAAAACAGAAAATAAGTAAATTTAGCACAGTTTCAGGATACAGAATCAACATAAAAAACAGTATCATTGCTGTACATCAAGAGTGAATTGGGCTGGGGTTGTGGCTCAAGGGGTGGAGCACTCACCTAGCATGCATGAGGCACTGGGCTCAATCCTCAGCACCACATAAAAATAAAATAAAGGTATTGTGTACACCTACAACTAAAAATATATATTAAAACATTTTAAAAAGAGTGAATTGTCTGAAAAATAAATCAAGGAAACAATCCCATTTAAAACAGATAAAAATACCTAGGAATAAATTTAACCAAGGAGGTGAATGGTGTTTACAGCAAAAATTATAAAAGGTTAATAAAAGAAATCAAAGAAGCCACAGAAAGTGGAAAGATATACCATGTTCATGGATTGGAAGAATCAGTGCTATTGAAATGTATGCAATACCCAAAGTGATTTGCAAATTTAATTCAATCCCTATCAAAATACTAATGGCCTTCTTCATGAAACTAGGGAAAAAAAACCTCTAAAACTTACATGAAACCACAAAAACAAAAAGCCCCAATAGCCAAAGCAATCTTGAACAAAAGAACAAAGCATGAGGTGTTATGCTATGTGACTTCAAGATGCCCTGCATGGCTGTAACAATCAAAGCAGCGCATTGCTGGCATGAAAACAGACACATGGCCACAGAGGCAGAATGGAGAGTCTGGAGCTAAATCTGTGTGTCTGCCTCCAGCTGATTTTTGTCTGTTGGAGAAAGGATAGTCTTCACTAGATGGTGCTGGGAAAGTTGAATATCCATATGCAGAAGAATGAAGTTGGACCACTATCTCTCAACAGTTACAAAGATCAACTAAAAATGGATTAAGCCCTGAAAATGTGAAACTGTTAGATGAAAATTAGGAAAAATGCTTCAGGATATTGGAATGGGCAATGTCCTGGGTAAAAGCACAGAAAACACAAGCAGAAAAATAAAATCTTCACAGAGAAAGAAGACGTCCATCAGAGTTCACAGACAAGCTGAGTAGGAGAAAGTGTCCACAATGTGTTCACATTAGACAAGGGGGTGATAGTCACAATATTTATGGCTCTACAAAACTCACTGGCAGAAAAATAAGCACCCCGAGTAAAAATGGGCAATGGATCTGAACAGATATTCTACAAAGAAGACATACAGACGACCAGTAGGTTAATTAAAAATGCTGAGTATCTCTAACTATCAGGTAAATGCAATTCAGAATCACAAGGTGATATTACAAGCCATTGCATAAAGCAGTATGGAGCTTTCTTGAAAAAATTAACACTACTATGACCAGAGGACCCAGCAATTCCATTGCTGGATATTCACCCAAGAGAAGAGAAGTCAGCATCTGGTAGAGGCACCTGCACTCCCTGCCTGTTGTCCCACTGGTGATGATAGCCTAGAAATGGAAATCGTCTAATTGTCCATGAATAGATGAATGGATAGAGAGAATGTAACAAATATACAATGGAACAGTTTGGCCACACAAGAGGAATCTGGCCTCTTGCAACAACGTGGATGGAAGTGGAGATCTTCAGGCCAAGAACAAAGGTCTGGTGCAGGAAAGTTGCCACATGACCTCACTCATGTGGAATTCAGATTGCTGATCCATAGCAGCTGAGTGCAGTGGCGGGTGGGGAAGCTTATCAGTGGGCACTGACTGTCCTTTGGTGTCAAGAAACTGATGTGTGAAGTTGCAAAATGTGGTGTTTTCAGACATCTGCAGTGTACTACACAGTTCAAGTTCAAGAAGAAACTATTTTGAAAGTTTTAATTTCAAACAATTATAAATATTTGAGGATATAAATATGTTCAACTTGCTTTAAACATCATCACACAATGTGCACATGTGCTGGTTGGTACATGGCATGCCATTAATATGTACAACTTTTATAGTTTTATGTATTAGTTAAAAAAACTATAAAGGAGTCATTTGAAGTTATTCATTGATTTTGGACATTGATTCATGCAGTCTTATAAATGTGTTGTATAAATGGAGTTTAATACCAAAAGCCTGTACAATTTTAAGGGTTTTTTTTTTAAATTAAAGAATTCATCTTAAAAACTATATACATTAGTGAATTTTATTACTGGACAATTAGCTGTGAAAAACCTTGAGGGTAGTTTGTAGAATAATAATACCATAATTAATGAAAAACTGTATAATATGTCAACATCACTTGTTATTTTACTATTCCTATTTATTTTTTTAGTTGTAGATGGACACAATACCTTTATTTATTTATTTATTTTTATGTGGTGCTGAGGACTGAACCTAGTGCCTCACATGTGGTAGGCAAGTGCTGTACCCATGAACTACAACCCCAGCCTCTATTTATTCTTATAATGAATTTAAAGCTAATTCGTTGATCTTTCTATCCACCATGCCCAAATTAGTCATTTAATTTAACCAGTTACATGGTTCAAATAATTATTTTGTTTTATTTTTTTTAATATTTATTTTTTAGTTATCGGCGGACACAACATCTTTGTTTGTATGTGGTGCTGAGGATCGAACCCGGGCCGCACGCGGCATGCCAGGCGAGCGCGCTACCGCTTGAGCCACATCCCCAGCCCATGGTTCAAATAATTATAACTGTTAATAATATTAGTCACTTCTCTGTTGCTACAGTGGTTTTCATGCATGAATTTATCTAACAATGCTTTACCAATGCCAATGAGTGAGCGTGGATTGAGTGGGTGAGGTGTGGATTTGTTGTTCTCCTGGCTAGTGGAAAACGAGAACCACTGTGACTTCGTGAAGCTGCGGGACATGCTCCTCTGCACCAACATGGAGGACCTGAAGGATCAGACCCACTTCTATCACTATGAATGCTACAGATGCCGCAAGCTGCAGAAAATGGGCTTCACAGACGTGGGACCTGACAACCAGCTGGTTAGGTGAGCACAGACCCAGCAATGGCAGTTGGACACGTGACTTAGGAAACCCCCGAACACACAGAGCATGGTTATTAGAAATGAGCAGTGCTAAGCTCCTCTCATCCTGGGCTGTCCTGAGGTGAGAATGGGAGATGCAGGGGGAGAGGAAGGGGCAGCCTCCTGAAAGGGATCATTTGCATGTTGAAACACATCCAATGTGCCAATATTAAGGTGTGTATTCAAGGAAAACCTTTATTTTGCACTTGGAATTTGTATTTGAATGTTTGTATTTATGTAAAACAGATTCAGCGATTTGACAATATTGATGAAAATTGGCAAAGGATATTGAGATGAATTGAGGGAGAAAAGAGTTGAAGGCAGCAATGTGCTGACCTGTCAGTCCAGAGTGAAGAGCCCGTGGGCAGTGTTCAGCTGTGTTGGAGAGGAGTGACCCTCTTACTGCTGGGTTATCAGAGTCCCTGAGTCGTTTTGTCATCGAGTCAGTCATGGTTCCTTGAAGAGAACCCAAATTGAACCATCTTCAGCAGATGATATTTTAAATGATTTCTTGCTTTAATTGAACTATTTTCAACACAGCCTCATATCTTAGAGGTTTTCTTAAATTTTCTTGTCAAGAGATGTAAAGAACCTGATATAATGGAAAGTGGAGGGAGTAAGAAATCAGTTCTGTGTGTTTCAACACCCTACTGTTCTTTGTGTACACCCCTGAGACGGTTTTGCACCCCCTGCCACTGAACCACATCCCCAAACTCTTCTTGTAAATTTTGTTTTGAGACAGGGTCTTGCTAAGTACCCAGCGTGGCCTCCAGCCTGCAGTCCTTCTGACTCCAGACAGCTGTGGTGGCTGGCTTGCTCTGCCCAGAACATGCACACTGTGTCAACAATTATGTCTCACTCCTGTCATCCCAGTGTATGGAAAGTTCATTTTGTGTTACTACATATGAGAGGATGATATTTCATGGGACCTGAAATGCAGATATATTGTTAACATGCTCATTTATAAGAGAATTTTAACATAAGTCATAAGCATTCCTTTTTAGTTTTCAAGAGATATATGAAGCCAAGAGACAAGAGGTTTATGATCAATGCCAGAGAGAGGAAAAGCAGTTGAAACACAGGTTCATGCAGCGAGTAAAGGAGAAAGAAACAACACTTAAAGATGCTGAAAAAGAGGCAAGTACTGCCCGGTTCCATAGCAATTGTATTCATTTTCAGGTATACTATTAAGTTGAGGATAATCTCAGGAGATTGGCTGATGTTCGGGGGAAACTTGCTATTCTTCAACAATTGGCTATCCACTATGTAGAGTCTGAATATAGCCTTTGCAAAATTATAGCCTGTAACTCTGTGTTTTCTGAAGTATCTTGAGAATTTCCCATTTATGTTTCCTGCGCTCCAGGTCCCAGGCGGCACCACCCTCCTAGCAGTGCTGGGCTAAGTTTACCCAGGACTCTCATGAGTTGGGTCCTCATGCCTCAGGCTTTCCCGTGGTGGAGCTGAGTGTTGGGAGCCTGCATTCTGTGTGCTGGGGGTCACTCCACTGCATGGATCCCCTGAGCACTGCTCCTGGGGGCTGTCTTGGTGGCTTCCCCTGTGAGACCGCTAGGCATTGTCCTTGTGGGGCTCTCTGCAGTTGCCATGCTCGCCTTTTGAGGTCCCTGTCTTCCTAATTGAGCTTCAAGGATTTAAAATAGATTTTTTCTTGGGTCATACTGTAGTTTTTGCATTGAGCCCATGTCTTTTTTTCTTTTTTACAGTTTTTATTCTTTTTAGTTATATCTGACAGCAGAGTCTATTTTGATATATTTGTACCAATGACACCATGCCACTTTGAGCCCATGTGCTGTGAGACAGCAAATGGTACTTTGAGGTTTTTGGTGACCAGTGAGTTACTGTCAAGGGCTGCAGTTTTTTTTTTTTTTGTACCAGAGATTGAACCCAGGGGCATTTAACCATGGAACCCCAATCCCCAGCCCTTTTTTATATTTTATTTTGAGACAGGGTCTTGCTAAGTTGCTCAGGGCCTCACCAAGTTGCTGAGGCTGGCTTTGAGCTCACAATCCTTCTGCCTCTGCCTCCTTAGCTTCTGGGTTTACAGGCATGCACCACTGTGCCCATGGGATGCAGTTTTGAAGATAACTAATGTCAGTTCCAGGAAGAGGCATGCGTCTGTGGATTTCAGAAACTCATAGGGCTCTTCTGCTGTTATCCTCCTGCTGCTAATTGTGGTGGTCCTTCTCTCCCTCTCCCTGTCCTCTTCCTCCTCTCCCACCTCCCAGTTTTATAAATTTGGTAGAAAATGCCAAGTGAGGGCTGGGGATATGGCTCAGTTGGTAGAGGGCTTGCCTTGCATGCATAAGGCCTTGGGTTTGATCCCCAGCACTACAAAGAAAAACAAACAAACAAAAAAATGCCAAGTGATGTACAGACTAAAGTCATGATGAAATGCTTCACACTTGCCCAGAGAGTCTTGTGTATTTAGATGCCCTTGACAGTGAGTCCATCTATTTAGCTTTTTAAAAACTTTTTCAGAATAGCTATCTCTTTTTAAAAATATTTTTAGTTGTAGATGGACACAATACCTTTATTATGTTTATTTAGTTTTTAAAATTTTTATTGTGGTGCTGTGGATTGAACCCAGTGCCTCACACATGCTAAACAAGTGCTGTACCACTGAGCCCCAGCCCCAGCGCAGAATATCTACCTCATTATTCCGATTTTTTTTATATCCTGTATTTTTTTCCTTTAGTTTGATCCTTAGACTTTAAAAAACAATTCATAGATGATTTAAACAATCAACTTTAAAAATTTCTTCTTTATTTACATTTTTATCTGTTCTTTTAGTTATACATGACAATAGAATCCATTTTGACATAATTACAAAAGCATGAAATATATCTTGAAACATACTTTATATACAGAGATATGAAAAATTGTGCTCTATATGTGTAATAAGGATTGTAATGCATTCCACTGTTGTCGTGTATTTAAAAAAATAAAATCAATAAAAAAGAAATATATCTTGATCTAAATCAGTCCCCAGTACCTCTCCTTCCCCTCCCCCCATCCCTTGCTCCTTTCCTCTATTGATCTTTCTGCCATTAGCCACATCAATGTTTATAGCAGCACAATTCACAATAGCTAGGCTATTGAGCCAACCCAGAGGCCCTTCAATAGGTGAATGGATAAACAAAATGTGGTATATATACACAATGGAATGTTACTCAGTCTTAAAGAAGAATGACTTTATGGCATTTTCTGGTAAATGGATGGAACTGGAGACTATCAAGCTAAGTGAAATAAACCAGTCCCTCCAAACCAAAGGTTGAATGTTTTCTCTGATATGCGGAAGCTAAACAATTAAAAATTTTTTTGTCTAAAATTTTCTCAACTTGGATATATCTGGATTTAATTGTTTTGGAGTTTGAACTTTGGAGTCATCTTATCACCTTATTTTCTCATGTTGTCTGTGTTTTGATGTTGACATTTGCTTTTATGTTGGGATGGATATCTTTAGTATTGTTAGATGATGGTCTTTTTCGTGAACTCCTTTCTCCTCATAAATGTGCCCTGCCACTGGAGGTTTATCTTAACCTCAGCACATCCACTCAGCTTGTTCAAAGTGCTGTGTGCAATTCTCAGCTCTGCTTTGGGAGAATAACCATCAGCAATAGCTATAGCTTCAAAGCAGAGTATATGTCAATGTACAGTAAAAGCTTATTTAAAAAAAATTTAAAGTGTATTTAAAATTATTTCTACCACTCTGTTAATTAAAGAGAAGAAAAGTGGAGTGATTATATAGAATGTGCTAAAAATTAGATAACAGAGAAAGTAAAATTAGGGTTAAACTCTATAAAAAATAGAGGAGGAAGTGGGATATAAAAAAATCAAGAAAAGAATGAAAGAAAGAAGAGAAGGGGAAGGTATGCAAATGAGAGAAGGAAAAAGAAAAACCTAATGACTGAATTTAAAAATGCTTAAGATTACACAGAATTAGGAAATCAAAGGGGACATAGGAAGCCAAGCAGGGGGACTCAGAAGAACACAGGTGGGACAGAAACCTGTGGGGAGGCTGCACATACTTTCTGCTGAGGCCCATAGGGCGCTTCCTCAGGCACTTCAGCTGTGAGGCCATGGTCGGTCCAGGCCCCTACCGCCTTGGGCCAGAGGCAGCATCTCAGCATCACACTGAGGGGGTCTGTTTGTTCTCCCACATTGGGATCAGCTTAGCCACTGTGGTGTGTCCATCCAGGTGCTACCCTGTCCTCCTCCTTACCCAGCTTATGCACAGGGGGTTCTGGGCCTTGCTCTGTGGGCCTCAGGAATGGTGGCCACTGGGGGCTGTGCTGTCCTCAGTCCTGTTGCTGCCTCCCCTTCTGGTTCATGCAGAAGTCTCTGTGCACTGGAGCTTTCTGGTATGTGTGGAATCATGGCAGGACAGGGTTGGCTGCAATGCTCTGACCATCCTCCTCTGCTGCCTTGGGAGGTGGTTCTGGACATTTTCTGGTTGGCCTGGGTCCATGTGGTCCTGGCTTTCCTGGGGGACTGGCTCTGGCTCTTCGCAGCAGCCCACACCCTCTCCTGCTTGTGGGGGGCACTTCACGTGCAACGTGGAGGTTTTGGTGCGCACACAGGCGAACCTGGGCAGTGGATGGAGCCCCACTCTCCTTCCTCTGCCAGCAATGAGTTTTGCTAGCTTTAGGATTACAGGATTTGTTGTTTTTGTTGTGTACTGGGGATTGAACTCAGGGCCCTCGACCACTGAGTCATATCCCCAGCCCTATTTTGTATTTTATTTAGAGCAGGGTCTACTGAGTTGCTTAGCGCCTCACTGTTGCTGAGGCTGGTTTTGAACTTGTGATCCTCCTGCCTTAACCTCCCAAGCCTTTGGGATTTCAGGTGTGTGCCTCTGCACCTGGTAGTCTACAAGGATTTTGTGCAGACTGTGAGCCTAGATTTAGCAATTTCACTCAAAGAGACCCTGTGGAATAAAAGAGTTAGAACATATACTTTCTTAGGAAAAAGGAAAATGTTTAAAAATTTTTGTTCATAGAATTTTTTTTTTAAATGGTGCTGGGGATGGAACCCAGGGCCTGTGCATGGGCTGGAAGGGGTAAGTACTCTACTGACTGAGCTACACCCCCAGCCCCATAGCATCACTTGGTTTAGTGAAAGCATATTCAGTTTTAAAATCAACAAAAAGAATCACACATATGAAAACTCATGAAAATATAATGAATCTTTAAATATTGTTTGATGTTCAGGAAAAGACAATCTGTTCTTCAGCTGTTCTGTAACACTTGGATTTGGGTCATGACTGCCCATTTGTCTTACAGCTGCAGGACAAGTTTGAGCACCTTAAAAGATTTCAACAAGAGGAGATAATAAAGCTTGAAGGAGAGAGAAGAAAACTGGAAGAAGAAATCATCGACTTCTGTAAAACAAAGGCTGCCTCTGAAAATGTGCAGGCTCAGCTGTGCGCCAACATGAGGAAGGACAAAGAGCATAAGAAGTAGTCTTTTTACCTTCCAGCTGTGCAGGCTTCTGTCACTCTCTGTCCCCTCTGCTGAATCATGGCAGTGAGCTCTGGTTCCGGCTCTGGCCTTGAGAACTCACTGGTTGTCTCTCTGTGTGCTTCTTCCATTTGAACGTGGAGTCCTTGTTAGGTGCTGTGTCATAGATGAGCAGTGTCGCTCAGAACCAGTTCACAAGTGAAAAAAGAAGTAGGCAGCATAGTACAAATAGAGTGGGTTTGGGGAGGAGGTTCTTTTACCATAGCCATGGCTGTGGCTCCAGTAGTGACTTAAGATTCATATCTCAGTAGAAACTGTGGGCTTCGTTTGAAATGGTAGGCATAAAATGTTATAAAGAGGTCACAATGAAACCCATTTCCTTATCAATTCTACTGATAACAAGTCCTTGTTAATTTTCATTACAATATGATATTGACTTTTGGTTGGAATCCTTGTGCTTTCATGTCAGAGCTCTGTAAAACTGATATTAGGATAAAAGGTTCAAAATCTAGAGACAGTACAATGGGCAGCCATGAGTGCCATTTAGGTAATGATGTTATATATGCCTGGAAGATTTTCAGTAAGTGAAATTATGGAAAGTAAGATTTTTTTTTCTTTGGTGAAAACTTTCTTCTGGCCTTATGGGCTGTAGTTTCTGAATTTAAAATGTTTCCATCAGTTTATGTGAGTGTGGCTGACTTCCACCATGGTTCAGTCTATTAAAATACAACTTTCGAGGGTCTTTCCCTCTGTTCCCTCCAGCTACATCTGGTTTAGCACACAGAGCCTTTCCAGAGTAATGTTTGCTTTTGTTGAACTTATATTGCTGCATTCATTTTAATTATAGCATTTTTAGGATATCAGAATATTGTAGTATAGTCTCAAAATACTTCCAAAAACATGATCTTTGATTAAACCGTCACTGCATAGTGTTGTTCTGTGAAGAACAGAGGATGGGAAGGCAGGTCTCTGTCAGCTTCACATATGCATGTTGTTAATCATTTTACAATGGGGGAGGAAGGGTCTGCTATATGGTTTTCTAGCGCAATCTCTGCAAGGACAGGATCTTTGTTTTGCTCACTTAGGTTTTCATTCCTGGGCTTAGACGATTCCTGACCCACAGTGGATATTAGTAGTTGAATAAATGAATGTTGCAAGAATACATCAGCTACATTATACGCACAAACTAATTTGGTACGTGAATTTCAGAAGACAATGTAACTTGTTAATGCTTTTCAACATGCTTGTGTGTTGTATTGCTGAAAGACTTGTATTCTCTTTCTTTCATCTTAATCAAATGTTATTAAAATCAGACTCACCAATGTTATGCCATGGCCCAAAACAATAAAATTAACCTTGTAAAAATTATTGCTCCTCTATAGTTAAGAATGGACTTTTAAGGTAATAATGGAAGAATCCAGTTTTATTATAGCAAAAAGTATTCACCCTAAAATAAACTGTAATTTTTTTCATTGGTTTTCTCAAAGTATAAACCACCAAATCATAGTTTATTTTTGCTCTTTCCACAATTAAAAAAATAGAGTTAGTTTCCTATATAACTTTTTACTCTATATGAACAAAACCATGACTTTGCTTGGCTTTATTTAAAATAGTTTCCAAATATATGTAGCCCAGAAAGATTTAATGTGAGAATTCTTTATTTTTTCATTAACGTCCTCACATATTGCCTTATTGTGGGCTGAGTTTTTTTTTTTTTTTGTAGTGATGTTTTGTTTCCATTAGTATTTCCTTGTATGTCTACTCTTTATTTTCTTTTTGGCTGCTGTTGGTATTGCAGGTGACATCATGAAATTATAACAGTCAAATCTGAATTGATGTCAACCTCAGTCATGTACCCAAACTACCTCTTTAAAGTCATTGATACAACACATTATCTCTCTGTTCTTTGGTACCTGGTAAGACACACACCAATGCTTCTCATGTATTGGTTTTATGAATTGGGTAGAAAATGCAAAGTGATGTGCAGACCAAAATTATAATAAAATGTGTCTCACTTGCCCAGAGAGCTTTGTGTATTTAGGTGTCCTTGAGAGTGAGTCCATCTATTTAACTTTTTCTTTTTTTTGTACTGAGGATTGAACCCAGAGGTGCTTAACATCTGAACCACATCTCCAACCCCTTTTATTCTTATTTTGAGAGAGGGCCTCACTAAATTGCTGAGGATGGCCTTGAACTTGTGATCCTCCTGCCTCAGCCTCCTGAACCACTGGGATTACAGGCATGTACCACTGCACCTGGATCTATTGAACTTTTTAATAAACAAGTTTTAGCTGGTACATGAAAACACAAGTTGTACACACTGCTGCAGTAAAATGATGGTTCAACACATTGACCTTATGTGGTGTTTACAGGGTAAAAATGTAGATCGCCTCACATACTTAGCACTTCCTTGTGCTGAAGACCTTCCCAGCCCTTTCCTCCAACTCTCTGAGACGCACAGGCCATGGTTGTTGGCTAGGTCCTTGCTGTGCAAAGTGCATCAGACTCCCTACTTTTGTCTAACTGCACTCTAGTGCTCAGTGAGCAGCCTTTCCCCATTCCCCACTTCTGGAAACCACTTTTCTCTCAACTTCTGTGAGACCAGCTGTTTCAGGTCCCATGTGTCAGTGGCATGTGGCTCCTGCCCCTCTGTGCCTGCTTATCCCACGTAATGCAGTCATCTCCAGGTCCAGCCATGTCACGATTTTCATGGCTCCAGAGCACTCCATTATGTCGACCAGTCTCATTTTCTGTGTTCACTCCCTGGCCGGTGGGCACTTCCTAGCTGCTGGGCTGGGGCTGCAGTAAGCAGGAGAGCAGGTGTCTTACTGATTTACTGATTCCTTTGGGGATGTGCCCAGTAGTGAGATGGCTGGATAATGTGGCAGCTCCATTTTTACTTATTTTAAAAAACCATAGTGGCTATACTAATTTACATTCCCACCAACAGTGTACAAAGGTTCCATTATCTCCTTGTCTCCAGTAGCATTTCTAATTTTTAGTCTTTTTGGGTAAGAGCCTTTTTTTTTTAACTGTGATAATTCACTGTGGTTTTGAATTTCCCCATTGATTAGTGATTTTGAACATTTTGTTTTTCATGTACCTGTGGCTATTTGCATTTCCTATTTTGAGAAATGTCAATTCAGATCATTGCCAATTTCTAAATATTTATTTTTTTCTTTTGTATTTATTAGTGCATTATGGTCAAACATAACATTGGGGTTCATTTTGGCATAATCGTACAAGCATGAAATATAATCTCCAATTCAGTCCTGAGTACTTACCCTCTCTCTCTTCCTTCCTCCTGTTCCTCTTCCTGTACTGTATTGGGCTTCTTCCTATTTACATATTTTTTTAAAAAATTGGTGCCTTATACGTAAACACAGAGGTGAAATTTACTGTGGAATATACACCCATGTACACAGCGAGTTCTGTTGATTTTTCTCCACTGTTCCTCCCCTTCCTCCTCCCTCGTTCCTCCAGCTTTGTCCCTTTTCTCTGCTCACCTGATCTCTCTTTTATTGCCATGGAATGCCCACCATCTCCCCCCCCCTTACTTCATTCTAGCTTCTGCATATGAGAGAAAATATTTGATCCTTGGCTTTCTGAGTCTGGCTCACTTAACCTCAGCATGATGTTCTCCAGTTCCATCCTTTTAGTAGAAAATTCTTCTTAATGGCTGAGTAGAACTCCATTGTGTATATATGCCACACTTTTTTATCCATTCGTCTGTTGCTGGGCCTCTAGACGGGTTCCATAACTTGGATACCATGAATTGTGCTGTTATAAACATTGTGGTAGCTGTATCACCATAAAGCATGCTGATTTTAGTTCTTTGGAATAAATGCCAAGGAGTGGGATAGTTGGGTCATAGGATGGTTCTATTCTTAATCTTTTGAGGGATTTCCATACTGCTTTCCAGAATGGTGGTACTAATTTGCAGTCTTTCCCCTGCATCCTCACCAGAATTTACTATTATTTGTATTCTTTTTTTTTTTCCAAACAAGAACCTTTAATATAATGTGAAAGATACTTTATAAATGCTATTATGACAAAATTAAGTATATCTTAATGCTTTAGCATATGCTCATTTTTAATTTCTACCAACATATCAAAAGAAGTTATGACTCTCAAAATTAGTATCAAAACAGGTTTTAAATCTTGTTACATGTATAGAGATACAAATCTTCGTTCTTTCCAAAGCTGAGCATAAATAACCCCAAATAACATTAAAAACCCAAAAGAATTATTCTTTGCTTATTTCCACTTAAATTACATATAAATTGCCAGAATGACTGTTCATGAGGCTCTCCATCTTATTTGGAAAAATACTGTTAAAATGATTTTGATATTTTCATAGAAGAAATGATATCTTTTTTTCACAGTTGCAATTTTGGTTTTACATACAAACACACAGGTACTGTTTTATTTCTGATGCTCAGACTAGAAGGGTAGAAAATAAAAAAGTCATGTTTTGTTAATGTCATGTAAGATACCAAGCATTCTCATGATATCATGACAGTAGTCAATTACACTAAACCACCTCTTAATAATGTAGTGCATGCTTTCTTTACACATCCAATTAAAATACTTTTCCAACACTTTGATGACAATTGAATGTATCTGTATTGTATTGACAGGACAGCAATCCAAGGATAAGTACATGATTACTCAAATTAAAAAATAAAAAGGACAAAGAGTGTAGATTTTGGGACTCTATTAAAGGATATTTGTTTCTGATGAAACTGCAAAATAGAATTGGGTTTTTAAAGGAATTTTTAATATACAACAAGTAATTCCAAAAGTATGAGTACATATGGACAAAGCTTAGTAATTTAGAATTCACTTTTGTAAAAGCATGACAAATATTAAATGTTATATTTGCATTTTGAACACTGCAACATAAATATAAAACATCCAAAGTTAACACTGATATACCACACCCAACTTGGATTTAGATACTGAGCATTTTATATTTCATAGAAAGAAATTTTCAGTTTTGTCAATGCTTATAGTATATACTATTATTCCTACCAAAATCTTCATGAAATTTAAAAGGTTGGTATTAAAAGTAATTTCTTTTTTTGAATGTTCTAAAACATGCCAGTATGGATTAACCTTCAAATTTTCAGGGCATAAAAGATACACAAATAGAGTATATATTTTAATACAGGATAATTCTGTTTACAATTATGACAAAAATACCTTCAATTTTCAGACATTAAAAAGAAAGAAAGAAACCTAAGCAAACAAAAGGTATTTTGGGTCAAGTTATTTCTTAGTACGAATAATATATCATACACCAATCAGTTTTCCAGCCAACAGCATTAAAAATTTACCACTATTAATTGTTAAACAATGCATTTACAAGGTGAAAGATCAAAGAAAACTTAAGAACAACAAAAAAACCTCAAAAGGATTCCAAATCCTAAAATAAGAAATCTGCAAATTAAAAAATTTCAAATGTTGCTCAGAAATTTTTTATGCATTACTTGTACTCTCATTTTAACAGCTTGACATATAAAATTTTATACTTAAAAAGACTCTAGCTAATTGTTTAATAATATTTATAGAATGTTACCTCTTTGGGTAGACATGTTTCACACAATAGATTTTAATTAAGAAGAAATCACTTGATAGTTTTAATCGCAATTTATGATTGATTTATAAGTGGATTAATAATCTATTCAATAATTTAGACCAATACAAGGATTAATCTGATCAATGCTCCACTGTGCAATTCTGTCAACTGGGTAAGCCAAAAATTTGACAGATATTTCACTTAGTTGGATTACACATTTCTATGTGTGTTACTGATCAACAAAAATGGGTATACAATGTCAAGCTTTTTCCTGTATCTTTTTTTTTTCTTAAGAGCAGCTCAATGATTGGGGGAGAGGGGACGTTTGATTAGTACAAAAAAGAAAACAAACAGGAAAAGTATAAAATGGCACTTAATACCAATGCCAGTACTTATCTCATTAGGGCAATAACTAAGGATATTACTAATTTTTGCGTTATTTGCTTTTCTTTAGAACACAAATCAAAGCCATTAACTTGAACTTGAGGTATATACATAATACACACACAACCTTAAGTAAAATACTTTTTTTTTCATAACTAACATGACATTTAAAATATTGGAAACAGTATCTGTGCTGATTTGTATTTTGACTTAGTGGAACAAAAAGAGAACAACATTCAGTTGGGGAGGGGTATACTGATAATAAAGCTCTTAAAGTTCAAAACATCTTCCTCTCCCTTTGTACTTACCACAGGCTATACATTGTCCTGAGAGGATTCATTGAGAAAAATGTCAATCACAGCTTTAATAAAGTACTTTGAAAGGAACTAATGAGAAAGCAAATTGGAAGATGAGACTCCATCTTGTTTTCAAATAAGTGGTCTTAATTTTTCTTCTTATAGAAAAAAATTGAAATCAGTTTATTATAAATATATCTAAACCATAAATTTTTGCAGCTTTCAGGTAAAGTCCAGCACTTTGTTTATACAAAGTCTATGAGAAGAGGTCAGTAGAGATCATCTAATCTTAAGTCGTGACATCATCCATTCAAGTCCTTGGCATAATCCCTCGCCAGTAAGAGCACAGCATGCCTGGATATGCCACTGATGATCTTTAATAGAAGTTAGCTTCAAAAACTGGGAGATTTCTGCTACACTCATGCATTCTTTAACGTCTTGTTTATTAGCAAAAATCAGTAATCCAGCTTTTCTTAGGTCCTCATGTGTTAACATTTTGTAGAGTTCTTCTCTAGTTACAGAAATCCTCTCTCTGTCTGTACTGTCCACAACTACTATTACAAACTCCGTGTTAGTATAATAAGTATTCCAGGAAGAACGAAGAGATTCTTGGCCACCAATATCCCACATTAGGAAACGTGTATTATTAAGCACTATCTCTTCTACATTACTTCCTATTGTAGGGGATGTATGTACAACTTCATTCATAGAAAATTGGTAAAGGATGGTAGTTTTTCCTGCATTATCCAATCCAACAATGATAACTTTGTGCTCTGGCCCCATGCTGAATGTGATAAGCAAGGTAAAACTGCTCAGAACAAACCACTCTGCAAAAACTCAAGAGATACTGAGATAATGCAGATGGCAGAAGAGACTCATACCAGAAGAATCTCATCTTCTTGTAACACAAGTCGGTTGCCCTGGTGATTGAACAGTCTCCATATCCTGGTGAAGAGAATTCCCATTCTCGGGCAGCGGACCCCCTCCAGCCACCCGGGCTGCCTGGCCTCCCTTGGCTCAGGCTAAAGGGTAGAGAGACGCACTGAAGCCTCCGCCTCTGCTGCTGCTGCCGTTCCCGCACTGGCCACCGGCCCGCTTCCAGGGAACCGGGGGGAGGCCAAAACCCAGGCAGCCCTGCCGTGCGCGAGGCCCCGCCGCTGCCGCCGCGGCACTCGCCTGGCTCGCGGACATCGCCGCCGCGTTGTCTGCGACGAGCCTCGCGGGCCACCGTCCTCCCCCAGCTCCTCTCGGAAGGCTGCGGTGGAGGCCACCACGCGGGCGGGGGAGGTGAAGAGCTATTATTTGTATTCTTGATGATTGCCATTTTGACGGGAGTGAGATGAAATCTCAATGCAGTTTTGATTTGCGTTTCCCTGATTGCTAGAGATGCTGAACATGTTTTCATGTATTTGTTGGCAATTTGTATTTCTTCTTTTTAAAAAAATTTATATTTATTATTATTTATTTATTTATGTGGTGCTGAGAATCAAACCCAGTGCCTCACATATGCTAGGCAAATGCTCTATCATTGAGCTACAACCCCAATCCTTTGTATTTCTTCTTTTGAGAAGTGTCTGCTGAGTTCATTTGCCCATTTATTAATTGGGTTATTTGTTTTTTTTATTGTTAAGTTTTTTGGGTTCTTTGTATATTATAGATATTAATCCTCTATTATAAGAGTAGCTAGCAAAGATTTTTTTGTCCCATTTTATAGGTTCTCTCTTCACCTTCTGGATTCCTTTCCTGTATAAAAGCTTCTTACTTTGATGCCATCCCATTATTAACTATGGCATTATTTCCTGAGTTTTAGGTGTCATTGAGAAAGTTATTGCTTGTGCCTGTATATTGGAGTGTTGTTTTTATCCATTTATTATTGGGCTGTTTTACTTTTGGTGTTGAACTTTTTGAGTTCTTTATATGTTCTGTATATTGATTCCCTGGCAGTGGAGCAGGTGGTAAGATCTCCCATTCTGCAGGTGTCTCTTCATGTCTTGTATTCTTTGCTGTGTAGAATCTATTAAATTTGATGCTGTTCCACTTATTGATTCTTGATTTTATGTCTTGAGCTTTAGGGGCTTAAGGAAGTTGGTGCTTGTGCTGACAAGTTGAAGTGTTGAGCCTACATTTTCTTCTAGCTGTTGCAGCGTTTCTAGTCTAATTCCTAGCTCTTTGATCCACTTTGAGTTGACTTTTGTGCAGGGTAAGAGGTAGGGATCTAGTTTCATTCTTCTACATATGGATAACGAATTTTCCCAGTGCCATTTGTTTAAAGGGATGACTTTTCTCCAGTGTTTGTTTTTGGCATCTTTGTCAGGAATCAGATGACTATATTGGTCTGTGCCTTCTGTTCTACACCATTTGCTCATCTGTCTGTTTTTTTTATGCCAGTACCATGCAGTTTTTGTTACTATGGCTCTGTAGTGTAATTGGAAGTCAGGTATTGTGATACTTCCACCATTGCTTTTTCAGCTTAGAATTGCTTTGGCTATTCTGGGTCTTCTATTCTTCCAAATGAATTTTAGGACTTTCTCTGCCTCACAGCCCTGTGAAGAATGTCATTGGTATTTTGATGGGGATTGTGTTCAATCTGTATATTCCTTTAAGTAGGATGGCCATCTTAACGATATGAATTCTGCCTATCCATGAAGATGGGAGGTCTTTACATCTTGTGTCTTCTTCAATTTCTTTTTTCAATGTTCTATCTATAGATTTCATGTAGAGGTCATTCACCTCCTGGGATAGATTTATTCCTAGGTATTTTATTTTATTTTTGAGGCTACTGTGAATGTTATTGTTTTCCTGATTTCTGATTTCTTTCTCTGTATATTTATTACTGGTATATAGAAAAGCTTTTTTTTTTTTTTTTAAAAATAACTTTATTTATTTATTTTTATGTGGTGCTGAGGATGTGCTAGGTGAACGCTCTACCACTGAGCCGCAACCCCAGCCCAGCTTTGGGTTTTTATATGTTGATTTTTGTAACCTGCTACTTTGCTGAATTTATTATCTCCAGTACTCTTCTGGTAGAATTTTTGGATCTTCTAAGTATAGGATAGTATCATCTGAAGAGTGATAATTTGACTTCTTATTTTCCTATTTTTATCACTTTTGTTTCTTTCTCCTACCTAATTGCTCTGGCTAGAATTTTCAGCACCACATTAAATAGAAATGGTGAGAGAGAACATCCTTGTCTTGTCCCAGATTTTAAAGGAAATGCTTTTGGTCCCCCCCCCCCCTTACTATGAAGTTAGCTTTCAGTTTTTCATATATAGCCATTATGATGTTGTAGTAAGTTACTTCTGTTCCTTGTTCTTCCATTTTTTATTACGTAAAGGTGTTAAATTTTTCCAGACTTTCTCTGCCTCTATTGAAATGTCTGTTCAATTTTTGTCCTTGATTCTATTTATATGGTTGTTTATATTTATTGATTTGATTATGTTAAACTATCCAAGTTTGTCCTGATGTACAATCTTCTAATATGTTGTTGAATATGATTTATAATGTTTTAGTAAGGATTTTTGCATCTATGTTCATCAGAGATATTGGTCTGTAGTTTTCTTTCTTTGATATGTGCACATATGATTTTGGTATGAAGATGATACTGGCTTTCTAGGGTGAATTTGGAAGTGCTCCATCCTTTCCTATTTCATGGAACAAGCTGAGGAGCTTTAGCATTAGATCTTCTTTATTTATTACTATTACTCTTTACTCTGCAGCATGATTTTTCTTTATTATGTTTTTCACCTGTAGCTCTTCCATTCAGAAACGGGAGACCATGTTTTCATTAAGTCTGTTTTTCCAAATAACCCAGTCGATAAATGGGCAAAGGAACTGAGCAGACTCTTCTCAAAGGAAGAAATATGAATGATCAACAAATCTATGAAAAAATGTTCACCATCTCTAGCAATTAGAGAAATGCAAATTAAAACTACATTGAGATTCCATCTCACTCCAGTCAGAATGGCAATTATCAAGAAACAATAAGTGTTGGCAAGGATTTTGGTAAAAGGTTCATTTGTACATTGCTGGTGGGACTGCAAATTGGTGCAACCATTCTGGAAAGTAGTATGGAGATTCCTCAGAAAACTAGTATTGGAACCACCATTTGACCCAGCTATCTCACTCCTCAGCATATATCCAAAAGTTTTAAAATCAGCATATTCTAGTGATGTGGCCACACCAATGTTTATAGTAGTTTAGTTATAGTAGTTTAGCTAAGCTATGGAGCCAACCTAGGTGCCCTTCAACAGATGAATGGATAAAGAAAATCAGTATATATGTGTATGTGTATGTGTATACACACACACACACACACACACACACAATGGAATGGAATATTACTCATCCATAAAGAAGAATGACTTAAGACATTTTCCAGTAAATGGACAAAAACTATCATGCTAAGTGAAATAAGTCAGTTCAAAGAAACCAAAGGTCCAATGATTTTGCTGATATATGGAAGCTAACCTAGAGTAAAGAGGGATGGAGAATAGATATTCAGTAGCTTGGACAAAGGGGAATGAAGGGAAGGGATGGGGGATGGGTAAAGGAAAGACAGTGGAATGAATCTGAAATAATTTTTCTATGTACCTATAAGAATATATGAATCTCACCATCATGTACATCTGCAAAAATGGGGTTTGAATTAGAATAATATATATTCCATGCTTATATAATTATATCAGAATGGATTCTGTGTTATGTATAACTAAAAAGAACCAATAAAAATGTTTGTTTTCCCCAGCTTAGGAGTAGGTTGAAAACGTCTTAATTTGTATAAGTTGTTATGAATTTAAATCTTAATTTATCTATTTTAAGTGTTAATAAAGCATTCAAATTGTAGATTGTATATGACTTCTAAAAATAAAATGCACTTTTATTCTGCATAAACATTATCAAAGCAATCTTTTTCTATTTGGGAAATTTCTATTTTTTTTTCTATTGAAAAAATCTATTAATATTTCCAATGTTGAGATAGTTGGGTGCCACTTAGTGTTCAATTTCAATAACTACTAACTTTAAAAATTCAAAATTGCTCTTGAGGTTCTAAAAACTACATTTTGGAAATGCCCTCCGCCCAGAGTTTATGATGTCAAAATAAGACTGGGAAAAGAAATCATGTGGGATCAAAGTCAGTGTAAAAGTAACCACATGCTACTTCAATGTGAAGAACAGCCCTATTGCTTTTGACTTCACATGCAGATTTTTGCCTCCTTCAAACTGCATCAAAAATTTTAGGCAACATTTAGGTAACTGGAATATACAGAAAGACTCTGCATAGTCAGAAGTGGGCTTAATTAACCACAGCCCACACTGAGTAGAAGGAGGCAGTTCATTCAGAATCTCCATGTCTTTACTGCAGGTGGTCAAAGTAGGAAAGACATAATGTGTGTGTGTGTGTGTGTGTGTGTATGTGTGTGTGTTTAAATAGATGTGCTCTTCTATCTAGAAGCTCCATTACATCAATAGCACAAAGTGGGCTTAATGGTTACTTCAGACAATTCAGCAGTGTCAGTGTTTAAGGAAACAAGTACTTTAGAAACAAGCCAGCAGGCAGGTAGTGCACACACTGGGATCCTGCACCAAGGGGAGATCATGTCCCAGGTGGGACAGTGGGAGATGGTGGAAGACTTACTTCATTGACCTATTCAAAACAGTGTGCAAATTAAAACTTGCAAATCATTTCTGGAATTGGCTATAGTTAACTGAAACCTCAGATATTGAAACCATGGGTAAGGGGGACTACCAAAGTCAAGTGGTTGAAAAACAAAAGGGGAATCTCAAAAGCAGGAATAGAAAAGAATTCATCACACACCAGACAGCCTCCAAAATTTGTGATTTCTGTTCAGAATTCATGAAAGCTCCATCTTTTCAGGAAGTGAGATGACATTTAAATTGCTTAAAGGAAAAAAAACCCTACCAACTCAAAATTTTATACTGAAAAGTCAAGGCTCGTCGTCGGAGATTAAAATGCACACACACAGATAGCAGTGACAAAGATGAAGCACTTTATTGCAAGCTGCTGCCAGCTTATATAGGGAAATGAAAGTCAGTTATCCTAAAACAGGAACCCCCTGGGACCAATCATAGTAATGGTCAGGTCATCATCTGTGTGCATGAGATTCATGGGGGTCACAAGCTGTTCACAAGCCCAGATGGGTGAATCAACTGAAAAAAATTTTAAAACAACCTGTTATCCGCCCATTGGCAATTTGCCCGCTGCCATGTTACATTCATGGACCCATTATTAGAAAAACCCAAGGAATCCTCAGGGAAACTCCCAACATATACCTGACAAAACTGTCCTTTAAAAGTGAAGGAGAAATTTGTACACTCTAGCCCCACACGTGCCCCAGCTGTGTATAAGAGATTTGCTTTAGATCCATAAACACTAATAAGTTGAGAAAGGAAAATACTACATAAAAATAGCATCCAAAAGACACATGGAATGGCCAAGAAAATATCAGATAAAAACCATTTCATGATGAAAAGAGCACCAAATGTCAACACCATGGCCAATCTGCCAAGATGATGTAAAAACTACAAGTACCAAAGTAAATAAACAAACAAATAAAATTCTGAAGATACTTATAATAGGTTAAAAGACTAAGTTGGTAGTCAAAGACACAATAAGACATTTAGATAAGAAGTGAAATTCTGTTAGCTCATAATATGGCTTTTTAGGCAATGTGCACACAATTTTAAGCAAGCTACGAAAGAACTATTAGATAAATCAATACAGCATGGTTGAAGGATACAAAACCAACATACAAAATCAGTCCATTTCCTGGACATTAGCCATGAACATTCGGAAGTGAGTTAGGGAGACCACTCTATGCATGGCAATATCAAAAATAAATACTTAGTAATAAGCAAGTATGAGCCTACCACACTGAAAATCCTCACCAGAAGAAAACATGCCTGTAATCCCAGCAGTTTGAGAGGCTAAGGTAGGAGGATGGAGAGTTCAAAGCCAGCCTCAGCATGAGGTGCTAAGCAACTCAGTGAGACCCTGTCTCTAAATAAAATACAAAATAGGGCTGGTGATGTAGCTCAGTGATTGAATGCCCCTGAGTTCAATCTCTCATAACCTCCCCCCCACCAAAAAAAATCTTGTCCATATTCATGGACAAAATGATTTAATGTGGTTAAGTGAAAACCCCCAAGCTGACCTATGCATCAATGCAAACCTTACCAAAATCCCCATCATTAGTCTTTGCAAAATATTCAGTGATTCTAAAATTCATATGGAAGTTAAGGACCCTGAGCAGCCAATACAATCTTTAAAATGAGCAGAAATAGGAGACTCATATTTCACAATTCCAAACCAGCACAAAGTTTCACTTATCAGTGAAGCTGGACCTCTCCCGCCCTAGGTGAAACCAACTCATAAGAGACAAACACCCTGACACAAGACCTAATCTCTGGAAACCCACAAAGAAAAAGAGAAAATGCCCTGAGACTTGGTGGAGCTTGGGGTCTCCTTAACATGTCTCCATAAGCACAGGAAACAAGAAGCGGACCGACAGGCTGACCTCAAACCCTGAGGCTGTCACACAGCAAGAAAACAACCCAGAGTGAAGACAATCTCGCCAGCAACTGATTTGATATGGTGAGTAACCACATGAATAACTCAGAAAAGCAACCTAGGTAAAAGGTGGGCATGCTGAGCAGAGACTTCTCAGAATAAACACAAATGGCCAATGAGTATATAAAAAAATGCTCAGTAAATTAGTTTTCAAGGAAATGCTGATCAAAACTATAATGAGATATCATATTAGCCTAGTTAGAGTGCCAATTTTCTAAAAAACAAAAAATAACAAATGATGTTGTTAATGTGAGGAAAAAGTAACTCATACACTGTTGGTGGACATTTGAATTCTTGCATCTACTATAGAACCGGTGTGGAAGGTCCTCATAAAACCAAAACTAGCTGGGCAGGGCTGCCCATAGCTGTAATCCCAGCCACTGCTGAGGCAGGAGAATTGTGAGTTCAAGGCCAGTGTGGGCAAGTTAGCCAGGCCCTGTCTCAAACAAACAAACAAATAAACACCAAACACCAACCCCAAAACAAAAACTGGACTGGAAGGCCAGGCTTGCTTAGCAGGTGCAAGGCCTTTGGTTTAATCCTCAGTACCTCAGATATAGTAAAAACAGAGCTACCTTATGATCTCACAAGTGCTAAGACATGGAATCAACTTGGGTGCCAATGACATGTGACAGGATAAATACAGATAGATAAAAATGCATATAAAATTAAATCCTGTCACTGGCAGCGAGTTGGATGAAATTAGGGGACAGTATGTTAAACTGGAATAATTTATAACTAGGACAGTGCATGTTCTCTTATGGGTGGATGCTGAGGCAGCAACCTGCATGTGGGAGGGTAAAGACTGAAGGCTGCAGAGTGGGTAGAGGGATGAAGGGGATGGATTCAATGCACACCACTGGCATGTGCAGGTGTGTGTTAAAATATCACTGGAACCACAATAATATGCACAGTTCATACACATTGATGAAAACTAATATTCTTTAAAAAGTTATGACAATCAGGACATTGTGGTACTGACAGAAGGACAGACATACACATCCCTGGAACAGGGAGGTCAGGGTGGTGATGCCAGGGCAACAGTAATGTGGGAGGCCAATCCCAGAAGCTTATCAGGACCTTGTAAAAAGCACAGACTGAGAATGGCTGGGGACATATCTTAGCAGCAGAGTACCTCTGGGTACAACTCTTGGTGCCACAAAAATAAATAAGTGGAATAGAATTTAGAATCCTGAAATGAATGTTTATATTTACAGTCAATTGTTTTTCATAGAGGGTGCCAGGGAGATGGAGGAGATGTTTTCCAATGATCTGGAAAAACTGGTTATCCTTATATAAAATGAAGCAAAACCTAACATCATATGCAAAAATTAACTTAACACAGATGAAGGAACTAAATGGGAGAGCTGAAACCATAAAAATATTTGCAAAACATAGTACAAGTCTCATGACCTTGGCTACAAACAGCTTCTTAAAAATGACACTTCTTAGGCATGCAACAGAAATTGTAATTTATTTAACTTAAATGGTTTTCTGCATTAAAGTACACAATTGAGAAAGTGAATGGTAGAAAACAAGTACAAATTATATGTGGATAAAGGCCTTGTATCAGAATGTATTAAAAAAAAACTTTTACAACTCAAAAAGAGTTAAAAATAAGGCACCCTGATTTTAAAGAGCAAATGACTTAAACAGGCATTTTTCCAAATAAAATAAACAAATACTCAATGAGCAAAAGAAAATATGCTCAGTTTGATCTTGAAAAGAAAACATCCTATCCCTTGAAGCAACACGGTGGACCTAGAGGTGGAGTAACCCGTACCAGACCCGCGGGTGCAAAGCCCCTAGAGCCCATGCAAGCCAGCCGTCCCTGGCACCCAGGACCGGCCCGGAAGGGGACTTGAAAATGCGCCCTCGGCCCCTGACGCCAGGCCGATCACAGCCATTAGTAAGTGCCCGTCTCCCCAGGTCTCCAGAACAGAGGGTTCTTAAGGTCCTCACCATGACAATAAAAAGATGTGAGGTCAAAGTCACGCTCTTACCATGTTGATCACAGGATGCAAACGCCTACTGAGACTTCGCTGCGCCCCCTGAATAATCACGATTTTTATGTGTAAATTTCAAATAGAATTTTAAAACGTAGGAATTCCCAGTCACCCCCAAGTACAGTTTATACTTGCATTAGAAAAATTCCAAGCCGCTCTTGAGAACTGAATAAATCCCTCTGCCACGAGGTGGAGGTGGGCAGCAGACAGGTGAGGGCTGAGCAATGGGGGACTTGAAGGTGGGAACCCGACGGCCACGCTCACAACCCTCCATGGCACTGGGAGGAGGGTCAGCCTCTGCAGCGCGGCCAGCCGAGTCCTCCTGCCTTCTGGTTCTGCTCCCTTACCCTGGCACACGCGGGTCACAGGACCACCTTCCTCCTGGCTAGCAGTGTTCAACACCAAGTACCGTCCTGTGTGTTCCTTTCATACCAACACCAAAATTTACCTATAAATTGAAGCCTACTCAACTGTCATCAGAGTAAAGTGGCTTGTGAATGCATTACATGTTGGTATTACACGACAGCCTGAAAGAAATACTCTATTTGAATTGACAGTGTTTTCCTGTTGCGAAGGGAGTAATGGAACCACCAAGGAGACAGGTTAATGTGCTCAATGCAGAGCTACTTCTGTAAGCTGATTTCTTGGTGCCACTGAATGTCATAAAAAGCACTCCTAAAATCTCTGAACAGGTCATGTGAGCCATCTTTTGCAAACTTTGAACAAGTCCTAAGTAAGGAGTTGCATGAGCAACAAGCAAGTAGAAAGGTCAGACTTGGCACAGATTTTAAACAAGGAACCCTGATCTTTTGGAGAAATTAGGTCAGTGTATCAAAACCAGATTTTTTTAGTTGTAGATGGACACACTACCTTTATTATTTATTAGTTAATCTTTATGTGGTGCTGGGAATTGAATCCACGGGCCTCACATGTGCTAGTAGGTAAGTGCTGTACCACTGAGCTACATGGCCAGCTCCTAAAACAGATTTTTTTTTTTTTGAGAGAGAGAGAGAGAGAGAGAAGAAGAAGAAGAAGAAGAAGAAGAAGAAGAAGAAGAAGAAGAAGAGGAGGAGGAGGAGGAGGAGGAGGAGGAGAAGAGAGATATTTATTTTTTAGTTTTTGGTGGACACAACATCTTTATTTTATTTTTATGTGGTGCTGAGGATGGAACCCAGCGCCCTGCGCATGCCAGGCAAGCGCACTACCGCTTGAGCCACATCCCCAGCCCACAAGAATTTTTTCTTAGTTGGTTTTCAGTTAGTAGGAAATTATGGATAATTTTGAAATTATCTTTCAGTTCAATAATTCTCTTTTCTTGTAAAGACAGGTATAAGCAAACACATATCACACACACACATACACACGCACACATACACACACACCCAAATCACATATTACTGCCTCTAATGTTCTCCCACTCCTAAAATGTATCATTAGACGGTGATATTTGTACAGTCCCATCATTTTAAAGTTAGAACCAACATCTGAGGGTGTTTTTCCCCCCAAAAGGATCGAACCCAGGGCCTTGCAGATGCTAGGCAAACACTCCACTGCTAGGCTACATCCCCAGTGCCAAAGGGTAACATTTTTTAAAAAAAATATTTACTTATGTTTTAGTTGGACACAATACCTTTACTTTGCTCATTTATTTCTATGTGGTGCTGAGGATTGAACCCAGGGTCTCACACATGAGAGGCGAGCACTCTGCCGCTGAGCCACAACCCCAGCCCCCAAAGGGTAACATTTTAAAGTAGTAATTCAAGATACAGATTATTTTTTTTCTGGATAACATAGACATCACAAAAACAAGTAGAAAACACAAGAACATAAAGTAATTATCACTGGAAATATTGCACAACTTCAGCTCCAAATTTGCTTTATATAATTGGATGGATATAAATTAATGAACAGAAATTTAAGCAAGATACATTAACAATTTAATAGAACCTGATAATCTAATTTCTTCCAATTTTTCTCAAATTCATTTGAGTGTTTCCATCATGGTGCTCATAAGAAAATCAAATAACATATGGCTACCACAGTTGAATGTCAAATTAAGTACTTATGACATACTAAATTCTTCTATAATACAATTATGAAGAATTTTTAAGGAACTTATATTTTATATGTAGAAAAGTGTTAGAGTCAAATATTCAACTCAACAAAAATAAGAAACATTTTTGATTCCTTTGTTGGTGTAGACTGATTCTCCTTTTGCTAATGAATGTTTTTTAGCTGTAATATCACTGAGCTGAACAAATAAATCACCTTGAGTACATAAGAAAAAATAAACACATGCTAAATTGATAAACATTACTACTACATCTTTACTAGGCCATCTCTACCTCTAACACTTCAGAAGCTTAGAGATTTAGGGTATTCTTACATTAACCACAAGAAAAATTAAAGGAGAAATTTCTTTTTTGAGATCACAACTATGAAGTCATGTGGTTATAAAATTCTGATTTGTGTGCAAAACATGAATCACATTTACTTTTAGTCTCCCTACTTATTCTTGTCAATCACCTGGCAGGACTTAACAGATACCTTTCAAAGAAACAGAGACTGATATGTTTATATAACTTCAATAACCTCATCCCTACAATAATGAGAGATGCAGTATCCTTTTGCTATGGTTCAAGACAACAGGGAAGGAGATCACAAGAAAGAGAAATCAAAATTATTACAACTGAGAAACTACTTCTCATTAAGTTTTACCATGGTGCCACCTTCATTTTTACATAAGCATGGTGGTATAATTTAAGTCAATAAATCAGAAATCTTAATATTTAAAATTTACCTTGACTTTCATTTATCACCATATTAACCATAAGAATTAGATAAAACACATAGGATAGGGTAATATTAAACCCACTTTACTAAGTTGATTTATTGATACATCAACCCATTTTTATATAGAAAAGGGATAGTGCATCTCAGTTTGCTTACAGGCTAGGAGATCACTTAAAATTCTGCATTTCCTAACTGCAAACAGAATATAGCACTTACAACAGGTTATAAATAAACTGTTTTTCAAGCATAGAGCCAGCCCAAATGATAATGCACTATTTAAAAAGACCTAAGGCAAGGAATTCCATTTCCAACGGGAAAAAAGAACTGTGCAAACAAGCTTAAAACTACTCTTTTTTGTGTCAGTGTTATAAAATGTAGCTTTTAATAAAACCTTGACCCAAATGCCATTAACTTCAGAAAAGAATTTGGTGGGGAAAAGAAAGTTATTTCATTTAGGAAAAATAACCACTATCTTTTACCTAATCTTCAACACACACAATTTAAACATACACAGTTGCTTTAACACTTTACACAATTCCTATGTACCAGAGCAATAACAAGGTCTAAATACAATTATATTTTTAAACACTGGGTCAAGGCTTTACATAAAAATACCATCCTACTGCCCCCCCACCCCAGTTTCTAAAATATCACATATTTTCATCAACATCTGCAGTCATCCAGCAATTTTTAGGAAAATTTTTGTGCATGATCTTAATTCCTAATCCCTAGCTCTTTGGGCTCAGTGATGAAAGATCAAAACCACCAAAAATGATGGTTCACTTGAAGTCAGACTAGAGACCTTGGCTCAGTTAGTCTCATAGGATGAAAGCAGTGCTGCATCAACTGGCTCCATGCAGGAGGGGCATGTGGAGGAGCTCATCAACCAGTCACCTGAGCAGCCCAGGCGATAGATGTGCATGCATGGCAGAAATCGAATTGGGTCCCCATAAACAAGAGTCCGTCATACAGATCACACACTCCAGAGCTTTTTCCCTGACCCATCTCTGCCAGGGTCATAAGCTCCCTTAGGCAGATGCTGTGTAAGGCCCATTCTTTGAGCTGTCCTAATTTGTTGCTCTTCGGAGTTGCTAGCGGAGTCGGGTGTTGGACGATTCACTGGAACTGGAACTTGTTCCTGATGCGGCGGCTCCTGATCCGGCTCTGTCCCCTCGCCAAAGCTGGCGTGGTCCACTGTGAAGCAGGGAGATGTCATCCGAGGTGGGGGATTTGAGGCAGTTCCCCATCTTCTGGGGCTGGGGTGTGTGATCTGCGGGGGAGCAAGAAAGCTATGATGGGGTCGTTCGCAGGCTCTGCGGTCAGCCTCTGTCCGGGAGGTGGGCTCGCGGGCAGGCTGGGGCTCAGGCACTGCTCCCCCGACCTGGCTGCCCTGCGAAGCTCCTGTCAACCGCCCCAGGGACTCCAGGCTGGGCCCAGGCCTGCTGAGGTCACCGGGGTGGCCTCCTTGGACAGGGCTGGGGCGGGGAGACTTCCCCACCCCGCCTGCGCAGGCGGTGGTGGCCAGACTCCCCCGCCCGCTTCAGGGCGCTGGCAGCCTGGAGCTGCTGAGCTTAGTCCAGGTCAGGAGGGGCGTGGCCCTCAGGCTGCCTCAGCTGCTGCTGCCCCAACCAATGCCTGAGCCTGGCCTCATCCTGCTTGCCTCAGCCTAGTAGGCAGACCAATGCGCCTGGGGACCTGCCTTGGGGTTACTTTTATATTACTGTCTTTCCTAAAGCCGCCCAATTTCCCACTAACTACACAAAGCAGAAATGAATAAAAAGATACTTTTGGGAATAATATTCTCCAAATATTTTGAAGTTTAATTACATTGTGTAAAAGGACCAATAGAGTTGGTATTGCACTACTGTGGGGTTCCTCACACTAAAATACTCAGGGTCACTTCAGGGGAACTGGGCTGAACAAAATGACTACACAAGACACAAAGGTACCTTTTTCTTTGGGGGGGGGGGGGTGTCCTGTGATGGCTTCTCTGGCCTTAAGGGTCCGCAGAAAGAGAGAGAGAGCAAGCACTTGTTGAATCCTTTTATTGAGGAGAAGCCATTCAGATGAGGCAAGGGGTCAGGTTTCAGGGGTTGAGTCTAGCTTCATGATGTCTGCTGTCAGCAGGTTGACTGACATCTAGGAAGGCCACACCCAAGGTCAGAGTAAGAGAGGGGGACACACAAAGGACATTTCCATGGAACATTCTATCCCAAACAGGGCAAAGGGGTAGTATCACAAGGAACAGGTTACAGTAGCTCAATCCATGGGGCAACTCACTTACGTTCGAAGGCGTGTCCTCAAACTTCCATGACTAGGGCAATGTCCAGGTCACCACAAGATGTAGTGCTGGTCAGAGCCTTTCCACTCCAGGAAGGAGAATGAGAAATCATTCAGACTGGCTCCCCACACGCTACTTACCTAATAGTATTTTTTTTTTTTACTAGTTCCTAAAAATTTAAGTAGCTTGATATCTATGGCAGAATAATATGTGAATCAATACATGACAGTGTGAACACATTAAGAAACATTCACTTTTTTCATTTTTTATTTGTACTTTTTAGTTATATATGACAATAGAATATATTTGACATATCATACACACATGGAGTATAACTTCCTATTTTTGTGGCGGTGCATGACATGGAGTTACACTGGTCATGTACTCATAGATGAACAAAGGAAAGTATGTCCCATTCATGCTACTATCTTTCCCATTCCCATTTCCCCTCTTTTTCCCTACTCCGTGCAATCTGGTGAACCTCCCCCTGCCCAGCCTATTGTGAGTGAGCAACCCCATATCAGAGAAGATAATTGGCTTTAGATGTTTTGGGATTGGCTTATTTCATTCAGCAAGAAACACTCACTTTGATTTAGTACCAAAATTAATGAACAATGTAAATGAAGTAGTTCCTAATCCACTATAAAATTGCTGGAAAATACAGATAAAACTACTCAGGAATAAGTCTTTTTTTTCCCCTGATATAATGATCTTTGTGAGAATTCTGTTTTCTTGTGATTTCAAGAGCCAGGGTATTTAGTAATTTTGGATTTAAAATAAAATTACAGCCTTTCATATGAGCTATCTGCATCATAATCTGATGTCTGTGAAGATCAATTCTACCATATCAACTAATGATGTCCAATAATTGTTAAGCAAATGTCAAAGGTAATGCTACACTTTCTGTGATTACAGAACATCTCTAAATCCAGTCCTCACACACACACACACATACAGACAGGAGGTGCAGAGAAAGGATCACCTCCTCATCTCCAGTCCTCACACACACAACCAGATAGGAGGTGCAGAGAAAGGATCACCTCCCCATCTCCAGTCCCCTCACACACCTAGACAGAAGGTGCAGAGAAAGGATCACCTCCCCATCTCCAGTCCTCACTCACACATCCAGACAGGAGGTGCAGAGAAAGGCTCACTTCTCCATCTCCAGTTCTCTCACGCATCTAGACAGGGGATTCAGAGAAAGGCTCACCTCTCCATTTCCAACAGGAGGTGCCCAGAAAGGCTCACCTCTCCATCTCTAATCCTCACACACACATTCAGACAGGGGGTGCAGGAAAAGGCTTGGTCTACATTTCATATTTCTTAAGCCTTTTCTCCACGTAAATATTTTTATCTTTCCTAAGGTGTATATCCTGGAGAGGTCTTTCCACACTCATGACATATATAAGGTTTCAATACTCTATGGATTTCCTGATTTTGAAGAAAGTTTGAAATTTGAATAAAGGCTTTGATATATCACTTGCATCCTAATGTTTACTTCCAGTGTGAATTCTCCAGTGTTTAGTCAATTTTGAGCTGTTTCTAAAGGTTTTGCCACCTTCTTTACATTCACAGAGTCTCTCTCCAGTATGAATCCTCTATTGTTGGGTCAACATTAAACTTCTGTTAAAGTTTTTTTCACAATGTTCACAATGTTTTTTTTTTTCCCACAATGTTCATAAGGCTTCTCTCCAGTATGGGTTCTCTGAAGTGCAATGAGATTGAAGCTTTAATTAAAAGCCTTGTCACATTATTACACTTGTAGGGCTTCTCTGCAGTATGAGTTCTCTGGTGTTGAGCAAGGTCTGCAGATTGATGAAAGGTGTTGCCACATTCTTCACATTTTCAGAGTTTCTCATGGCTATGGTATCTCTCTGGTGTGTAGAAAGGCATAAACAAGTCCTAAAGCTGTTGCCATGTTCTTCACATTTGAAGGGCTTCTCTCCAGTATGAGTTCTCTTGAGCTGAGTAAGATGTGAGATTTGAATAAAAGTTGTGCCACATTCATTACAATTGTAGGGGTTTTCAAGGGTATGACACCTCTGGTGTGTAGAAAGTGCATGAAAATGTTAAGAAAAGGAAAGTCACCCTGTGGGGGCAGCACTGAACCGAGTGTGGGGCATTTCATACTGCTGTCATAAGGAGTTGACTTATTCTTTATGTTCTATAGCAAGATAAACATTCCAAAATGAATAAATTTAAATGAAAAAAATCATGCACATTCACATAAGGTTGAATTTGAAAGGTTTTCCCAGGACTTTCTGAGGCTTCTAGGAATGGACACAGTCCCATAGGTCCCTCTGATGTTTTAGCCAGTGATGCTTTGCTCAGGAAGATCACAGAATCTCACCCACAGAAATGCTGATGCTTAAAATAAAGGTCCACTGACAACTAAAAAAAAAAAAAAAAAAAAAGGAAGAAAAAAAATGCTGATGCTGTCAGGAGACTTTGATCATGGTCTTTGGAGGGTTGGTGTTGGCTCTGAAGGCCAAACTTCAGATGGAGCCTGAGACCTCAGAAAACATCTGGAGAACCTGTGTCCTGGTACTCTGATATCCTGTGTAGACTTTTCACTCTCTTAATAAAAACTAATCTCATGCTCCAGGATCATTCTTGGACCTGTCTACCACACAGGGACTGCAGGGTTTATACAGAAGCTGTGATATTTCCTGAGAATGCTGCATTTCCAATGGGCTTGTCAAACAGACAAAAACAAAGCCACTGCAGGGCATCTCTCTGTATGACATCCTTATGTGATAATGTGGGGATCCCAGCAGGTGAGAATCAGGCTGTGATGGGGTTTTGGGGCAAGGGCTCCTTTATTACCTCTGTCCCTGATGAATCTAGGCATTGTAAAGTATGGGTTTACCACACAGAGCATCAGAAGATGGAATCAGTGCCTCCGAGTCCAGCTTAAGCACAAGCACAGGGAACTCAGATTCCTCAGAATCTGAGCAAAAGCCTCCAGCTCCTTTTTCCACATCACAAAGAGGCAAAGAATCCCACAGACTTCTTAAGGGTCTTGCAGGGGAACAAGATGGGCAGCTGCCACAGGCCCTTCCCCCATTTGCCTTAACTGGTGCAACCACTGTCCCAGCCCAACATTGCTCTACAAAGGTCTCCCAGTTTCCTCACAGGGGATCAGGCAGACCCTGAGCGATGGCCTTAGTTCTTCATAGCTCCTGGGTTCGTTTTCCACTTCCCGGATTTTGGCTTCTTGCTTACCCTTTTCCTCCATGTCTCAGTGTCCGTCATTCAGTGATTTCATGTTTACTATAGTCACCCCAACTTTTACCTAGGTGTTTTATATAGAAGATCCAGAAAAAGTTGGGAATGGTGGTGCCTGCATGTAATCCAAGTGACTCAGGAAAACTAAAGCAGGAGGACCTCAAGGTTGAGGCCAGCCTCCAAAACTCCGTGAGATTCTGCCTCTAAATACAGAACTAAGTTTAGTCCCACAAACTCCCTTTGTCTGTGCTGCACAAGATACAGCAAAAACTGAGCTTAACCAAGGTTGCAATTAGGGGAAAGAAAGACATGCAGAAAGACATGCTTTCCCTGTGAATGTTGGGGGTAGAATTTTAAATTTGGGAAAGAGAACCATATATTTTCCACCTTTTAAAATACATATTCTAGAAGGAGTCAAGATGATATTTACTCTTTTGTGGGAAATATAATTCATTCAACAAAGATCTAATCAAGATGTACGGAACATGAGGAAAAAAAAGATAAAATTAGACAACATGTTTTAGTATATTTGATGTTTAAAGATACAAAAATTTCAGAATGCAAACAATCCTGAAAACAATAGATGGGGGGCAGGGGATGTGGCTCAAGTGGTAACGCGTTTGCCTGGTGTGCGTGAGGCACTGGGTTCAATTCTCAGCACCCATAAAAATGAAATAAAGATATTGTGTCCACCTAAAACTGAAAAATAAATATTAAAAAAATAGGTGAACTGATATAGTTTCAAGGGACATACAGTGCAGCTAGATTCAGCTACATGGGTGTGCATGCATCACTGTAGTAAGGTGACTTTATTTCTTCAGGGTAAATACTGAGGTGTGGTAGAGCTGGGTCTATCACACCTGGGTTCCATGCCTAGTTTTTTGAGGAGCGTCCATACTTATTTCCGTAGTTGTTGTTCTAATTTACAGCCCCTCCAACAGTGTAAAAGTTTTCCTTTCTCCCATATCCTCTCCAGCATGTTATTATTTGTATTCTTTTTAAATCTATCAATTCTTTTTTTATAGCTTTATTTTCTTTATTTATCTTTATGTGATGCTGAGGATTGAATCCAGCACCTAACACATGCTAGGCAAGTGCTCTACCATTGAGCCACAACCCCAGTACCATTATTTGTATTTTTTTATGTTTATTTTTTAGTTGTAGTTGGACTCAATATTTTTATTTATTTTTATGTGGTGCTGAGGATGGAACCCAGGGCCTTGCACGTGCTAGGCAAGCGCTCTACTGCTGAGCCACAATCTCAGCCCTCATTATTTGTATTCTTGATCGCTGCCATTCTGTCTGTCATGAGATGAAATCTCAGTACAGTTTTGATTTGCATTTTCCTAACTGCTAAGAATGTTCAATGTCTTTTCATGTATTTTTTTGGCCATTTGTATCTCTTCTTTTTTGAGAAGTGTGTTTAGTTCATTTGTCCATTTCTTAACTGGGTTATACCTTAAGTTTTTGGAGTTGTTTATATATTCTGGTTTTTAATCAGAAGAGTAGCTAGCAGAGATTCCCCTCCCATTCCATATATTGTCTCTTCACATTCCTAATTGTGGTTTTGTCTCTTTTATTCTGTACCATTGATCTACATGTCCGTTTTTATGCCAGTACCATTCAGTTTTGTTACTATAGCTCTGTAGCATAACTTGAAATCAGGTATTATGATTCCTCCAGCACTGCTTTTTTTTGGTTCAGAATTGCTTTTGCTATACAGTTGCCTGGTAGAGTCCCTTACAGAGAAAGAATGAGGAGTTGACTACCATCAGGTGCTCAATGATTAAATATGTGGGACTTAACTTGCACCCAGAGAAGCAAAGGAAGAGATAACAAAGAGAAGCAATTCCTCAAGATTCCAATCATAGTGCCTGGTAAGACCATTCCCAATGCCAAATTCCTAGTGGATTGGTATTTATCTACCAAACCAAAGGATCCTATGAGGGAAAATGAGGTATGCGCAACCTTACTACTAGTTCCTAGACTTACAGATTTGTTTAATAGGTTTTAAACATTAGAATGAACTCCATTTAAAGTAGACCTGCAATGTACTTAACACTCCTATAAAGAACATGCATGTGGTTATTTCTTCATTCTTCATGAATCTATGAGACAGTGTTGCCATCACAGAGATAAGGGGAAGTTAAGCTAAGAGAGACTGATTTGTCTAAATTCACATACTGGGAGGTTGAGTGGAGACTGGATCCTGTGTGGGCTGGTGTAATAGTGGGCACTTAAAACCATGCTCTACCATCAAATCCAATGAACCAATAATCCAGTTGATATTTAGCTTTGACTTTACTATTTGTTACAATCCTGTACATTGATGAATTCAGTGTTGCAATTTTGAGTTTAAAGAGTTTCTATTAACGTGTGTGAAAGTATTCCATTGACCAACATCAAATGTGACTAACACTTACAAGTGTTGATAAAATGCATAAGCAGTGACCGCGGTATGAAGTTAGAAGAAACTGCCTAGGACCATGCTGGATTCAGTGAACACAAAACTGGCTACAAGTCTGGATGCACACATTGAGTCTGCCTAGATAATCTGGGATGATCCTCCTGTTTTAAGGTCACATGATTAGTAACCTTTGTTATATCAACAGAGTGTTGTTTTTTTTTTTTTTTGCATGCCACCTGCCACAGGAATTATTGAATGATCTCATTTCATATACTGAACTATGGGACACAAAACACTAGTACATAATAGTGTAGGGTGGACACTAATCAGCAACATTTTAGTTCATGTATTAAAAAAGACATTAGTTAAGTAAAACAGTTGTCAGTGAAGTGAAATTACTGAATGACATTAGTGGTACAACTATCAACAATAAAATGCGTGAGGCCTGGAATCTTGCATGTTATAAGTTGAAATGGCAGATTTGGGTTGAGAGTAGTTTTTAACTAAGAAGAAAGAACAATACAACACACTTGAGGCTGACAGCTGCTATCTGAAATCCACCATTGTATGCTCACCTTTCCATAAATGCTGCCTCCCCAGTTCAAGACTGAAAATAGTCTCACCATAATCATCAAGCTCTTATGCTTTCAGACAGAACTTCTCCCTCCATTTAGCACTTCATGTATGTGTGTGAGAATACATTCTCATCCAGCAGTTGTCACCAGGATTCAATGATTCTTCATAGAACTGGACAGTTATAAGAGATCCACACTACTTATTATCTAGTTGCCCTTAAAACTCTGTCATTTGTGCAAAGTGGGATGAACATTGAATGGAATACAATTTAGTTCTTCCTTGAAACTCACTCAGACTGCATGATCATCCGTTTTAGACATAACAATCATTACCCTGAGGATGGCACCGAGTTATATTAGGTGCTGTCAGGGAAAGGTGGGCAGGGTTACACCCTCATCTCTCTTATGAGCTCACCTAATGCCTGAGGGAAGTTCCTCCTGTCTCAATGGCTTTGGCTCTGGACCAGTATCAAATCCAGAAAAATCCTGTTTCCAACAAAACCACACACCCAGACTCCTGCCTGAAATGCAAAATGTCTTTCAGAGTCTGCACCTGATGTATGAAATATGAAATGTTCACCTGATTCCAATCTGTGGTCTGGGCAATGGTCCCACAGGCACACTGTGGGAAGGAGGCAGCCACAGCACCAGATATACCAGCACTGCCGTGTCCTCATCCTTCCTCAGAGGGGGAAATTACACTCCAGGAATGTACAGTACATCAAAATATATTCTACTGTCATTCATATCTCAAAAGAACAAATGAAACAATAAAAAAGCAACACAAACAACAAAACAATTGCTGTTGTCCCTGCCATGGCAATGAGTGGGAAGTTGATATTATATCTGAAAATCTTTTTCCAGTGTGGTAATCACCTATATTCACTAGCTCCTACATGTCCAAGGAGACAGTGGAGTATTTGGGATGATCTTACTAATCCTGGATCTCTGGAGGTAGACAGGGTGTCCAAGAGGAAACAGAGAACACTGAGGCCTGACCTCTGAGGTGACAGCAGCAAAACATGTTTGTCAACAGATTCCGTTTCTCAAAAAAGTCTTTCCTACTTAAATAAATTTCTTTCTAATCTTGAGACTACTTTTTTTTTTTTAAATTGCCAATAGAATTTAAAAAAAAACTTTATTTTTTGTAGTAGTATATGGACAGAATGCCTTTATTTTATGTTTATTTTTATGTGGTGCTAAGGATTGAATCCAGTGCCTCTCACATGCTAGGCAAGTGCTCTGCTGCTGAGTTACAAGCCAAGCCCATTTTTAATGGTTTTTATTGGTTGTTTTAGTTATACATGACAATAGGATTCATTTTACATAATTACAAAAGCTGGAATGTAATTTGTTCAAATTCAGTCCCCAGGACTTCTCTCCTTCCCCTCCCTCCTCCATCCCTCTGTTCCTTTCCCTCTACTTGCATAGTTCTTCTGAGCTTTACATTGCATGTTAGATGCAGAGCATGGGATTTTACACATAGAACTTAAAAAGGGTCTCAAAAGAAAGGCAAAGAAGGGCTGGGACTGTGGCTCAGTGGTGTAGCACTTGTGTAGCACGTGCGAGGTCTTGGGTTCGATCCTGAGCACCACATAAAAATAAATAAATAAAATAAAGGTATTGTGTCCAACTACTTCTAAAAAATAAATGTTAAAAAAAATAAATGCAAGGAAAACACGTGATGCCAACAGGAAGCATTGGAAGTCTTGGGATTCACACAACTCAATGGAAGTTCATGTGAAAATTTTGGGGAAAAAATAGAGTTCACACACATGTAGAATGTTAAAATATGAAATGTATGTAAACATAAAGTGTAGAATAATCGATATACAGTGTATCAATTTCTCACATAAAACTTTTGTAAGTGGTAAATTGCAAGCTTGACAATTTTTAAATGTTTTCATGGCAAACTTCACTGGTCTCATAAATGTTGCAGTTGGATGTTCATCCCTGGTTCTACTCCTGTGGTTGTTACATTACATGCAAAAAAACCCCCACTCTGCTGATATAACAAAGGTTATGAATCATGTGACCTTAAAACAGGAGGATCACCCTGGATTATCTAGACAGACCCAATGTGCATTTTAATCAGAAAAAAGAGCCATGACAGAAGAGGAAGTTAGGACATGGCAGCATGATTTTGTGCCATTGTGAGAACTGTGAGAAAGAATTCTGAACACCTGAATGGTCCTGGCACCAGATTCCTCCTGGAGCCCCAAGAACAGTTCTCACACCTGTGACACCTTGACTTTGGTCTCGTGGGAAAAGACTGAGCCTGCTGGACTTCTGATGTATGAACTGTAAAAAAGTAAGAGTGTTGTTTTATGCCACTTGTTATGCTGTTATGTGTAATAGGAAATTAATACACAGCTGAACAAATTCAGTGATAGGACATTTAAATGATAAAATGTCATTTGTTGCCCATGACAATCATTCTCCTCAAATATGCCAATGACCTGGACAGTTGATGACCCTGGGAAATCCTCCATGGAACACTAGGTGTATCTGTGTGCACCAAACACACTTTCTGTACCTCAAAACTCAAAAGGAAAGAACAGATTTGCAATTACCTGCTTCTCTGAGTGCGTGCGTATGTGTCCAGCACAGAATTAGTAAGTTAGAACATCATTTAATATGAAAAATTTAATGAAACTCTAAATGTATGCTTGCTTATTTATGCTGGGTGCTGAAACAGGACCTCCTGCATGTTGAGCATGAGCACTGCCCTGGGCTACACTCCAAGCCCCATCCACTGTACTTAGGATGAAAAGCAACCAGCACAGTTATGCTGGGTTCCATCATGGAATGTTTGTCAAATCAATATGCAGTGCATAAACTGTACACACAGGATTGTGTTCACGGTAGGCTCCTCAACAGCAAGCCCAGCCTCTGCCCATCACAACACGAGGCAGCTACCACCTCCAGTTTTAAGACCACAATGTTCCAAGGCTCAGACCAGTGGGCTGATAGAAAGCATTATATTCATGTTTGATTCAAAGGTGTTTACTGGGGGCTGGGGATGTGACTCAAGTGGTAGCGCGCTCGCCTGGCATGCGTGCGGCCTGGGTTCAATCCTCAGCACCACATACAAACAAAGATGTTGTGTCTGCCAAAAACTAAAAAATAAATATTAAAAAATTCTCTCTCTTAAAAAAACAAAGGTGTTTACTGGTATGTAGTTACTTTAAAATAGTTTCCAATTCGATATTTAACACTTTCCTTTGAAAATTAATGCCAAATCATATAAATTTTCATTCATTACAATTTTGTTTTTTGGTACCAAGGATTGAACCAGGGATACTTAGCCACTGAGGCACATCCTCAGCTCTATTTTGTATTTTATTTAGAGACAATGTCTTGCTGAGTTGCTTAGGGCCCTGCTAATTTCCTGAGGCTGGTTTTGAACTCATGATTCTCTTGCCTCAGCCTGCCAAGCCACTGGGATTACAGGTATGTGCCACCATGTCCAACCATTATAATTTCTTATACATAAAAATATGGGTACTGAAGAACAAAATTGAACAAATTATACTGTCACATTGTGTGCAAGCTCAAATATACAGTAATGATTTTTTTACAATTATGTATAATTATAATGTACCAAAATTTTTTTAAAAATTTGAAGTTTTGTTAAAAAATTTCACACATTAAAGAAACTTAAGAAAATTTACTTTATTCAAACTGTCCAATTAAATGTCTATACCTGATAAGGCATTCACAATTTCTTGTCATTTTGCCATGATTGCTTTTACTTTTAATGAAATGACTTGAGAATAAAGGGTGACAGCACAGGTCTCTCTCCTGTGTGAGCTCTGCAGTATAAAAGAAGATTTGAGTTCTCAGAGCTTGTGACATGAAGTAGGCTAAATGATCAGTACTGTGATGCAGATATCGTGTGGAGAGGTTCAGCCTGGTTCACTCATGGAAACTGAAAACAGGAAACTCTGGGAGAAAAGCAGGGAGACCTCTGCTCTCTAATCATAGTGACCATGACCTGTGGTGATGGCTGCTTCAGAAACATAGCTCATGTAAACCCAGGGAAAAAACAGAATGGGAGGCTTTGCAGGGGCTAGGCTGGCAGCAGTTACATGACTGTTGTGATTCCCAGAGCCGAGCATGGCTGTTGGAGAACACAATGTATCTCCACTGCATGGGGCTCTGGTTGCTTCCTGATACCTGCTCTTATGCACCCTTCCATGACATCGCCTCCCACACTCTTACAGGTGTGTCCTCATTATGTTGCCTGGTGAGCGGGCTTCTGTAAGAGCTGTATTCTCAGATCCACCGCACTCTCCCATGTGAGTTCTCTGATGAACAGTGAAGGAAGACATCTGGAGGAATTCCCTGCAGGGTTTACGTGCGTGGGGCTTCTCACCTGTGAGTTCCCCGATGCCTTTGGAGGTGTGACTTGTGGTAAAAGGCCTTCTGACATACATCACATTCAAAGGGCTTCTCACCCGTGTGTGTTCTCTGGTGCACCCTGAGGTTTGAGTTCTGGTTGAATGTCTTTCCACACTCTTCACATGTGTAGGGCTTGTCACCTGTGTGAACTCTCTGATGCACAGTGAGGTGTGGCTTACAGTAAAAGGACTTACTGCATTCTTTACATTCATAGGGCTTCTTACCCGAGTGGATTCCCTGATGTCTGGTGAGATGTGACTTACAGTAAAAGGTTTTCCCACACACACTGCATCTGTATGGCTTCTCACCTGTGTGGGTTCTCTGGTGTACCCTGAGGTTTGACTTTTGGTTAAATGTCTTCCCGCACTCTTCACATGCATAGGGCTTGTCACCCGTGTGGGTTCTCTGATGTGCAGTGAGCTGTGATTTATAGGAGAAAGTCTTCCCACATTCTTCACATGCATGCGGCTTGTCACATGTGTGGGTTCTCTGATGTGCAGTGAGCTGTGATTTACAGTTGAACATCTTCCCACATTCTTTGCATGCATGTGGCTTCTCACCTGTGTGGGTTCTTTGATGCCTTTTGAGTTTTTCCTTCTGGTTTAAACTTTGTTCACTTTCAAATGCTCCACAGGGCTGTTCTCCCCCATGGATTCCCTGACGCATGCTCACCTGTGTCTTCTGACTGACGTCCTCAGACTCATCATGGCCACATGATGAGTCTGCTCTCTGATGGTCTAAAAGGCACAGCCTCTTAATGACAGGCCTGTCACGACCACTGCATTCGTTATGCTGCCGTCCACTGTGTATGGTCTTATGCTCAGTGAGGTCAGACGCTTTACAAAATGTCTCCCCACACACATCAGAGTCAAAACTTTTTTCCTTCACTTGACTCAACCCTTGAGCAATAGGCAATGCCTTACCAAGGTGTCTCACACATTCATGGCCAGAGCTGGCAGAGTTTTCCATATGAAATCTCTTCTGTGTTGACAGTACTGTCCTCATGGTCAAGGCTCTCCTCTGTCCATAATGCTGGCAATGGCCCTGCACACTCTGGACTTTGGTCTCTAGACTAGTATGCTCAGCACGTCTGAGGGGCTTCCTAGTTGCCTTAGGGTCATTAGGCCTCTCTCCTGCCTGTATCTCACCTTGCTCACTGTGGAGAAGCTCATTTTTCCATCCGTGAAGGTCCTCAGACTTGGTCCTTGAAGAGCTTCCACTCTGTGCAGTCAGAGCTGGAATATGGAGTGGGTTCACTTCATGTGTTCTTCTTGATTCACACCTCTCCTCTATTGATCTGCTGCCATTGGCTGTGACAACTTGCCAGGGATGTTTCATTTGGTGATCTTGGCTGGCCCCAACCTGGTCATTCACTTTATGGACATCTAAAATAGTATAAAAGGAATATTGTGAAATACATGTAAGCATTTCTATGGAATTCAAACATAAAGGTATTAATGATGTAAGACCTCCTGATGATTATATTGAGTTATGATGTGTGTGTGTGGATTTTGTCTGGAGTAAATTTAAGAAATTACATTAATATATGTTGGCATCAAATCATGCTACTTTTTTGCTTGGTTTATTTTACTTTTTTGAAACTGGGAAATGTTTAGCTGAAATAGTCACCTGGTGCCTAGTAGTAGATGTTAGCGATGATTTTTTATCTGCCATTTCTTTTGCCTGTTCTTAGTTTTTGCCTGTAGTTAGTTTTTACAGAAGATGTGAGTAAAATGTCATCCTACATTGCTTCTTTTTCAGATTTGCAATGGAAATATTCTACTTATAGGATGCAGGTACAGATGACTTGTTCTCCACCTGAGCTGGAATATAGTTTCGGGAAAAAGCTGCTCACTTCACTGTTCACTGAGAAGCTTCAGTAGAAACCTAGAGGGCTCTGCTGATGAAAATGATCTTCCCACACTAGAAAGTGACATCGACCTCTAACTTCCTAATCTAATTTGTCTTATGGTTCTTAGAAACACAATTTTGAGAAAGTAAGTAATCAACAAAAATGTCTAACTAGAACGAAATAGGAACTGGATTTTAAGTAAGTCTACCAAAAAAAAAAAAAAATTACATAATCAGCAACAAAGAAAGGAAATGTATTCAAACATGAGAAATCATCCTTGTGTCTGAGGTATGAGACCAGCTGCCTTTGGGATGGGGACTGGGATAAACTAGTGAGAGCAATCCCACACAGCCGCCGTCTGCTGAGATACCACCACCCTGACCTCCCTGGCCAGGAGGTGTGGACTGACCTGGGAGGTGCTGGTGTGGGGCTTCCTTTGCCATCCATGGCCCAGATCCTCGCTCCAACTTGAAGATCCTCTCAGGTTTAATAATGCTATGTCCTATTAATGAAGAACAATGGGAGACTTGTGCTAAACTGTGATGTTGGGTCACTGAAGGCAGCTGCCTGCCCTCAGAAGCTGAGCCAGATGACGCCAGTGAGGACATCTGTGAGACAGGTGGCACTCATTCCTCGGAGGCTGGGACCTAACAATGAAGAAGAGTCAAATAGAAAGAATTCCAGAGAATGATGTGAGAGAGTGCAAGCAGATCTGAGAGAATACAGGCAGAAGACAGGCAATCAGAAAGACAGCTTTTGATATGAAGGAGAAACTGGCTGAAGAGTTAGAGGCTGCAAAAGTAACCATCAAATTTTGGTGCTATAAAATAAATTAATGCAAATTTTTAAAGAAAGAAAAGAAAGCCAGCTGAAAGCTTCATTAGAATTTATGAAGAAGAAAAACAAATTTCTGATCTTGAAGATGGGTATTCTGAAATCACCAAGTTACATTTTTTAAAAAATATAAAAAATGAAGAAAACCTTTAAAACACATGGAACATCATTAACAAAGAGACATTTATTTACATTATGGCTATTCCAGAAGAAGAGAACCTTATGTAATAAACTAACTGGTGAAATTTAGACCAGGGAAAACATGGACATCTAGATCCAGGAAGCTCAGAGGGGCCTAATAGATTTCATCAATAAAATTTCGGAGTCACAGTATAATGAAACTATCAGAAGTACAAGACAAATAGAATTATGAAAACTGCAAGAGAAAAACATCAAGCCACAGATTAAACAAACAAACAAACAGGAAGAGCAGATCTCTCAGCTGAGACCTTACAGGCCAGAATACAAATAGAGGATACACTGAAATTCCTTAAAAAAAAAAAAAATGCAAAAAGATGGCGCCAAAAGCTAAAAAGGAAGCTCCTTCCCCTCCCAAAGCTGAAGCCAAAGCAAAAGCTTTGAAAGCCAAGAAAGCAGTGTTGAAGGGTGTCCACAGTCATAAAAAGAAGATTCGCATGTCACCTACCTTCTGGCAACCCAAGACACTGTGGCTCTGGAGGCAGCCCAAATATACCCGGAAGAGCGCTCCCAGGAGAAACAAGCTTGACCACTATGCCATCATCAAATTCCCTCTGACCACTGAGTTAGCCATGAAGAAGATTGAAGACAACAACACATTATTTTTTTTACTGTGGATGTCAAGGCCAACAAATACCAGATCAAACAAGCTATAAAGAAGCTCTATGACATTGATGTGGCCAAGGTTAACACCCTGATCAGGCCTGATGGAGAGAAAAAGGCTTATGTTCAACTGGCTACTGATTATGATGCTTTGGACGATGCCAACAAATTGGGATCATCTAAACAGAGTCCAGCTGTCTAATTCTAAATATACTTTCTTTTTTCCAACATAAAAAAGAAAAAATACTACACCTAGAAAAGTTATCCTTCACCTGGGCATGGTGTGAATACCTGTAATCCCAGTGGCTCAGTGGTTAAGTGCCCCTGGATTCAATTCCTGGTACAAAAACAAACAAACAACAAAACCCCCAAAAGCTATCCTTCAGAAATAAAGGAATAAAAGATTTTTCAAGATAAGTAAAATTTGAGGGGATTCATCATTACCACCCCAGTCCCACAAATGCCTGAGGAAGTCCTGCATTAGAAGTAGAAGGATGGCAACTACCATACTCACAGACATGAGAAGGTCCAAAACTCAGCTGCAGAGTGGTCACACAGAGGAAAACAGAACAAGGCCCCTAATACAGAAAGCCACCAAACAAGATAATCAGGGGGAAAAGAGTAAAGAACACACAGCAACATAAAAAATTACAGAATGAGGAAAGATGTCTTATCAAAATAACCGTGAATATAAACACAATTTCCGAAGAAAGATACAGACTGGCTGAATGAATAAAAATAAAATTAGACCCAAGGATAAGCTGCTGAAAAGAAAACCACTTCACCTGTAGAGGCGGCAGGGCTTGAAGTGGAAGAGTGGAAAAGGATGCAGCCTGCAAACAGATACAAAGCAAGCAGAAGCAACTGCACCTGTGCTGCAGAATACAGAAGACAGAGATGGACACTACATAATGGAAAAGGATCCATCCACAAATGCATGCACACCTGTGCTGGAGTATGAGCACCAACTTAACAAGGGAATGTTACTAGACCTGAAAGGAGAGGCAGAAGGCTAAAGCAATATTTCAACAGTCACTGGACAGATCGTCCTGACAAAACAGAAACACTGATGTTAAACCATAATATAGACGAAAAGGACCTTACATTTACAGAGCATTCCACCCAACAGTTGAAGAAAACAGGACCATCATGATACACAACATCTGAATGACCAATAGTAAGTAATGAGATTGATTCAGTATTAAAAAGTCTCCCACAGGGGCTAGGGTTGTGGCTCAGTGGTGGAGCACTTGACTAGTACGTGCGAGGTGCTGGGTTTGATCCTCAGCACCACATAAAAATAAATAAATAAAATAAAGGTGAAAAAAAAAAAAGCCTAATCTTTAAAAAAGTCTCCCATAAATAAAGCCCAGAATTAGCAGCTTCAAATTAAAAAAAAAAAAAGAATTAACATCAATGCTTTTAAAATTATTATTAATTATCAAAGGAATCCTTAAATTCATTATATATCACTATTATCTTTATACCAAAATCAAACAAAAACACAAGAAAAAAATTGAAGAACAATATTTCTGATGAATACATTTTACCAGATCAAATCCAACAGAACACAAGAAAAGATTATACAGCTTGATCATGTGTGACTTGTCCCAGGGATGCAATGCTGGCTCAACATATGCCAATCTGTAAATGCAATTCAGGATTCCAAAACAGAATGAAGGATTAATAACAATATAAACATCTCAATTGATATAAGAAGGAATTTGATAAAATTTTTCCTTAGCACATCTCTAAAAAATTAGATAAAAAGAAATTGTACCTCAACACAGTAGGAACCGCATATGGCAAAATCCAAGCCTATGTCTTAACAAATGGGGAAAACCTGATGTCATTTCCTCTAAGATCCAGGACAAGACAAGCATATCCACATTTACCACAATTATTCAACATGGTATTGGAAGTCTTACCATAGCAATAAGATGAGGGAACCAAATAAAGGGCATCCAGATCAGAAAGGAGGTCAATTTATCATGATAGAGCGACTACATGATTTTATACATAGGAAAACCAAAAACTTGAGCAAAAACCTATACAGGAATTCAGTAATGTTGCAGGAAACAAATCAACATAAAATGGTAATTTTTATATATCAATAATAAAATTACTGAGATAGAAATCCAGAAAGTAATCCTGTTTATAATAGCTAATGAAAAATAAAACACCTTAAAGTAAATTTAACCAAGTGAAGGACTTTACAATGAGATTATAAAACACACATGAAAGAAAGTGAATAAGACATAAAAAATGGACAAACATCCTATTGTCATTAATCAGAAGAACATTGCTAAAGTGCCTCTAGTACCCAAGTGATTTGTAGATTCAATGAAACCCTTATCTAAATACCAATGGCAATTGCATGGAAGCAGAAAAAAGTTCTAAACACTGTATTAATGTGTAAAAGACCCCAAATACTAAAAGCAATACTGAACTAAAAGATCAAATCTGTAGTCATCACAAAACCTGTCTCCAAAACACACTACAAGATGGCAGTAACCAGAATAGCATGGTACTGCACGAGGACAGACAAATAGACCAAGGGAACATGACAGAAATAACAGTTGTAAGTCTACTTAATCACAGTTGACAGATTTCCACCCAGGCAGCAAGATCATGCATCTGGAAAGGATGCTTTCTTCAGTAAGAGGGAACTGTGTATCTGTGTGTAGAAGAAAAATGGCAAAGCCTCCTCTCAACATACACAGAAACCAACTCAGTGTGGATCAGGACAGGAGGTGAAACCACAAAACTGCCCAGGAAAACAGAAGGGGACACTTCCATGTGCTGATTGGGCAAAGCTCTGCTTTTGAGATGGGGCCTTGATATGTGGATCAGCTGCTATGCAGAAAAGGACCAGGAGGAAGAAGTGCCAGCATGCACAGTGGGAGAGAATGCTCATGGACTCTCCATCCAACAGGGAGTAGTTTCCACAGCACAGAAGGACTTCAACTCAAGAGCAGGAAACAAATATTCCAGTTAAAAATCAGGTGAATGACTTGAACAGACATGTCCCAAAAGAGACACACAAATAGCCCAGGAGAGAGTACGAACAAATGCTCAGCAGCTCCCATCGCTAGGGAAGAGCCAGTGGAAACCACTGTGAGGCGCCATTGCCCCAGTAAAAATGGCAGAGTTAAGTGCTGGTGGAGGTGAAGGAAGGAAAACGGCATTGCTGAGGGGGGGTGGGGCAAGGAGACCCCTGTGAAAACCAGCAGTGGAACTCCCCTGGAGCCCAGAAGAACTGTGTGCACTTGCACATCCACTGCAGTGCTGAGCACAAAAGTTATGATAAGGAATCAACCACAGTGTCCACTCACAGACAAATGGACGAAGAAAACATGGAACATGAATACCAGGGATAACACTCAGCCATTAAAACCCCAATTTGTCATTTGTAGCAACACAGAGGGAATTGAAGAACACCATGCTAAGTGAAACAGGAAGACACGTACCAGAAGCTCTCATTCATGTGCGAAGCCAAAGCTGACTCAAAGAAACAGAGACTAGAAGAGTGGTGGCCACATCACACTACATAAAAAATGTACAATTATAGTTTCCACTAAAATATATAAGACATAATTAGAATTAAAACTTAGAAATGGTTCCTACATTTACCAACCCCAAAGAAAATAACTGCCATGAGAGTTACCAGGGAGTCAGTCACTCACCCAAGGACACAAGGCTGCTGCAGGTCTCCAGCATCACATCCTTGTAGAGGTTTCTCTGAGAGTCATCGAGGGCCTTCCACTCCTCCCAGGTGAAGTCCACAGACACGTCCTCAAAGGACACTGGACACTGTAAAGGAAAATTTCTCTCACAAGTCTTCAGCATGGGTCAGAGCAGGACCACAAGTGCTCACACTTCTGTAAGAATGTGCCTGTCACTTAAGGGGCAAGCGGATTTTTATTCTCTGTAGAAATTCGGTAACTCCACGAAATACCATATATAATCCCCGCCTTAGATTAAGAATTGTTTTTATTCCTAGCAAGAAGAAGATAAATGAAGCTTTGCTTCTGAAAAGAGCTGACAACCCAGCCTAAAGACATAAGAAAAAACACATTTGAAGCAATACAATGAACAGTTAGATTCACATGTTCAGCGTTGAACGCAATAACAAAGAAGTAGAAAACAGCCTGCTCTTCAATTAGGCTGCACCTCACTGACATGACTCAGGGGTTCAGCTCGTCCACTGGGAAGCCTTCTCACCAGAATGGAGCAAAGGGGCCATGCTGTCAAAGCACAAACCTGATAGTCACACCGCATGCAGGATGTCCCTGTGCTGAGAAGAGCAGCCCAGGAGGGGATGCGCTTAAGAAATAGACAGTACTGTGATTTTCCATTTAAAATTTTACCTAGTTCCAGCAAAACCAATTCCACATAAATAGAAGCACATCATACTCATGTTTCCCTCCTATACCCAGAGACTTTCTAGTGTTCCACATAAATAGAAGCACATCATACTCATGTTTCCCTCCTATACCCAGAGACTTTCTAGTGTCCCTACAAAAGCGAACACCACCCACCTCCTAAAACACAGATGTAAATAAGGAGGGGACAATGAGAGGCGGCAAATTACCTAACAGGCCTGCATTCTGAAAGTCATCCTGTGTAAGAAGAGCTGGGGAGAACTGAAGGAGGAGTCAGAGGGGAAGAAATTGGGTGACACAGCTAACCCTAACATCAACAATACAAAGTGGAGGACACAACAGAAAAAGAAAAAAATGACAGAAAAAAAATAGGACAAGAATTTGGTACCCATTGGCTGTACAGAGGTGAAGATGGGAGTTCACTTCCTGGGTAGACGATGGTGCTCCAGACCAAAGCTGAGGAAAAGGAAGTGACCGTGAGGGGCAGGAGGTGAACTGAACTGCAACACTGTGTTGAAGTCTCTGTGGCCAAACACTGGGAAGCCATGTGGAAACAGGGTCTGCAGCTCAGAGGAAGATTTAAGGAGAAGATGATATTCAGAAAGCAGTGGAACACCAGGGATAGCTGAGGCCGCCAGAGTGAGAGAACCTACAAGATGGATGGAGTAGAAACCAGATGGAGTCTGAGGAAGCAATAACTCTCAGGGGGTGACCAAGAGAAAACTGAGGAAGATGCTCTTTCAAATTCGTTCTAGGAATAAAGAAATGTTTAATATTATAAAATCAACTAATACATTTCACTGTATTCATAGTTCTATTGAAAAAATAATGTGATCATCCACAGAGACATGGAAAGTTTTTGTTTTTTTGGTGCCAAGGATTGAACCCAGGGGTGCTTAACCCCTGAGCTACATCCCCAGACCTTTTTATTTTTATTTTTTGAGACAGGGCATTGTTAAGTTCCTTGGTAAGAGGCTGGCTTCAAACCTGCAATCCTCTTGCCTCAATCTCCTAAGCCACTGGGATTATTGGCCTTTGTCACTACATCTGGCTGGAAAAAATTTTGAAAGTATTATCCCACTTGCACTAAAGAACTCAGAACACCTTTCTTAACTTGATAACATGTATGTACCTAAGCCTGAAAGGCAGCACGACAAATGAAGTAGGAACTGCGAAGGATGAAGAGCTGCCTCACCCTAAGAATGACCATGTCTGACAGGCGTCGACTAAAATGAAGAGCAAAACCCAGCCAGGTTCTGATCTCTGCGCAATGCACACTTAAAACACCAGAGACCCTATGGATAACCACTGAAGAGAAGACGCCTCAGCTAATCAAATCTGTCTGTTCATTTGCTGAGATGGTGACTTGGATTTGGGGTTGTTCTGATACAGTGCAGTATGTTAAGTAACTCTTGGCCTCTCAACCCCGTTTCTTGGATGACTCCTGCAGAGGTTTAATAGAATTCAGCAGTATAGCTCTGGGAATACTTTCTTGGAACACAGTTGATTTTATCATTAAAAACAATAAAAACAATCTGTGCTGGGAGCCATTAGCCAAGTAAGTAGGTATGACAATTTCCTTGCCAGCGTACCCCATGTTGCAGTGACATTGAATGTAGGTGACCTTGTTCAAGGACCAAGGCGGATTAGGGCGTTCCCGGTTTAGGTTCCAGGTTTAAGGTTTAAGATTATTCCTGCTGGGAATAGGGCGTATCCTGCTGCCTGAGTTCCCCTTGAGTTCTCACGGGATTCAGACAGTATATTTTGGGAGACAGAAGCCCAGTGGAGGTGGATTTGGGCAGAGAATGTGGATTTGGGCAGAGAACTTGGATTTCCCCAGTGATTGTAGACGGCTGGTGTGAGATTGGGAATAAAGAGTTGCTGTTTGAATCTACAAGCTGTGTGGTGGCTCGTGATTGTGTGCCCAGCCAGACTGCGGCATTTGTGCCCAGCCAGACTGCGGCAAATCTGAGTAGAACACTGCTTGCAGATTACTGCTTTCCTTGAATCAGCATTGAATCAGCATGCAAAACTATGAATGTTTTGCATGACTTGAAATTTGCCCATTTAATCTAAATTATCTAATATACTGGCACACTACTGTTTCTATTATTCTTCTCTTTTTAAAATATTTTTTAGTTTTAGTTGGACACAATATTTTTATTTTTTATTTTTATGTGGTGTAGAGGATCGAACCCAGCGCCCTGCGCATGCCAGGTGAGCACGCTACCACTTGAGCCACATCCCCAGCCCATTATTCTTCTCTTAATATTCTTTTCTTGGTGTAAACTAGGCAGTAATGTTCTCCCTTTACTATCTGATTTGAGCCTTCTATTTTTCCCTCATCTATTTAATTTTTTACTCACAGACTCACACACACAATCAACTTTCTGTGTGTTACTCAATTTCTAAGATTCTTCCCTATAAACCTCTATGGATTTCTATCTCTGAATCCCACTTTTTTCACTTTAAGCTCATGTATCTCCACTGTTCAAAGGAAAACATGGAGTTGGAGAAGATGCTTACAGTGTCCACACTTTTAGTAAAAGCCTTGTTGTGCAGAATGTATGAGATATCATACACTTGTGAGGACACTGATGGACACTGCCAAGATATTCCAAAAAGCACTTTGCAAAGAAGGAAAATTCAAATGACATATAAATATCTGAAATGGAATATAAATCAATACTATTGAGAGAAGCTGACATTCAGACCATACCAAGTTCCAGCTGCCACTTCCCTCCTGAGTCCAGGGACCCCTGCTCCAGCTGGCCCATCCCAGTCTAAACCATGAGGAAGAAGAGCACAGAGGCAGTAGTGTAGTAAGTTCCCAGGACCTGAGGAGAAGGCAAGCTGGAAAGAGCAAAGGAAAGCTGCAGTGAGAACAGAGCTGAGGAGGAAGAGGAGACTTCTGAGGAGGAGGAGGATGAAAGGGTGCAGGGATGAGGAAGAGGAGGGTGGAGAGGCCCACAATGAAGGCAGCCGTGTGCAGGGAAATGTCTGCGAGTGGGAGAAGGTAGGAAATTTGGTGACAGCATCATACCTCTCCCATGAGGCCCCTAGGGCCAGAAGCCAAGGGTGGAAACAGACAAGGGCAACCCGATTCACCTGGCTGCAGGCTCTGGGAAATGTTTCAGGGTCCTCCCCTCCTTTCTCCCAGCCTTCTCATTTCCTCCTCTCCAGACACTGCTCCTCCAGCCTACATCTGCTGTAGTTCCACTTTCTAACCTGTCCATCTGAGCTTCCAGCTGCCCATCTCCATCTCCTTGTTTTCCCCAGCCCATCCCACCAGTCCTTGCTCTCAGATCAGAAGCTGGACAGTCCCACAGTAGCTCTCTGCAGGTTGGAGAGCTACAGGAACCAGAAGCTGCTCAGCCCAGGAAGCTGAGATTTGGAAGGACTAATGATGCAGCCCTAGCTGGAGACAGATGGCTTGGAAATCTCTGGTCAGAGTCTACTTTGGAAGAGTGAAGGAATAGGAGTCCAAAGTCTCAGGAGATCACACAGCAATCAAAGCACCTGCCCTAGGAGCACTAAGCTCACACATGAGTAGCTTCCTCCCTCTTCCAACTTCCAGTTCCATCCAGGCCCCAACCTACTAGACTGTGCTGCCCACATTTAGAATGTGTGCACCTTCGGTGTGCTGTCTCACAAGCCAATCATTTGTAGAAACATGTTCCCTGATACTAGTAGCCTCTTAATCTTAGGTACCTCTCAGTCCAATCAAGTAGGCAATCCAGATTAACCATCCCTGGCCTGGAAAAAGAGCTGCCTCCTTCTTCCCTTTTTGTAATTTAATAAAGAAATGGTCACACTTCTACTTCTGTTTTTTGTTTTGCTTTTGAAAGGAAGATACTCTAAGAAGTAGCTAGATCAGAGAATCAGAGGTTACCACCAAGGAGGGTGGAGGGGCGGTAAGAGGAGGAGGGCAGGGATTGCCCAGGCTTCATCATGTTGTTGTTTCTTGGTGCTGATAGTAGGTGCATGGTGAGCTCCCCTTGTGGCCATTCATTATTTCATGTAACATTGAGGCTTGTTCTTTTTGTTCATTTACTTATTTTGCAAAATAAGACCAAATTCATTAAATAAAAGGTGGTGAAAAAGAACAAAAGGGAGGGACTTTAAAAGGGCACAGGAAACACTATTGGTATTGGATATACTAGCTATGTTGAAGGTTATGCTGACTTCACACATATGTAACTATGTCAAGATTGAAGTGTACATTTCAAATATGTACACGTCAATTATACCTCTATAAACCTGAAAAATGTGCTAGGCATCTACAGCTGTGGTTAAAACGAAATCACATACTCTTAAATAGGTAAAATAAAAGAGAGACCAAGAATACATTAGCTAAATATCAGTCATAATGGTTTGGAAAAGGCAAAATTTCTAAGAAAGGAGAGTAGATTAAAAAACCCTTCACAAATGAGTCAAATTTAAAGATATTAAAAATGAACATGCCTCAGCACCACACACACAAAAAATGAACATGCCACAGAATATCAGCAAAGCCAGAATTTCTTGCTATTAGAAGACAAAAGAACTTGAACGAGCTCTGGTAAATTTGACAAGTGAAAACTGCACATTGATTGCATACATCTAATTATGACACATATACATATAAGTTGTTGCCCCCCTTAACCATGGGGATCTACTTTGGGAAGTGCAACCTAAGGTGACTCTGGCATTTTCCAAACCACAGAGCACTGGCAGAAGCCTAGATGACCTAGAAGCCAGAAAGTGAACTACAACACTCCACCTGACAGACATGTATATGCATGAAGCCCGTCACAGAGGAAAACCACCCTGTCACACATGATGTGGGCTCTGAGGGTCTAGCAACCACAGCAGACCCACAGAGCCGAAGACAGAGACCTTAAAGGACCTTTGCCATCTAGACAGCAATGAATGACAGAAAGCACATTGCAGCAAGGAAGAAAATTATAACCTTTCCAAAGAAAGTTGCCTGACAATAGGATATCTGTATGACAAAACAAAATAAAACCCCCAAATCCTACTGTACCCTTTCCTCATACCACTTAAGAAATCATTTATAGAGGTAATATAAATATTAAATATAAAAAATGCATTCAGAAGTTATACAATGGACATGGTGGTGAACACTTGTATGTAATACTAGTGGCTCAGGAAGCTGAGGCAGTAGAATCCCAAGATCAATGTCACCCTGGGCAAAATTTAAATGGGGCTAAGGATGTGGTTTCAATTATCACAACCACACAAAAGAAAAAAAGGTAGTTATTTATTTTCAAAGTAATACAAACAATATTTTAAAAATTTCATAAAATGGGAAATATTAAAATAAAACCAATATTCCTCAAATGATACCATCAAAAGATACAAAACAAAGGGTCAGACTGGGAGAAAGTAACTGCCTTACATATAACAAACACTTTTAATAAGAAAGGGAAAGATAGGGACCCCAAAGAAAAGCAGGCAAGAGAATGGAACAGCCCCTTTACACAGGAGATCTGAGTCTTCAATGATCATAAAAAAAATCCAAATTTTTTAGAATAAGAGAAATACAAAATAAAATCACACCAGAGAGATAAGATTAAACAGTATTGCTGAAGATATGGAAGAAATGCATTCTCAAGAACTGGAGGACCATGATAACAGAGATGGGCACAGTAGTACTGATGCAAACAGCTGATACCCAGGGTATGGGAAAGGGGAGTGTACAGCCAGGAAGACAAGCAATAAAGGGTGGGGAAATGCTTTCAGGGGCCAGCCACCCACTAGTAACAATAATATCTGACTGAATAAACATTCAGTTTAGCAAATAGTGTAAACATCACATAAATTTTATGTAGATGTCATGTGCATGGGTTATTTTATATGAATACATGTTTAGAAAATTGTAAAATTTATAAAAAAATAAAAATGTTAAATCAGATAAAAGACTCAATTATTTACACTAAACGTATCACTACAAAGGTGAACAATTTCCTCTGAATTAATCTAAAGTATATCCCATCAAAATTTCAGCTTGGGGCTGGGGTTGTGGTTCAGTGGTAGAGTACTTGCCTAGCATGTGTGAGGTACTGGATTCAATTCTCAGCACTGCATATAAATATATAAATAAAATCAATGTCCATTGACTATATATATATATATATATGAAATACTTCAGCATGCTTTATTTATTCTTAAGTTTTAGGTGGACACAATATCTTTATTTTACACTTATGTGGTGCTGAGGATTGAACCCAGTGCCCTGTGCATGCTAGGAGAGCATTCCATAACTGAGCCACAACCCAAGCCAGCATGCTTTACTCAAAAAAAAAAAAAAAATCTTTTTGGTTGTAGATGGACACAATACCTTTATTTTATTTATTTTTATGTGATGCTGAGGATCGAACCCAGTGCCTCACATGTGCTAGTCAAGCGCTCTACCACTGACCAACAGCCTCTTCATTTTTAGTTGAAGAAGAGACCAAAGCAAAAAGTTCTAAAATCCATCTGGAAGTTAAATATATATGAAATCAGCCAAGAAATTTCTGAATTACAAGAGCAAAAGAAGTTGTCTTTTCCTGACCCTGATGTATATTATGAAACTATAACTTTGTAATAATAAAGACCAAGAGATCATAATACAAACAAAATCCATACCTGAACTTTGTATTTTTAGTAGATGAAGTAGAAAGGCCTATATAAATCCAACCTCATTGAGGATAAGATTAAACGTGAATGGATGATAATGCCCAAATGTAAAGGTAAGTACTTGGGCAGTGTGTGTGCAGAATGTGCAAGGTCTGGGGTGGAACACCACCATCACCATAAAAGTCAGATGTCAAGGGGGTGAAGTTGAACATACGGCGGAATAGGTGAGTCCTGATTCTCCCTGCATCCATGGACACCTTGTTGAACATTTTGTGCTTCAAGTCCCCCTTAGACAAAGATATAAATGAGTTCAAAGACATACATTGCACAACTGAAAAAAAAAAAAAAAATACCTGCCATCAAATGAGTAAGAAAAGCTGTGGTGGAGTTGGGCATGAGTCCAGCCTTAGGACGTGTGCCATATCACTGGGACAGAATCACCAAGAATCAGTGTCACCTGAGTGAGGAAGATTGGGACCACACATAGGGCACCCTAACTACATTATCCTGTGGTTTGCATCTTCCTTTACTTAGTGCTGGGAGAGAAACGGTCTAGGCTTAACCAAGTACCAAGGGAGGGGACAGGACCCGAGACGCTGAAGCCACCACATGGCGCGGGGAGGGAACAGGACCCAGGGACTGACGCCACCACACGGGGAGGGGACAGAACGCGAGGGGCTGAAGCCAACACACGGGGTAGGAAGGGGACAGGACGTACAGCGTCCAGCTGCTGACTCCGCCCGCCTGAAACGCCAGAGGGGACTGGGAGCTGAGCCGCCCCAGAGCAGCACTCCGGACTCCAGAGGGGACCGCGCAGTCCCGGCCACCACTTCTTGCTCCGACCACATCCAGCTCTGGTTCCACATCCTCCCTTCGGGGCGCAGAGCCGCGCACTCACCATCTCCCAACCTCCTTGATGTTGACCCTGTGGCATCGCGTGGCAAGCAACCTGGGCTCTCGCTCAGCAGCGGGACCTGGAGTAGCAGCGCAGAGCCGCGCTCTCCGCTGACCTAGACGCGCTGGAGAGCGGAGGCACGCCTTCTCCTGCTGATTGGCTCGCCTCCTTCGCTCGCGTCTGCTGATTGGCCTGCGCTCTCCCCAATCCCTGATTGGCCCGCGCCTCAGGACCCGCCCTGCGCGTGTGCGCCCGCGGTCTGAGCGAAGGTAGACGGCTTCCGCCCGGGAGGGATCTAGGTGGGGGAGGCTCTTTGGGCTTGAGACTGGAGACGCGCTACCCCTGAGCCACAGCCCTCTTTAGTTTGTTTTCTTTTTAAATTTTTGAGACAGAGTCTGAGTCGCCCAGTGGCCTCCGATGTCCTGTTCTCCCGCCTCAGGTTCTGGAGTTGCTGGATTATTTTTCATTTGAGGTCCTGAACTCCGAGCTTCAGGCTACAGCTACATTAAGGTGCAGTTTCTTCTGAGTAGAGGTATCTAGCCCATCTAGCTCGGCCAAGAGAATTTTTACCTTTAATCTTGTATATGAGATAATGCCAATTTATGCATTATACGCCACTGTATTATGCATTAATGTAAATGATATAATGACAGTTGCTTTAAAACTTCATTTAACTTTTCTGCTCTCTAGTTTTGTGAGGAGACAATTTGAGCTTTGAATTGGGAGGCAATCTCCCGAGGCAGCGATGACCAACACAAATAGAATAAGAGGCCCAAGTGAGATTTAGTTAGCATTTTCTAGTATTCACATTAAAAATTAAAAACTGGGGCTGGGGTTGTGGCTCAGCATCAGAGCACTCGCCTAGTACGTGTGAGGCACTGGGTTCGACCCTTGGCACCACATTAAATAAATAAGGTTATTGTGTCCATCTACAACTAAAAAATATTAAAAACAGCAGGTAAAATCTGTTGAATAATTTAACCCAGTATATTCAGAATATTAGCATTATGTGACCAATATAAAATTACTAAGGAAGTAGATATATTTTTTGGAACTACATCTTCAAAACTTATTATTTTAAGCTTCCAACACATCTCAGTTCATAGCAACCACATTTCAGCTTTGAGAGCGATGGCTCCCTGACCTTAGGGAGATGAAGGGCCTGAAACCCACCTTTTTGTGCCAGAAGTGAGGAAATACACTTCCTTACCAACATCTGTCCTCAGGGCCAAAGAACAAGACAGACACTGAGAAGAGAGAGAGCAGGGAGCTCCAACAAGGAGTCCAAAAAGAAGACTACGTGTTTCCCATCTGATGCTGGGCACTGATACATTCCAACTTAAGAGGTCACACAGCAAAGAAAAAAGGTGGGTGTCTTAGGAGGTGGGGATCCCATATATTCAGATCTCTCAACAGCATGGACTCTAGAGTTTATGCAGATTGAAGGAAAACTTCTTATTTTGCACCAGGGCCAGGGATCTAATGGCCAGGCTGTTATTTGTTTCCTCCTGTGGCATGGGCACTGTGAGAATTTGGCAACAGTCACGTAGATATGTCTACATATATTTGTGTATAATTCAATACTATCTAACAAGAGGTCCAAATTTAAATTAGAAGAAGTGAAAATCAGTACCTGTAGGGTACCTCCTATTGGCTAGATAACTTCTACACAACATAAGATTTAATCTTGGCATCTGCCTGTGATGTGTATATTAGTTATTATTGGATTAAAAAAAACACTCTAAAACTTACTGGCTTGGGCTGGAGATATAGCTCATTTAGTAGAGTGCTTTCCTCTCATGCACAAGGCCCTGGGCTCAATCCCCAGCGCGCGCGTGCGCGCGCGCACACACACACACACACACACACAAAAAAAAAAAAAAAAAAAAAAAACAAACCTAAAACCAAAAATAAAAATTAAGAAAAAACCTTACTGGCTCATGCCTGGGATAGCCATCAATTCAGGCTGGCTCAGCTGGGGCCTTCTGTAGTATGCAGCCAGTTGATTGTTGACAAGGTCACTGAACTTCAGAGGGTGAGCTGTCTGTCATCTGGAGCACCTTGATTTTCCTCCTGTGATTTCTCATCCCCCAGTAGGCTAATGTGGGTTTGTGCTCATGGGGAGGCAGGGCTGGAAAGCAAAGCATCCAAGATGTTTTGATCCTGGATACCCAATTAGTACCCATTCATGGTCACAGCTCTAGATGGCCATAGCCAATAAGGAGAGCCCAAACCAAGGTTTGGGAAAGAGATTAAGAGATTCTTCATTTTTAAAATTTTTTAAAATATATTTTTTAATTGTTGATGGACCTTGATTTTATTTATTTGTATGTGGTGCTGAGAATTGAACCCAGTGCCTCATACATGCTAGGCAAGTGCTCTACCACTGAACCACAACCCCAGCTCAAGAGATTCTATATTTTGATAGGGGTAGGAGTAAAAAGACTTTGTCAAGTTTATGGATACAGCTAAAGCTGAAGAATTTCTGACATTTTGGCTCACAGTATCTTTCTGCCCTTTCTTATAGCTGAGGTTTATATAGCTGTTCAGTATGAAGAAATACGTTCAAAGCCCCACAGCTATTACACAGCTAGAGTGGGATTCAGGATCAACTCTGCCTGACTGCAAAGCGAAAACACCTCCACTAGATCACGTGACTCATCCTGTACTTATTTTCTCAGGACTTGGATGGAAACATCTATTCAAAAAAGCAGGATTTGTGTCCATCTAGTGCTGTTCTCCAGTGGGAATAATATCCTTGATTGAATGCTTCTGAAGCTTCTAGGAAGGGCTTGGAAAAATTTGGGGAAATAGTTAAGGGCTGATAGTTAGGGAATCAAGAAACAACGTATTTTTATTTTCTCATCAGAAGAGAAATTTGAAAACACATATAATGCATCCTACAGGCATGGTAATAAAAAAATGATATAGAATCTGCAAAGAGAAGACTGTACCTGTGCCACAAGAGTGCTAAAGTAGAAAATAGGAAGTATCACATGAGAAAGTGATGGAGAGCAGAGAATAAGACTGTTTTAAACCAGAACCAAAAGATCTACTAGATCTCCCTCATGAGAATATCATCTGGGCTCATATCTGCAAAGGAACATGAAGCTCCATGCAACTGGCTTCAGCACAGAGGAATATGTGAGAACCTCAAACTAGAAGGATTTCAGCACCCTGGTGTATAAGCATTCATAAAATACACTCTCAAACTTAATTGCAGTGAAGTAATCTAAATATGCTAATAGAGAATTATCTGCAAGTATGAGCTAGCTATAGTAAAGAAAATCACAAAGAAAAATGAAAAAAACTGTATTCAAATTTATGTATATAAATATGTATAAAAATACTAATGTAGGGATTAAAAGGGATCCATACATTTTAAATAATAGGGCACTGAGAAGCACAGGAGTGAGACAGTTCACCTGTCACTTGGCGGGAGCAGTGGTGGAGATGGAAACTGAGTGCCTGTCTGCTTCCAGAGCCCACATTTATCTCCAACTTTACTGATCCTCCAGACTCTCTGCCTTTGCTGGCTCAGAAAAGTGATTATCCCTGGCATTGAAGTGGCCTGTTCTTCATGGTCCTGAGTGGGTTGCTGACCTGCTGGCATGGAGGCTCCAGTGGGTAGGACTGGTTGTAGTTACAAGACAGAGTGGTATCAACAAGTCTACCCATGTCTCAGAGCCATGTCTCAGGTCTCTCCCAGTGCCTGCCTAGCAGCCAAAGTCCTGGTGCCCTATCAGTGACCAGGTATAAGGGTCTGTGACTGGCCAGTGCACCATAACTACAGGCTGCACCTCTCAGCCAGGACTACCCTCTATACACACTGGGCCTTCACAAGTCCTGCCTGGCTCTCTCTTCTCATTCTCCCTAAACTGCTCCTTGGACAGGACCCAGAACTAAAATTGCTCCTCAAAGCTACATCCTACTTAGTGCCACCTGGATCAGCTGGATCAGAGCAATGGCTCACTTGCAAGGTGGGAGCCTGTAAATTACTACCCAATATACACATCCCAGCCAGCAGCCATGAAACCACGAGGATGGTGCTTGATTGTACTGATGGCTTTGTATTTCATGTCAGTGCTCCTTTAGCATGTGTTGTCAATCAAGGAGAGATTGATACCATCATCAGAGGCTGTGATGTTGACTTTATCATCTCCAAATGTGATTTTCATTTACTAAGTGAGGTTTGCTAGCTCCCTTTTCGGCCTGTGGGAATGGCCCTAAAGTGCTATAGGAAATGTGGGTGTGGGGCATGTAAGTTTGCTATACTTACCACAATGAAACACCACAGGCAGGGACCCACCCTGTGTATACCACAGAAATTTATTTCTTATGTTTCTGGAAGTTAGAAGCCAAAATCAAAGTTTGGTTTGGTTTGGTTTCTCCAGCAGGTTTGGTTTCTCCTGCAGCCCCTCCCTGGCCTCCAGACAGCAGCATCTAGCAGTGTCATTGAGGTGTCCTCCATGGGCTCCCTTCTGTCCTTGTACACCCTGGCCTCTTTCCTTCTTCTGACACCTGTCAGCTTGGGTCAGGCCCCAACCTCATGGTCTCATGTGACTTCAGTTACCTCCTTGAAAACTGTATCTCCAAATTTCTACACACTGGTGGTAAGGGCTTCAAGAGATGAATTTTGGGGGAGATGCAGTTAAGTTCATAAAAGGAGAAAAGGTTGTGGTATCTGCTATTTAGGCAGAGAAGAACTTGATTCTTGAAGTGAGGGTAGGGTCCTCAGAATTTCTCTGTCTACTATGTGCAGCCACATGTGCACACGCCAACGCATGCATACACATGCAAAGTCTGTAATGGAAACATTGGAAATGGGCAGGGGTAAGGTAAATCAGCTGTCAGGAGAGTCAGTATCATAGGATGAAAGTTATGCAACATTAAAAATTAAACAACATTAAAAATAAGACAAGAATGGTTTATAAAATTTAAAATTGTGAAACAAAACATGCAGTTGTATACAATTTTGTGAGATATTTGGTATTTATATTTTCTAAAAGGTAAATAATGATGAGAAAACAAAACAAAACTCAACAATACAGACCGGTTAACACAAGTTTTATTTTGTTGAAATTGTTGCAAATTTAATATGAATATTACTCAAAACAAGCACTCAGGACTCTGTGACATGTAGGAAAAATAGATTCCAAGAAAGCATAAATCTATCACCAGTGTATTGACAGTTATATTTAATGCTTATATTCCTTTTCTCAGCATTATCTACTTAATTAGCTCCTTAGTGAACGATGGCAGTTTCCCCCAACCCTGTATCAGCCTTTTGTATAATATCTAGCAGTGCTTGAAATTTATGTTGAGGTTTATTTTTCAACACTTGCACTAATTTACCCATTTGATGAATATGCAATTGGCTATTACAGTATTTGAAATAAAAAATTAATTATAATGGTGCACATAATGCTAGCATCTTCAAAATCTCCAATGCACATAAATAATAGTGTGGCATTTGCAAGCATTAAACTGTACATTTCCTAGAGGGACTTCTTGCTTTACGTTTTTTAAGTAGCTTCATAAACATATACACTAGTAAAATTGAAACAAAATAAAAACAACTATTTGAAGTTCCTGGTGGGGCTTAGAGCACAGCTCAGTAGTAGACTGGCAGCATGCCTGAAGCCATTGGTTCCATCCCCAGCATAACAGAAATAGATAAACAGACAAACTAAATAAAGAAGTCAATGGAAATGGTGCAAGATTCACAGCAAATGAATGTTCAATCAAGAAAATCCACCATCATTCAGTAAGAACTCTGAAGTTCAGTGGTGTTCATATTCAGGCCTGCTTCATCCCTCATTTACCAACTCAGTGAGATGAACCTCACAACACCCTGATGCCTCCAAGAGCACTGGGCTCCCTCTCTGCCAGCTGTAGGCGGTAGATTCATCTCCCTGGGTGACAAGATGTTGTCATTTTCCTCATGGCCCCAGGTTCCTGGTGCTGGGACTGTGTCCTGTGTGAGTGCTTATGAGGAGTAGTACCCAGAGCCTCCTGTGCGGGGGGCTGTCACACATTGGGCATGATGCTGCAGGGACACTCTGATCCTGTCACCACTGCATATAATGCTAGAATGGGAAAATCCATGGAGACTGAGAATGGCTGCTTAGTATTGTGGTGGTTGAGGATTGGGAAGAGATAAAAAAGGGCACTGGGTTTCTTGCTGACGTGATAAAGTTGCTCCTGAATGGATGAGTGATGGTTGCATGAATCTGAATGTGCTAATCAGTGATTTTAGGTACATGAGTTATTTCTTCATAGAGCTGTGTAACAAAGTTATGGCTAAAAACCATTCAGTTTGTCATGTGTCATGAAGTTATTTCAAGTTCAGCATGTGATATTTTTTGTTGCTTGGTTACTAGTACAGATCTACCTGAGCTTCGACTTTCCTTCTGCATGACACATTCTATTTATATCGATACATGGACATAAACAGAAGGGGAATGTCTGAAGCTTGTGAATGGGATGAATAGTGATGGTTACCTGGGTGGGGGAATTCTTCAGAGGATTGTGAAGAAAGGTTACCGTGGCCTTAAAGGCATGTGCTTTTAAAGAATATATTAACCGAATTAAAAAACTAAATCCATCAGATATCACTGGAACCCAACTATGTGTTTTCAATATTGATGGGTAGGGAAAGGTTAACTTTGAGTCTTTTTAAAATTTGTTCTTTTTAAATATACATGACAGTAGAGTGTATTTTGACATATCATACATACACGGAGTGTGACTTCCCATTCTTATGGTTGTACATGATGTGGAGTTACTTTGGTTTTGTATTTGTATATGAACATAGGAAAGTTATGTATGATTCATTCTACTGACTTTCCCATTCCCATTCTCCTCCCTTCCTTTAATTCCCCTTTGTCTAATCCACTGAACTTCTATTATTCTCTTTCCCCTCTTATTGTGTGTTAGAATCTGCAAATCAGAGAGAACATTTGGCCTTTGGTTTTTGGGGGGATTGGCTTATTTCACTTAGCATGATAGTCTCCAGTTCCATCCATTTACTGGTAAATGCCATAATTTCATTCTTCTTAATGTGAGTTTTCCATTGTGTTTATATACCACATTTTCTTTATCCTTTCATCTGTTGAAGGGTACTTAGGTTGGCTCCATAGATTAGCTATTTTCAATTCATAGTGAATTGAACTACTATAAACATTGATGTGGCCATATTACTATAGTACGCTGATTTAAAAACTTTTGGATATATGCTGAGGAATGGGATAACTGGGTCAAATGGTATTTCATTCCAAGTTTTCTGAGATATCTCCATACTGCCTTTCAGAGTGTTTGCACCAATTTGCAGCCCTTCCAGAAGTGTATGAGTGAGCCTTTTCCCCAAAATCCTTGCTAACATTTATTGTTACTTGTATTCTTTGTAATTGCCATACTGACTGGAGTGAGATGGAACCCCAGTGTAGTTTTAATTTGCATTTCTTTAATTGCTAGAGATAGTGAACATTTTTCCACATATATTTGATTTCATATTTCTTCTTCTGTAAAGTGTTTAGTTTCTTTGTCCTTTTGATTGGATTATTTAAAGATTTTTTTTAGTTGTTGATGAACCTTTATTTTATTTATATGTGGTGCTGAGAATTGAACCCAGTGCTTCACACATGCTAGGCAAGTGCTCTACCCCTGAGCCACAACCCCAGCCCTGTTTTTTTTTATATTTTTTAGTTGTTGATGAACCTTTATTTTGTTCATTTATTTATATGTGGTGCTAGGAATCAAACCCAGTGTCTCACACATGCTAGGCAAGCGCTGTACCACTGAGCCCCAACCCCAGCCCCAGCCCCCTGTTTTTTTCTTTGTAATCAAGTTTTTTGAGTTCTTTGTACATCCCAGAGATTAATACTCTATGTGAGGTGCAGATGGCAAGGATTTTCTCCTATCCTGTAGGCTTTTTCTTCACATTCTTGATTGTTTCTTTTTTTATGAAGAAGCTTTTTAGTTTGATACCATCCCATTTATTGATTCTTGATTTTACTTCTTGCACTTGAGGGGTCTTGTTGAGGAAGTCAGTTCCTAATTGATATGATGGAAATTTGGGCCTACTTTTATTTTTTCTAGTAGGTGCAGGGTCTCTGGTCTAAGACCTAGATCCTTGATCCACTTTGAGTTGAGTTTTGTGCAGGGTGATAAATAGGGGTTCAATTTCATTTTGCCACATATGGATTTCCAGTTTTCCCAGCACCATTTGTTAAAGAGGATACCTTTTCTCCCATGTATGTTTATGGCATCTTTGTCTAGTATGAGATAACTGTGTTTATGTGGGTTTGTCTCTGTGTCTTCTATTCTGTACCATTGGTATTTACATATGTTTTGATGCCAATGCCATGGTGTTTTTGTTAATTTAGCTCTGTGGTATAATTTAAAGTCTGGTATTGCAATGCCTTCTGCATCATTTTTTCTTGCTAAGGATGGCTTTGGCTATTCTGGGTTTCTTATTTTTCCAAATGATTTTTATGGACTCCTTTTTATATTTCTATAAATAACATCATTGGAATTTTAATAGGAATAGCATTAAATCTGTACAGTGCTTTTGGTAGTATGGCCATTTTGACAATATTAATTCTGCCTGTCCAAGAACATGGGAGATCTTTCCAACTTCTGATGTCTTCTTCAATTTCTTTCCTTAGAGTTCTGTATTTTTCGATGTAGAGATCATTCACCTCCTTTGTTAGATGGATTCACAAGTATTTTTTTAAGGTTATTGTGAAGGGTATAGTTTTCCTGATTTCTCTTTCAGCTGATTCATCATTGGTATATAGGAATGCAGTTGATTTATTCTTATTGATCTTACACCCTGCTAATTTGCTGAATTTGTTTAAGATTTCTAGAAGCTTTCTAGTAGTGTTTTTGGTATCCTCTAAATTTAGAATCATGTCATTGGCAAATAGGGATAATTTGAATTCTTGTTTTCCTATTTATATCCCTTTAATTTCTTTCTTCTAATTGCTTTGTATATAGTTTCAAGGATGATGTTGAATAGAAGTAGTGAAAGAGGGCATCCTTGTCTTGTTCCAGTTTTTGGAGGGAAGGCTTTCAATTTTTCTGCATTTAGAATGATGTTGGTCTTGGGTTTAGCATATACAATTTTTACAATGTTGAGGTATATTCCTACTGTCTCTAGTTTTTCTAGTGTTCTGAGCATAAATGGATGCCGAATTTTGTCAAATACTTTTTCTGCATCTATTGAGATAATCATGTGATTCTTTTCTTATATCTATTGATATAATGAATTACGTTTATTGGGTTTCTGTATGTTCAACTATCCTTGCATCCCTGGAATGAACCCCACCTGATCATGGTGCACTATCATTTTAATATGTATTTTGCCAGTATCTTACTCAGAATTTTTTCATCTATCTTCATCAGGGATATTGTGTGAAATTTTATTTCCTTGATGTGTCTTTGTCTGGTTTTGGTATCAGGGTAATATTAGCTTCATAGAATGAGTTAGAAAGGTTTCCTGCCTTTTCTATTTCATGAAATAATTTGAGGAGAATTGGTGTTATTTCTTCTTTGAAGGTCTTGTAGAACTCAGCTGAGATCCATCTGGTCCTGGGCTTTTCATTGTGTGGTAGGCTTTTGATGGCATCATCAGTTTCATAGTTTGAAATTGATCTGTTCAAATATTCAGTGTCCTCCTACTTCAGTTTGAGTAGGTCATATTTCTCTAGTAATTTGTTGATGTTTTCAAGAGTTTTTGTTTCTTTGGAGTATAGATTTTCAAAGTAGTTTCTGATTATCATCTGTATTCCAATAGTGTCCGTTTTGATATTTCCTTTTTCATCATAAATTTTAGTAATTTGAGTTTTCGCTCTCTTTTTCTTCCTTAGCTTGGCTAAGGGTTTATCAATTTCGTTTATTTTTTCAAAGAACCAACTTTTTGTTTCATTGATTTTTTTGAATTTTTTGTTTCAATTTTATTAATTGTGAATCTGGTGTTAATTATTTCTTGTCTTCTACTACTTTTGAATTGGTTTGTTCTTCTTTTTCTAGATCTTTGAGATGTAAAGTTAGGTTATTTATTTGGTGATTTTTCTATTCCTTTAATGAATGAGCTCAGTGCAATGAACTTTCCTATTAGAACTGCCTTCATAGTGTTCTAGAGATATTGATATGTTGTACCACTATTCTTATTTACCTCTAAGTATTTTTTTTATTTCATCCTTGATTTTTTCTGTATCAATTGGTCATTCAGTATTGTATTATTTAGTCTCCAGGTGTTAGAGTAGCTTCTATTTTTTATTTTAGCATTGCTTTATAATTTCATTGCATTCTGATCTGATAGAATGCAAGGTATTTTCTCTATATTTTTTGTATTTGCTAGCAGTTACTTTGTAGCCTAAGATATGGTCGATTTTAGAGAAGAATCCATGTGTTGCTGAGAAGAAAGTGTATTCACTCATTGATGGATAAAATATTCTATACATGTCTGTTAAGTCTATTGATTATATTATTTAGTTCTATAGTTTCTTTGTTTAGTTTTTGTTTGGAGGATTTATCCTGTCATGACAGAGCCATGTTAAAGTTACCCAGTATTATTGTAGTATGGTCTATTTGATTCTTGAAATTGAGAAGGGTTTGTTTGATGTATGTAGGTGCTCCATTGTTTGGGGTATAAATATTTACGATTGTTATGTGTTGTTGATGTATAATTCCCTTAAGCAGTATGGAATGTCCTTCTTTGACCCTTCAGATTAACTTTGGCTTGAAGTCCATTTTATCTGATATGAGGATAGAAAACCCTGCTTGATTACAAGATCCATGTGAATGATGTGTTTTTTCTCATCTTTTTACCTTCAGTCTACAAATGTCTTTGCCTATGAGGTGAGCCTCTTGGAGATGGCATATTGTTGGGACTTGTTTTTTAATCCAATTTGCCAGTATATGTCTTTTTTTGGAGGGGGATACCAGGGATTGAACTCAGAGACACTAGACCACTGAGCCACATCCCCAGCCCTATTTTGTATTTTATTTAGAGACAAGGTCTCACTGAGTTGCTTAGCACTTAACTTTTGCTTGAGGCTGGCTTTGAACTCTTCATCTTCCTGCCTCAGCCCCCAAGCTGCTGGGATTGCATGTATGTGCCAACATGCCTGGCAGTCTATGTCTTTTGATTAGTGAGTTTTGGACATTTATATTCAGTGTTAATATTGAGAAATGATTTGTATTCCCTGTCATTTTGACTTATTTCTGGTTTTTAATTTGATAAGTTTCTCCTTTGTTTACTATTCTCTGGTGTAGTTGCTCCATTTGCTGGTTTTCACTCTTATTTTTCATTTTTTCTTTGTGAAATATTTTATTATATTTTGTAGTACAGGCTCTCTAGTTCTGAACTCTTTTAACTTTTTTTTTATCATGGAGGGTTTACATTTCATCATCAATTCTGAAGATTAATTTTGCTGGGTAAAGTATTTTTTGGCTGGCATCCATTTTCTTCCAGAGCTTGCCATATATTATTCCAAGACCTCCTAACTTTGAGGGTCTGTTGAGCTACCAGCTGAGATCTGGATTCATTTCCCTCTAAATGTGACTTGTCATTTTTCTCTGATAGCCTTTTCCTTATTTTGTATGTTAGGCATTTTCATAATAGTGTGTCTTTGTGTGGGTCTATTGTAATAATTTTGTATATTTGAGGTTCTGTAAGCATCTTATGTTTGATTTTCCATTTCATTCTTTAGGTTTGGGAAAATTTCCGATATTATTTCATTGAAAAGATTGTGCATTCTTTTGGTTTTTATCTCTGAGCCTTCATCTATTTGGATAAATCTTAAATTGGAATTTTCAGGTTATCCCATATTTCTTGGATATTCTGTTCATGGTCTCTTAACATCTTTTCTCCATGGTCAACTTTGTTTTCAAGATTATATATTTTGTCTTCATTGCCTGACACTCTGTCCTCTAATTGATCTAGTCTGTTGGTGATACTTTTAATTTAATTTTAATTTGGTTTATTGATTCCTTCATTTCAAGTATTTCTGCTTGATTTTTTTCAGAATCTTTATTGAAGTGTCTTTTACTTCCTGTATTTTCTCTATGATTTCACTCTTTACATCATCCTTAACTTGTAGATCAGTTTAACTATGCACATTCTAACTCCTTCTCTGACCTTTATTTCAATGTGATGTTGATGGATTCTTTTATTGAATTTTCTTGGGTTGTTTAGGGTGATTTGTTCCCTTGCTTTTTCATGTTGTTTGTGTGTCTGCCCATCTGACACTATGGATCTGCACTAGTAGTATTTTTAACCCCGTGGAATTATACTATCCCTGAAGGTTTCCAGTACCTCACCATTTAGGGGGAGACAAATAATAACAACAACCAATGCAAACAACATATAGCATTAAACCAAATACTTCCTTCCTGCTGTGACATCTACAGTGTTAACTGTCAAAATAAACAGAAATATGATGTTATTGCATATACTAAAAACAACAAGTTTGAAAAATGGTTTACAATTTTGAAGGGTGGACAGGGAGAGAACAGAAGTGATGTAGGATGTGATGATTATGAGGGAGGAGGAGAGAAGATAGAAGTAAAAAATTAAATAGTGAAAGAGAAGAGTAGAGCTTGGCTGCTAGCAGAAGAAAAGAGAGGAAGAGAATCAAGGGAAACAAATAAATGAGAGAAAAAAATATATCAAGTACAAATTTTAAAAATTAAAACTAAAAACAATGCAAAACAAATCTGAAAACACTAATCAAACATCCTAGTCCTGAAAATACTGACCCATGAAAAATAACTGGCTTCAAAAATGCTAGAAATGAGAAAAAACAATATGAACATGTATTAAATACCCATGGACCATTAAGGTCACAATTAAACAGACAAAACCCAAAAGATCTCAATGAAAGTAAAAGAATTGTTTCCATTGGAGTTCAGATGATTCTCAGCTTTCCTTCTCTGGGGTTGTCTGGAGTGTGATGCTTGCTCCACCCGTAGGATGGGGTTGCTGAAGTGAGAGAGGTGATCCCTTAGGTGGAACTCCTGGAAGCGGGGATAGGCTTAGGTGGGCTTCAGGCTCTTCACTGAATGCCAGTTGGTCTGGAGATTTAAAATCAATGCACCTCAAGGTCAGAAGTTGCCTTGGTGAGGCACCCACACTCCAGAGAGTGGAGAACCAGCCTAAGAACAGCAGGTCGGTGTGCACAGGGAAGTGGCCTCGAAGGCAGTGCTTTTATGTCACCTGCTAATTCCCACCATAGTCACCCACCTTGCCCAGACTCCAGACTGTCAGGAGATCAGGACAACCCAGTCAGGTGGCCTTGGCTAGTCTCTGTCACCAGCCACCCTGGAGCTGGCACCAGGGGACCCGATCCCATGATGTAGAGGCCAACCAGCCACACTGCCTGGCTCCTGCTGAGGTTGAGTGCCATCTGTCAGCAGCTGCTGCAGAGCTCCTGATAGAGTGCTGTTCCTTGAGAAGCATAACCCATCATTTGGTAAAGTCAACTGTGTTTGATCCTTTCCACCCTGAAAGGGCCCCAGCACATCCTCACAAGGCAGATGTCTCCAGACAGGGATTTGCCTTTCCTGCCCAAGAGGCCTCAACTTGCAGAGGGTCCATCTGCCTGTGTGCAGTGCTCCACTTGCCCACATGGAGCCCCTTGTGGCTTTGCCTCTGACCCAGGGCTCACTTCACAACAAGGCAGGCAAGAGAATAGGCTCAAGACACAGGTTCCCCTGGCCACATGGGAAGCGGCTGGCCTCGTGGAGTGCCTGGCTGGACTGCTGAAGGCTCAAGAGATGCAAGCCCAGAGGCAGCACTTGGAAGGGCTCACTCTTCAAGGGGTAGTGTGTGCCTTGGAAAGGCACATCAGCTCATCAGCTGTACATTGCCTGAGTGTGCCCCTAAAAGTCCCATGTGGTGGAAGCTTGAGCCCTGGTGTGGTGGTGCTGAGGTGGTAGAACTTCTAAGAGCTGCAGTCTAGTGGAAGGTGACCAGGTCTTGGAGGCACTACTGTCAGAAAGGATTAATGTTCTGTTCATAGGACCCCAGTTCTCCCAAGAATGAGTTGCTATAGAAATAGCAAGCCTGGTCCCCCAATACCCCTGGCCTCCTGTCTCACTGTGTGATCTTTCTTGCATGTGCTCCTGCCATAATGCCACCAATGGGGATGGCACCATGTTTTGATGCAGCCAAGGGAGCCCTGGCAAGAGGCCAAACAGATGGGGCTGCCCATTGTGGACTTTCAGCCTCCAGAACTCGTGAGTTAAATAAACCTCTTTATCAAATATCTAGCCTTAGTAATTTTGTTACAGCACAGAAAACAGACTAATGCAACACCCAAATGAAGACAGGCTGAACTGCTTTACTCATAACTTGTGATGGTAATGAAGTTATCCACCATCACCTGCATTTGACAGATTCATAGGGACAGGACAGGGAGGGTGGAATTATGTACTACAAAGAAGGGGACAGCTGCTTTTGTGCTCAGAGTGGAGGTCATTGGCCTGTGGAAAATGGAGAGCTAAATAAAGGAAAGACATACTTTTAAAATTGCTTTTAGTGTATATCTGTCTTGCCCTGTTGGATCTATTTACAAACCAGGTGTTTTTCACAGTGCCTGAAAAGCTGTTTGATGAATAGAAATTTATTGCATTCTCAGAGTAGTATTGCATTAGAAGTTTTTAATGGAAATTATTGCTGAAGGGTCAGTACAGAACAGAAGTCACTGGTGGAGAACAGCTCTCTTAGGTACTCAATCTGAATCCCTTCTTAACAAAATGAGGAATGATTATTTGAGTTATGTTGGGAAAGTTTGAGGAACTGTGGTGTAAATAATAATGCTGGGCAAGTCCCCAGGGCTTCCACGGAGCACTGAGAGGCAACTGTGAGGCAGAACAAAGCCAGGATGACAGCGCCGGCTCACTGTAGGGCTCCATGGCAGTCAGTACTCAGGTGGCTGCCTCTGCTTGAAGACAGTTGCCCCTGGAGATTGCTCCATTTTGAAGTTATCTTGAAACTCATTTGAAACTTTTTAATAGCTGCATGCAATATGAGAAAACATGTTAGCAAGTTCTGCTCCTCCCGGAGCTGATCCCTGTGGACATGGAGAAAACAAGAATCATGATCAGTGTAGCTCTGCCTAAAAATCATGTAATGAGCTCTCTGGGGTTCTCTTGTCCCTGCTTCTGTGGGGAATTGCAGAAGTTGACAGTCTCTTCTGCCTGCTCCAGTTTCAGTGTTACCTGCTGACTTCATCATCCAGAGAACCCCCAAAGAATTTCTCAGTTATTCAGAGGAAATCACATGAGCCACATTTCAGTTTAGCTAGAAAATGAATGGCCCAAGAAAACTGATTTCATCAATAAAGCCAAATATTTCTGATTCTTTAGTGTCCCCAACTTCTGCTTCTACCTTTCCCTTCTCACCCCTTCAGAAGATGACTGTCAGGACACCTGAGTCCACCTGTCAGTGAGTTAACAGGTTGACTGCATAATGACACGGTTACTGAAATTCACACATCTTAGGCTCACATAAAGCACTGCAAAATACTTAAAGGTGAAAACAATGAATTTCAAATGTATTCAAACCATTACCTCAAAAAATGGCAAGAAGAAACATATATTAATTTATTAATAAATTGATAGTTTGTGTTAGTTTCAGGAATACTGTGTTTACAGGTTTCATTTGAACATGTAAATAGCTAATGGACACTGTGCCAAATTTTATCAATTGAACCATGATCAGGTCTCAGTTCTATGGGTGGTTTCCTCTGTGTTGACTATGAAAAACATTTGTTTTTTTCCACCTGTCAGTCTATAAAAAAAGCAGGACTATTCATTTCCAGATTCCTGTGTTTCCATGAGGAAATGATGAATTTAGTCATGTGGCCATGGGAAATGGGACATGGCAAGCTCTGCACCATCTTGGTCCTCTACCCCATGGGCTACCCACACATGCATGAAGCTGACGAGGATGCCTTTGTTTCAGGGATCAAATGAAGACACGTGTACTTTGAGAGGCTCAGATTATTCTGGAACAAGACTGAATATTAAATTAAAGCTTTTATTTAATTTGAATATTAAAGTAACATACAATAGTGGTTTTTGAAATCATTAAAAGCAGAAATTGAAAGTCCATTTCTTATGCAAATTAAAACTACAGTGAAGTTCCATCTCACTCCAGTTAGAGTGGCAATTACAAAGAATACAAGTAATGATAAATGTTGGCAAGGATTTGGTGGTAACGTTTCCATCATACATTGCTGGTGGGACTGGAAACTGGTGCAGCCACTCTGGAAAGCAGTATGGAGATTCCTCAGAAAACTTGGAATGGAACCACCATTTGACTCAATTATCTCTCTGCTCAGTTTATACCAAAGGACTTAAAATCAGCATACTACAGTGACACAGTCTCTTCAATGTATACAGCAGTTAAATTCAAAACTAGAACTCAGGATTCTGTGACATGTAGGAAAAATAGATTCCAAGAAAGCATAAATCTACCACTACCACCAGGATATACAAAGGATATAAAAAGAACTCAAAAAGCTTGATTAAAAACAAACAAACAACTCAATGAAAAATGGACAAAGGAACTAAACACTTTACAGAAGAAGAAATATGAATGCTAATCAAATATATATGAAAAAATGTTCAATATCTCTAGCAATTCAAGAAATGCAAATTAAAACTACACTGGGATTCCATCTCACTTTAGTCAGAATGGCAATTTCAAAATATACAAGCAACAATAAATGTTGGCAAGGATTTTTGGGAAAAAGCTCACTCATATATTGCTGGAAGGACTGCAAATTGGTGCAACCACTATGGAAGGCAGTATGGAGATACCTCAGAAAACTTGGAATGAATCCACCATTTGACCCAGTTATCCCACTCCTTGATGGTTACACAAAGGACTTAAAATCAGTATACTACAGTGATGCATGCACACCAATGTTTATAGCAGCTCAATTCAAAATAGCTCAGCTATGGAAACAACCTAGGTGCCCTTCAACAGAAATGGATAAAGAAAACATGGTACACATACACAATGGAATATTACTCAGCCATAAAGAAGATTGAAATTATGGCATTTGCCAGTAAATGGATGGAACTGGAGATAATTATGCTAAGTGAAATAAGCCAATCCCCCCAAACCAAAGGCCAAATGTTCTCTCTGATTTATGGATGCCACAGAACAATGATGGTGGCAGGGGAAGAATTAGAAGTTCATTGGATTGGACAAAACTGAATGAAGGAAATGGAGGAAGTATGGGAATAGGAAAGTCAGTAGAAGAATCAGACATAACTTTCCTATGTTTATATATGAATACATGATCAGTGTAACTTCACATCATGCACAACCACAAGAATGGGAAGTTATGCTCCATGTATGTATATTATGTCAAAATACATACTATTATCATGTATGCCTAAAAAGAACAAATAAAAAATTAGAAAAGGAGATTAGCAATAACAAAAAATGGAACAATTTAACAACATATTATAATAAAAGTTATGTGGTTTTCACCTTTAAAAAGTGCTTAATATATTTCATATATTTAACATAATAGTTTAATAATTTTATTTTGATTTTATATAGTATCTAACAACTTGTATTTAATGTATATTTAATGTAGTTTTAACATTTAATAAATGCATTTGAAATATTTATTACATAATGAATTTAAAATGTTTAATATGCTTTGGTTTTGCTTCCTGAATAAACACATGACTTTCTTTGTGACCTTATGCTCTTTATCTATTATTTTATTTTATTTATTTTTTATTAGACCTTTATAGTTATACACAATAATGGATTAATCCCACCAAACTGACACATGCTTGGAAATTGATTTTAGTTCATAATCTTCTCTTTCCTTCCTGTCCTCTCTCTTCTTTCTCATTCTTCTTCCTCTTTCTAGAGTTCTTTTCACTTGCATATTAATTTGTATTTGTTTGGTTCTGTATGTAATCTTTTCCTTTTTTTTCTTTCCTTTATTTTACTCAAGCCTCTGCATATGAGGGAAAACATCCAATCTATGAGTTTCTGAGTCTGGCTAATTTCAGTTAGCATGATGTTCTCCATTTCCATCCATTTACTGGCAAATTCTATAATTTTATCCTTTTTTATGAATGAGTAAAATTTCATTGTATATATCTACACCACAATTTCTTAATCTTTTCATCTATTCACAGGCATCTGGGTTGATTCCATAATTTAGCTATTGTGAATTGTGCTGCTATAAACACTGAGGTGGTTGTGTCACTGTAGCATGCTAATTTCAGTTCTTTTTGATAATACCAATGAGTGGGTAATATGGTGGTTCCATTCCTAGTCTTTTAGGAATCTCCATCCTGCTTTCCCACCACCAGTGTATGAGTGTACCTTTTCCCTCACAACCTGACCAATATTTATTATTGTTCATATTCTTGAAGATTGCCAGTCTGAATGGAGTGAGATGAAATCTTAGTGTAGTTTTGATTTGCATTTCCCTGATTGCTAGAAATTTTGAACATTTTTCACATATTTCTTGGCCATTTGTGTTTCTTCTTTTGAGAAGATTCTGTGTAGTTCTTTTGTCCATTTATTGAATAGGTTATTTCTTTTTTTGGTGTTAAGTTTTTTGAGTTCTTTGTATACTTTGGATATCAATACCCTATCAGAGGAGTAACTGGAAAAAATTTTCTCCCATTCCATAGACTCTCTCTTCACACTTTTAATCATTTCCTTTGCTGTGCAGAAGCTTTTTAGTTTGATGCCATCCCACTTACTGATTCTTGGTTTCATTTCTTGCAGTTTGAGGCTTTTGTTAAGGAAGTCAATGCCAGTACCTATATGATGGAGTGTTGACCCTATGGTTTCCTCTACCAGTTATAAATTTTCTGATCTAATTCCTAAGTCTTTGATCCATCTCAATTTGAGTTTTGTGTAAGTTGAGAGATAGGGTCTAATTTTATTTTTCTACAGATAGCTATCCGGTTTTTCCATCACCATTTGTTCAAAAGGCTACCTTTTCTCCAACATATATTTTGGCCCCCTTCTCAAATATCAGATGGCTATAGATATGTGGATTTGTGTCTGTGTCTTCTATTCAGTTCCATTGGTCTTCATGTCTGTTTTTGTTACCATGCAGTTTTTGTTACTACAGCTCTGTAGTATAATTTCAGATCAAATATTGTGATGTCTCTGCTTCACTTTTCTTGCTTATGTTGTTTTGGATATTCTGGGTCTCTTATTCTTCCAAATGAATTTAAGAATTGTTTTTTTCTAATTCTGTGAAGTATGTCATTGGTATTTTGATGGGTATTAAGTTGAATCTGTATATTGCTTTTGGTAGTATGGCCATTTTGACAATATTGATTCTGCCTGTCCAAGAACATGGGATATATTTCCAACTTCTAAGGTCTTCTTCAATTTATTTCTTCAGTTTTCTATAATTTTTATTGTAGAGCTCTTTTACCTCCTTGGTTAGGTTAATTCCCAAGTATTTAATTTTTTGAGGTTATTGTAAATGGATGGTTTTCCTGATTTCTTCCTTGTCTGAATCACTGCTGGGGTATAGGAAAGCTATTGTTGTTGTTCTTGAAGTCTGCTACTTTGCTAAACTCATTTATTAGCTCTAGAAGTCTTCTGGTGGAGTTCTTTGGGTCTTCTAGATATTGGACCATACTGTCAGCAAACAGAGATAGTTTGACTTATTCTTTTTCTATTTCTATTGGTATCCCATTGATTTCCTTTTCTTGCCTGATGGTTCTGGTTAGTATTTCAAGGACTGTATTGAATAGGAGTTGTGTGAGTGGACAGTCTTGTCTTGTTCCTGATTGTAGAGGAAATGCTTTGAGCTTTTCTTCTTTTAGTATGATGTTGGCTTTGGGTTTGTCATAAATGTTCTTTATGATGTTGAGGTAAGTTTCTTTGATCCCTAGCTTCTCTAACATTTAAAAGTGAATGGTTGCATATTTTATCAAAGGCCTTTTCTGCATATATTGATTTTTGTTTTTAACTCTGTTTAAGTGATGAATTACATTTATTGATTTGTATATGTTGAACCAACCTTGTATTGCTGAAATGAAACTCACTTGATCATCTTTTTGATGTGTTTTTGAATGTGGTTTGTCAATATTTTTTAAAGGATTTTTGCTTCTGTGTTCATCAGGGATATTGGTCTGGAGTTCTCTTCCATGATGCATCTGTCTGTTTTTGTTATCATGTTTTTGTTATCAGGGTTATACTGGCTTCATAAAATGTATTTGGGAATATTCCTTCCTTTTCAATTTCATGGAATAATTTGAGAAAGACGTACTGGTGTTAGTTCTTCTGTAAAGGTATGTAGAACTCTGCTGAGAATCCATCTGGTCCTGGGTTTTTCTTTGTTGGAAGGCTTTTAATTGTTGTTTCATTTTCATTACTTGATATTGCTCTGGTTAGGTTTTCTATATTTTTCTGATTCAATTTTGTTAGGTAATGTGTATCTAGAGATTTGTCAATGTCTTCTAGATTTTATAGTTTATTGGAGCATAACTTTTCAAAATAGATTTGGATAATCTGAGTTTTAGAAGGGTCTTGGTGATATCTCTTTTTTTAATCTCTGTTCTTGTTCTTTCATTTGGTTGGTTTGGTGAAGGGTTTGTCAAAAAATCAACTCTTTATTGCATTGATCTTGTATACTGTTTTTTTATTCTTAATTTCAGCTCTGATATTAATTATTTCTGTCTTCTACTGATTTTGTTAGTTTGTTGTTTTTAAAATTTATTTTAATTCTAATTTGTTATGTATGACTGCAGAATGCATTACAATTCATATTACACATATAGAACACATTTTTTTATATCTATGGTTGTAAACAAAGTAAAGTCACACCATTCATGTATTCATAAATGTGTTTAGGGTAATGATGTGCATCTCATTCCACCATCTTTCCTACCCCATGCTCCCTCCATCCTCTTTGCTCTATCTAGAGTTCATCCAATCCTCCCACACTCCCCCCAACCCCACTATGGATCAGTATCCTTATATCATAGTTTATTCTTTTTCTAAGGCCTTGAGGTGGAGCATAAGCTTATTTATTTGGGATCTCTCTACTTTCTACTGTAGGTACTCAGTGCTATAAAATTTCCTCTTAGAACTGCTTTCAAAGTGTCCCAGAGATTTTTATATGTTGTATCTCTATTCTCATTCTAAGAATTTTTGATTTCTATTCTCAATTCTTCTTTGATTCATTCTTTATTTAAGAGTGTGTTGTTCAATCTCCATGCGTTTATATGGTTTCTGTTATTTTTCTTATTGGTTTCTGGCTTCATTCCATTGTGTTGTGATAGCATACATGGTATTAAATCTATTTTTATATTTGCTAAATTTGCTTTGTGGCATAGAATGTGATCTATTTTGGAAAACATTCTATGCGCAACTGAGAAGAAAGTAAATTCAGCTATTTGGGGGTAAAATATTCTGTAGATTTCTATTAGGCCCATTTGATTTATAGTGTTGTTTAGGTTAGAGATATCTTTATTGATTTTATGTTTTGATGATCTGTCTATTGGTGATAAGGGTGTATTGAAACCACTCAGTATTATTGTGTTGGGATCTATGTGGGATTTAATGTCATGGAGTACTTTTCCCATGTAATTGGGTGCATAGACATTTTAGGCATACATGTTGACTATTGTTATATCTTCTTGCTGGATTGTTCCCTTTATTAGGATGTAGGGGCCTTCTTTGTCTCTTCTGATTAATTTTTGCTTAAAATCTGCTTTGTCAGATATGATATGCTGAAAGCCAAGGCGGAGTCTGTATGGCCCCTGGCATTTTGCCAATAGTACTGATTGACAGGCGAGGCATTACTATCCACCTGAGCCGCTAGTAGCGCTACTTTGGAGTTCTCGCGGAGATTCCTGGGGATTCCCCGAGAGTTCCCATTGGTTGGGGAAGTGCAAGAGGAGGTATTTCCGGAGGAGGTATTTCCGGTGGCTGGTTCCTGTAGGAGCCGCGTGGATTTCGGGAGAATTCCCCGGGAGCGTGTGTGAAGGTTTTTGTTGGAGTTTAGAAATAAAGTTTGTTCCTGCTTCAGTGGCTCTGATTTGTGCCCAGCCAGACTGCGGCAATGAAAATAGTTACTCCTGCTTTTTTCCTTGAGTCTTATGTCTGGAATATTTTTTTTTTTGCCATTCTTCTACCTTCAGACTGTGGGTGTGTTTGCCTATAAGATGAGTCTCTTGTAAACAGCATATATTTGGATCTCATTTTTGACCCATACTGCTAGTCTGTGTCTTTTTTGGGGGAGTTGAAACCATTAAATTTCATTGTTAGTATGTGTATGTTTGTGGTTTCCTGCCATTTTTGTTTTCTGCTATATTTTATCCTGTCTTGATTCTCATTTAGCGGATTATTCTTTTATTGAACTTCCTCTGGGAGCTTTGGGATTTGTTTTTCAGCTTCTCTGTGTGCAGTTTATCTTTCAGTATTCTTTGTAGTGCTGATTTGGTGCTTATGGATTCTTTTCATTTATTTTTGTTGTGGAAAGATTTTATATTCCCATCACATTTGAAATTGAGCTTTGCTGGGTGTAGTAACCATAGCTGACAGTTGCTATCTTTTAGGGCTTGGAATATCTCATTCCAGGCACTCCTTAACTTTAAGGTCTAAGCTGAGAAATCAGAAGTGAGCCTCATTGGTTTTCCTCTAAATGTGACCTGATGTTTACCTCTTGTGGCTTTTAATATTCTTTCCTGGTTTTCTATGTTAGGCATTTTGATCATGATATGTCTTGGCGACCTTCTCATTTGAATAGGTGTATTTGGGGTCCTGTAAGCCTCCTGTATGTCATTTCTGTAAGCCTCCTCCTGTCTCATTACTGTTATGTGAAAAGTTTTTGGAACAATCTCAATGAAAGTGTTCTTTATGCCTTTAGTTTGTATCTCCATGTTTTCTTCTATCCCAATGATTCTTGTGTTTGGTCTTTTAATGTTGTCCCAGAATTCTTGTATATTCTGTATGTTCTATAATTTTTCCCCTTTATTTCATTCTGTGTACTCAAAATCACATGTGCTCTTTTCAAGGCCTGAAGTTCTAATTTCTGTGCAATTTAATTTGTTAGTGATGCCTTCAATTTAATTTTTAATTTGATTGATTGTGACTTGCATTTCTAGGGTTTTGTTTGTTTCTTTTCACTATTTCTATTTCTTTATTAAAGTAGCCTTTCATCTTCTATGATCTCTTTTAATTCATTCTTTATACCTTCTTTTGGTTCATTGAACATTTTAATAATCAGTTTTTTTATAATCTTTCTCTGGGTTTTGTCTACTTCACTGTTGGTAGTATCTTTTATTGTGAATAGTGGATTTGGGGGGAGATTTGTTTGCCTGTTTTCACATGTTTTCAGAGGTCTTGGGCTTGTGCATCAATTGAGGTGGATTCCTCCAACTCTTGTTTTTTTCTTAAATGTGTGTCCTTTTGTAAAGTAATTATCTTGTTTGTTATGGAACTTCTATCTGTTGTTGATGAATGGGTAGGTGCCAAGGGGGTGGGACCTGAGGTCCCTCTATGTTGTTCTTACTTGGGTCCTGGTTGTTGGTCTGGGGCTTTTGTGTCCTAACTTCTTAGAGTTGGAGTAATGTCAGAGAAAGTTTAGGTCAGCAGCAAAGTGTAACCTATGCACTGTGTCTCATAGGTTCCTGGAACCTCACAGAATGGGGTGAAATAAAAAATAGTAACAACCATTGCAAATAACAAACAATACATGGTGTTAAATACCCAGTTCCTACTATGACTTATTCAACATCAATTGTCACCAATAAAGAGGCATGGTGGCTTCAGCAAGTGTTGAAGGACCTCAAGGCCCCAGGCCCAACATTAGGAAATCCAGCCCCTGTGCCTTGAAGCTGCAGGATGCTTTCTTACCCAGCCCCCATGTCAAAACCCCACCAGTTGCACATAGCATTTCAAGTCTTGCACAATGGCAACCACAAGATGTTCCATATAGATAACCCTGGGAGGGCCAAACTTGAGCAAAAAAAAAAACAAGTTTACCCCCCAGGTGACCCCGCTGCTGGATTCAGGGAAACCAATAGAAAGGCTGCTGCTGTGCTAAGCTGAAAACTAACCCCCTGCTCCCTATAAAAGATCTGTGCCCCAGAGCCCGGTGTGCCAGTTCACCGAAGCTCCGGCTGAGGTTTCGCTGAGCACCCGCAGGCGCCTGTGTATCAATAAACTTGCCTCTTGCTTTTGCAGCCAGTGTCTCGTGTGGTTCGTTCCGGGTTTGGGATCTGTGGATCTTTCATTTGGAGGTTCCACTGAGATCCAAGATCCCGGTTCCGATCCCGATCCCTATCCGGAGGACACCCGACATCACTGGGAGGTAAGCTGGCCAGCTCGAGCTGTCTATGTCTAACCTGTTGTCCTGTTGGTTATCTGTTTTCTGTTTTGCGCGGCGCCTGAAAGACTATGCATAGTCACTTAGTATTCTGATTCTGAAGCAGTTCCGTGATCACTCAGGTTTCTGAGGCAGACGGGGAAGGAGTTGACGATCTCGGACTTCACCCCTGCCACCCTGGGAGACGTCCCAGGGATCAGAGGGGTCCATTTCTTTGGGGCCCCCGGTGTTTCCGAGGGATACACCGTTTTTGTAGGCGATGGAGAAGCAGTTTCTCCCAGGCCATCTGTTTTGTAGGCGACGGAGAAGCAGTTTCTCCCAGGCCATCTGATTCTTTCGGTTGGTGCCGAAGCCGCGCAGCGTTCTTTGTGTTTTATGTCCTGTCTGATTCATATCTGTACTTTAGAGATGGGAACCAAATTTTCAGTCACAAATTTTGACACTCTCAAGGGGACTTTTAAGGAGTCCCCACTCTGCTTTCTTGGGGAAGCCTAGCACTCGAAACAACTGCAAGCAGAGGATAAACTTTTTGGGAGCTGGCTACTAAAAAGTTAAAAAAAAAAATGCCTAATGCCTAAGGTCAAACCAAACTGGAGGAACTGATCCTGTGGGTGAAAGATGGGATTAAGGGACTCCCAGCAGCTGCCAGAGCCATTTAGCTCTGGGGAGTTCCCTGGGTCCTTATCTACATCTTAAGGATTACGCCACCTCTGTTTACTTAAAAAGAAGGGACACTGAATGCAGTAAAGCCAGTCACACTGAGACCCTTGATTTTACACCTATAGTTGCCCCTACGTGAAAACATCTGGTCCACTCATGGGAAAGTCTATGGTGCCACTGACAGGAGTCATAATTAAATGAAAGTTCAAAACCTGGAGAGATATTTTCTTATCTGGTTGTCTGATTGTTTCTTAAAGATGATCTAGGTTAAATGTGTGTCTAAAAAATAATTTTTTATTGTAACAATCTGGTATCTGAATGGGTTTCTAAAGCATTGCACTATCTTGCAGTTAAAAGTTGGGTTTAAGCAATTGTTTAGTTTGATTTCAGATAGTTCATGCTAGAAAACTTAAATACTTGGAATAAAAAAAATTAATTAAAATTAAAGAGTTTCAATTTTGAACTGGGTAGCCTGAAAAGAAATTAAAACGTTGGTCTGGCTCATAAAAATGACATTAGATAATTAAATAGCAATAGTCTTAAAAATTTTCAAAGCTTAATTTCAGATATATATGGTAATACGTGGGCAAATTTAATGTAACTCAATACTACTTTAGAAACTTCAGAACTAGCAAAGTGACTTAGAGGTACTAAAAAATTTCTTCTGGTGGTAGAGATCCTATTTCCAGTTTTATGTGAACAAGTTTTTCTAATGTAAAAAGATAAAATTTTAAATTTTGAAAATTACTTCTTAAATTTGTATTATAATTTTCAACATCTAAAACCTGGAAATATAACTTAAGGTTAAAATGCCTTAGGCCTAAAGTGTCTGCTCAAAATAGCAGTTCCTGTCCTCAAAATTAAGCTTATAAGTTTCTCTAGGTGTTCAAAAAGGCCCTAATAAAATGTTAACTCTGCTTAAATTTAGAAGTTTACAAATATTGTTTCAAAATGTGAACAAAAAGAGGTTTATATAATTATGGTGTTATTAATGTGTTCATATCTTCCAGGTATACAAGTCTGTAAGGTAGAAGCTTCAAAAGAACATTATATCAAGCTGGTGTTCTAAAGTTGTATGGTAATTTTAAATTTTGACCTCTTGTAGAAAAGTAGTAATGTACTTTATTGCAAAACACAGGAGTGCATTGCTGCTTTTCTATAGGAGGTTAAAAGCTTTCAGCCTTTAATTCATGTTTTAGGTGTGATATTATGTTGTGTTAGCTAATGTTCATGTAAACTTGAACAACAATTTATGTAAACTTTATAAAATGATCAGCTTCAGAACTATAGTACTTGAGATTTATAAAGAGCCCTGCCTTACTTGAGATAAGGCTCTGTCCCATCTCACTACATGTAAAAGTGGCTATAAAAAAGTAAGCCAGATTTCAGTACAGTTAAAATTGTGTCCAAAAATAGGTTTATGCCAAGATTACTAGGATCTCAAACAGAAAATTATGATGTATAACCCTGCTAGAATTCAAGGTAGCTATTATATAAGCTAAATATGTTTTTACCCTAGTTAGTTTTGTTTTAAAATTTACTTATAGATGGTTTAAGGATTGCCTGTTAATGTCTTAAAAAGGTATTGCTTTAAGAACACAACCTGGGCCAACATAAGATAAGAAGTTATCACCTACAGGATAGAGAGATGAACATTAAAGCCCAGTGCTCTTAATATAAGGCTGTTAACTTATTTGCTGGATGTTTAAGATCAAGTTTTTAAAATTAATTAAATTAAAAGGGCCAAGAAAACCAATATTCGGCTCTTGCCCTCTGAGTCAGTCTGAATCAGGGAATAGGGGACTTCTCCAAAGGGCTCAGCAACTCTAGGCCACATAACCTCCTGAGCAGGGAGATTAATGAGACCAATGGAGGACAGAAAGCCAATCGGTGCATTTGCTGTAAAGAGAAAGGTCATTAAAAAAGGGAGACATCCCTGATGCTTCTGAGGGAAGCCATATGGTCAAGCAAGGCCTGGGCCCATCCTAGCGCAAATGGCACTAGCAGAACTGAAAAGCTGCTATGAAGTTCCCAAGGACTCCCAGGATAATTCAGCTGACTGTAAACAATAGGTAGAAACAAAAGTCAGTTTGACTTGCTTCATCTTAAACACTTAGCAAAGACAGTAAAAGCCAAAGCACAGCTGTTCCTAAACATATTAAATAATAATAATAATTAAATATAACTTCCATAAATAAGTAGACTAGAGGCTACAAGAAAAAATTCTTAGAAATGCCTGATAACTGTCAAAGGGACTACTAGAATAGTTTTAGTCTAAGGCTTTTATTTCTAGCCAACGCAGGTAGACTTGATGTTTGCTAATATGGTTATCCAGCCCTAAGTAGCAGAATTAAAGATTTCTCTATTAGAAGGTTCTCTTAAAAGCTCGCAAAAATGTGCCAGGGGATGACGGGCGCCCCACCCAACTCACAAATTTGATTAATGAAGCTTTTTCTTCAACCCGGCCAAACTGGGACTATGCGACTGAAGCAGGTAGGAACCACCTACGTCTCTATCACCAGTTACTCATAGCGGGTCTCCATGCAGAACCATCAGGAGACTTTAACGCTTGAAACTGGCACTAGAGACTGGGTACAACTCCTACCTTTAGCCTTGTACCGGGCCCGAGACACCCCAGGCCCACAGGGACTAACCCCATTTGAGATTCTGTACGGTGCACCACCACCCGCTGTTAACTTTTATGAAACTGAAACCTATGCCTCCCTCACCCCATCTATGCAGACTCATTTGCATGCTTTGCAATTGGTCCAGAACGAGGTCTGGAAGCCTCTAGCCGCAGCATACAAGGAGGAACTTAAAACCCCCTCGCTGCCACATCCCTTCAAAGTTGAAGACACCGTCTGGGTACGCAGGCACCAGAACAAGAACCTCGAACTGCGGTGGAAAGGACCCTACACCATTCTGCTGACCACTCCCACTGCAGTCAAAGTGGACAGCATCGCTGCTTGGATCCACGCCTCCCACGTGAAAGCTGCACATCCACAGGAGTCCACAGGCACCTCTCCGGATCCAGAATGGAAGTTACAACGCACTCAAAATCCACTAAAGATAAGACTCACACGCTGTTGATTTTCCTTGCTTTGTGCTTTGTATTTCCCCTAACGGTTGCTAACCAAACTGTGAGCCAGACATGGCAAATATTATCGGGGACAGGAGATATAATTTAAAAACAAACATCCACAAAATACCCCCTTTGGGCTTGGTAACCTGCTCTAAGGCCTGATCTTTGTTACCTGCTGGCTAAGGCAAAGGACTTTGATGACCCCAGTGAGGCAGAAGCATGCGTCTACAGTGGACGCTGCGCCTGCGTAAAATATCCCACAGGGTGTAGAGCAGCTCTAAGGGAGACACCCTTCTACATATGCCCTAGGGATGGAAAAACCCAGTCACAGGTACAAAAATGTGGACAACGTGAAAGTTACTATTGTAAATCTTGGGGATATAAAACTACGAGGGATATATGATGGAAGCCAGGTTCATCTGGGGATTTAATACAAGTAAAAAAAAAAAAGGACAAGAGCCCCCACTATCTTCCGACTCCTGTAGGAGCCTGAAATGGTACGGGGCAGGGCCATGCTCCGCGTTTGCCTGCAACCCCTTAAACATTACCTTTACTCAGGCAGGCAAGACATCAAAAAAGAAAAAAAAAAAAATGGGGCCTAAAAATGTACTTCAAAAATGCCTACGACCCTGGGGTCCTATTCAAAATTAGGCTAACTACTATATTATCTACTGTAGCTGGCCCCTTGATTATATTACTGTTAATTTTAACCTTTGGACCTTGCATATTCAACAAATTAATGCAATTTATGAAAGAAAAACTGTCTGTAATCCAAACTATGGTCCTCGCGCAGCAATATCAAGTACTCCCACAGCACCCTGAGCCATCAGCTGAGCTAGTGCCGGACTCTGAGCAGGTAGATCAATGGATATAGGATTATATCCCGGATAAAGAAAAGGGGGGAATGAAGGACCTCAAGGCCCCAGGCCCAACATTAGGAAATCCAGCCCCTGTGCCTTGAAGCTGCAGGATGCTTTCTTACCCAGCCCCCATGTCAAAACCCCACCAGTTGCACATAGCATTTCAAGTCTTGCACAATGGCAACCACAAGATGTTCCATATAGATAACCCTGGGAGGGCCAAACTTGAGCAAAAAAAAAAAAACAAGTTTACCCCCCAGGTGACCCCGCTGCTGGATTCAGGGAAACCAATAGAAAGGCTGCTGCTGTGCTAAGCTGAAAACTAACCCCCTGCTCCCTATAAAAGATCTGTGCCCCAGAGCCCGGTGTGCCAGTTCACCGAAGCTCCGGCTGAGGTTTCGCTGAGCACCCGCAGGCGCCTGTGTATCAATAAACTTGCCTCTTGCTTTTGCAGCCAGTGTCTCGTGTGGTTCGTTCCGGGTTTGGGATCTGTGGATCTTTCAGTGTCAACAATGAAAACAATAACCACAAACTAGATCTGGCTTTAAAGCAAAGAGCAGGTATCAACTACATCATCCACAGTAGTAATGATTATATTAGCATTAATGGTGAGGGCAGGAGTTATACAAGCCAATTAGTTCTGAAAGATGTTAAAATACAGTTAATTAGGAGAAAAGAAAATGTGTTAAGAAGTTGGAAAATTGTTTACAAGTGAATAGAGAGATGCATAATATATAGCAGGTTTTGTTGATATGGTAGGATGGGGGAAATAGAAGAAGGTACTGGGAGAGAGAACAGTAGAATCTGGCTATTAGCAGGAGAAGATAAGAAAGAGAAACAAGAGGAATAAGCAAATGAAAATAATATAAAACAAAACAAAAATATATAATTCAAAAAGCCCAAACTCTCAAAAGACAATGCTAGAAAAATAATTACATACAAAAAATGACAAAAATGAGAGAAAAAGAAAGAAATAAGTGTGTGTGACACATATGACTCAGAACCAATCAGCATAGCCAGAATTCACAAGTACCCATGTTCCCTCCATCTCTCTCTCTCTCTCTCTCTCTCTCTCTCTCTCTCTCTCTCTCTCTCTCTCACACACACACACACACACACACACACAAGAAAACATGAAAAAAAAAAAAAACCCCAAACTTAGTGAAGACTGAAGGAATCTCTTCCACTGAGGGTCAGAATAGTTGACCAGGGTGGGTGGTCACTATTTGTGTCCAGTGGTATTTCTTTCCAGTTCTTGAGTTATGTACTGATAAAGCAAGGAATGGGATTGTTGATCTTTTCCTGTTTTTGTGTTGATCACAAGCTGCTGGTTGGAGTGGAGTGGCTTAAGGCTGAAGCCAAAACTGTTTGATGTGAGACTCAGCTCGCCTTCTTGCCCACAGGAGGTGGACTGGGTTAGGATGTGCTGTGAGTTGGCATCTTGTCCATTCATAGCCCTTAGGTGCACTCCCAGGGTACTGCAGGCTTCTGAGAGGGGCGTTCCAGCAGGTGGCAGCTGTGGTCTCATCAGGTCTCAAGGTGGGGTCTTTGGAGAGTGAAGGGCAACCTACCCTTTGGGCCAGACAGTAGTCATTTCTTATGCAGGTCTGGTTCTTAGGAGCCTCCCCAAAAATCCAGTGTGGGGCAGGGTGAATCTCCACTCACTACTGCCCACAAGCAGAGCCTACCGCTGCTTGGGCGCTTCAGCTCTTTATTTATGACTGCGAATGTTTACTTTACCATTATTCAGCCAACTGTCATTCATTCTGTTTCCTTTTTTTAGCCACAATACTTTGTACACATCTTTCTGCATATGTGCAAATATTCTTAATACAAATTCCTGAGAATTGGAATTAATGGGTCAAATATGTGTGCATTTATAAAATTTCCAAAATTTGATAAAAATCATCCTCTAAAATTTTAAATTTAAGCTTATTTTCTGGAAAATCTATTTGATCACTGAAAATATTTGCTTTGTGCTCCACATGTATGTTGCAAATAATTTTAGTATTTTTCAAAAATTATTAGGAAGATTTATCTGGAACTTATTAAGTCATTGCTATTTGTTCGCTGGCCATAGTACTTGATTCTTACATTTTTAAAAAACTTCATTCTTATTTTTGTAACTTACTCTTTCTAAAATTATCTGTTTACCACATTCTCTTGCTTTCCTGTGCACTTATTCCTTGTCATGAAAGTATCTCCTGCAAGCGAATCCCATTGTTTTCATGTTTCTGAAAGGCTAGTAGAGAACAAGATACACCCAAAGCTGCTGTTTTGTTTCTGGGAGGAATACCCCTCCTGACCCTCACAACCAGGTTGCAGGATTCTTTTCCTTAGGGAGAAAAGAGTGGCAGAGATCTGCACTGGCATTTTTTTCCCTGGAAAGCAGAACTGGGGTGTCTAATGGGACACTGGCTGTAGTGAATCCTCTTGCACCCTGATGAGACCCCAGGGCCCAGCACAGGAGCATTGGTGGCTTCCCTGCACCCTATGCTCCTCAAGCTGGGTCCTGAGTGCAGCCTGGTGACTGTCTGAGGAGTTCAGTGTGCATACTGGGGCCTGGCATTTGTGGGGTGATGGTACCCTGATTGCCTGGTTATATGTCCGAAGAAGCTCAGTGAACTGGGCAAGTACACCCGTGATACTAGCCCCTGGTGGCTGCCTCTGCCAGGAGTCCACAAGCAGCTTTGCCGCAGTCCGGCTGCAACAAAATAACTGGGGGGTGATGAACAACTTGTGTACGTTGATACAGCAGGAGTGGGAGCCGTTTATTGCAGGACAGGAGCAGTATTTGTACATTCCACACAGCTTATCTAATTAGCATAAACTAGATACATCAGTCAACCAATCAGGAATCTCCACACTTAATGGCTCGCTTTTGTTACTTCTCAAACCACTCCCTCTGGCATTTTGCCAGGCACCATCCAGACTTGTTTACAGACTCTAACACAGCTTCTTCCTGGACCCCGGACAACCATGAAACCCACCATCCACACCTGGGGAAGGTGGCGGTCAAGGCGGTGCTGCTGAGGCTTTGGGGGCAGTGATGAGTGCAAGGCGCAGGACAGAGTGTATTTCCGAATGTGTCTCTTGGATGTTTTAATATGGGTAAACACACTGCCGTGTATCCAGAGTCAGTGTGTGTCAGCCATGGGTATATGTGATGTGGAAAAACCTTGACAAAATATTTAGTAGAAGTTAAGTCCCAGAAGAAAAGTGAAATGACTGATATAAAATAAACATATATAAAAAATTTATTCAACTCCACAAGGGATACAGGCCGATGTAATAATCAGTTCAAAAGATGTAAAACAAAACAAAACAAATTTATATGGAGTGAAGAAGCAGTGAAATCAATGTGCAGATAGAGGTAACACTTGTTTTCCTCTGAGGTGGAGAGGAGGTCAGCTCAGTCCATCTAACAGTTTGCATGTCACAGACAAGTATTATTTTACACAGCTTTCAGTTATCAATAATTGACAATGTTTTGAAAACCTGCCACAGGCGTGGAGAGGTGTCCTCCGGGGTCCATACATTGCACCATGCCCACAGGAAGCACAAAATCTTCTTCCAGCTTAGCTGTATGTCTTATTTGTGTTTTAGCAGTAGGCATATTATTAGAAGAGTGTGAGGATCTAAATCAAGCCAGGCCACAGACCTCAGCCAACTGTGTGGAAGTGTTGTGCAGTCTGAGTCACTGTGGCCCTCTGCCTCAGAATGGGCAATGCACCTGCCAATCACCTTGTGATCAGCCCTAGCCTTGCCAGGGCCTTTGCAATTCAAGGTCGCTGCTTGACCTTAGCTACTAATTCCATGGTATCACCCATCCCACACTGCCCCACTGACCCCCATTATTTTTTTATCTATATATGACAGCAGAATGCATTACAATTCTTATTACACATATAAAGCACAACTTTTCATATCTCTGGTTGTATACAAAGTATATTCATACCAATTTGTGTCTTCATACATGAACTTTGGGTAATGATGTTCATCACATTCCACCATCATTTCTAATCCCCTGCTCCTTCCCTTTCCCTCCCATCCCTCTGTCCTATCTAGAGTTCATTTATTCCTCCTATGCTCCCCCTCCCTACCCCACTATGAATCAGACTCATTATATCAGAGAAAAGAATTGGCATTTATTTTTTTGGGATTGGCTAACTTCACTTAGTATTATCTTCTCCAATGCCATCCATTTACCTGCAGATACCATAATTTTAGTCTCTTTTATTGCTGAGTAATATTCCATTGTGTATATATGCCATATTTTTTTATCCATTTATCTCCTGAAGGGCATCTAGGTTGGTTCCACAATTTAGCTATTGTGAATTGTGCTGCTATAAACATTGATGTGGCTGTGTCCCTGTAGTATGCTGTTTTTGAGTCCTTTGGGTATAGACTGAGGAGAGGGATAGTTGGGTCAAATGGTGGTTCCATCATCAATTTTCCAAGAAATCTCCATACTGCTTTCCATATTGGCTGCAACAATTTGCAGCCCCACCAACAGTGTATGAGTGTACCTTTTTCCCCACAACCTCGCCAACACTTATTGTTGTTTGTATTAATAATAGCTGCTATTCTGACTGGAATGAGATGATTTCTTAGAGTAGTTTTGATTTGTATTTTTCTAATTGCTAGTGATGATGAACATTTTTTCATATATTTGTTGACTCATTGTACATCATCTTCTGAGAAGTGTCTGTTCAGGTCCTTGGCCCATTTATTGATTGGATTATTTGTTTGTTTGTTTTTTTTTTTTGAGTGCTTAGCTTTTTGAGTTCTTTATATACCCTAGAGATTAGTGCTCTATCTGATGTGTGAGGGGTAAAGATTTGCTCCCAAGATGTAGGCTCTCTATTCACCTCACAGATTGTTTCTTTTGCTGAGAAAAAACTTTTTAGAGTCCATCCCATTTATTGATTCTTGATTTTAATTCTTGTACCCTTGACTGAATCTTTCCCATGCTTCAGCTGTCACTTAATGCAGCAAACTTGCAAAATTTTCTGGGACTCTGGTATAAAAATGTTCTGCTCCTTTTAATGTGTGGTGATTTTCTATGATGGAGTGACAGTTTTTCTAGTTATATTACATGTATACCTTTCATGTCTCCTGTCAGATTCTAAGTTCCTTGATGGCAGGACACTTTATGTTTTTACTCCTTCTTAGCGTCATTCTGAGTAGTAAGTTGCTATTAAAGTGCCTTGTAGATAGTATGTGACCATTAATAGCTTGTGGTAATGATTAATTTTAACTGATTAATTATATTCAGAAATTATTTCATTTTTAATTAATGTTACCAATCATCTTGGTTCTTCAACATTATGAACAAATCTATCCCAACATGTTGTCTCAGCTTAAATAGGTCAAACATTTAAAACTATTCTTTCTCAATTCAATGTAAACTCCACAATGAGAGAGAGAAAGCAATCATGATACCCATGGGAACATGGGTATCAAAAGTCATCCCCAGATTTTTGGAACAAAACAATTTTTTCTTGTCTAAAATGTGTATCACAAACCTGGGAGTGGCTATGAATTCTGCCATGGTCCAGAGCTATCTCAGCAGTTCCATGCATTAAGCCCCTTCAGACTGGCCTGAGAGAGAAATTTCTGCCCTCCTCATTAAAATAATTTCCTTGCTCTACAGTTCCCTCAGAACCCCTAGTTCATTATTCCTCATTTTTTATCAATTTCCCATTACTATGTGGTCATATTTCATACAAGGCTTCTGATAAACAAGAGTGGAATATTATGCTTACAAATCACACATGTGCTGTGATGGGCAGGTGCAGAGGATGTTTGAACCAACATTACCTTTGTCTCTGAGACAGAACTGCAAATACTATTTTTCAAGGCACCCGGACTTGAAGTTAGGTGAACCCTAGACTTCTAGTCTTGTAATAGGAAACTACCATAAGAAGTGTTATAGATCTGGTGATTTCCAAATAGCTTCTACTTCTCTGCTTTTTCTTAATTTATGAGCCTATCAATGATAGTTTAATACCCTAAAAGTCACATTTTGCATATTGTACATTTTATAGAATAATTATCTTGAAATAGTATAGTATATTGGGAGAATTTTAAGACTGAGAATCAAAAACAAATGCTTGTTTTTCTATTAGAGTCCTAGCATCCTAAAATAATTTATGGAGGTCTGACAGAAGGAATATCTATGTGGATGAGTGTCATATCCACTCTAAAGCATATTATACATATTGTTGATCCTATGTCATCTCCTCTCTGTCCTGTGACCCTGGCCAATGTGCTCAGGGGCTTTCATAATGAACTCTTTGTCCTGTTCCACTTCAGTGCCAGAGAAGTTATCTTGTTGGGCCTTAGAAGTTTTAAGTATATTTGGTAGTGTTAAAAGGGATAAATTAATTCAGATCTCTTTCTGCTGGAGTATTTTATTGACTGAGAGTTTGTTTTTTAGGAACAGTCACTATAAGTGACTATAATGATCTCATATTTCAGATCCACTATAAGGAGTGGATCTGAAATATGAGAACATTAGTTGTAATTATGAGGCTCACAAAATAAGTCATCAGCCTTCCTGTTTGAAATTACCTATTATAGTTATAAGAATACTTAAAGTATATTTGCTTTTTAAGTATAAAATAGCTTTTTTGGTTTCTTGTTAAAAGTGCCTACATTTTTTCATTATTCTTATGAAGAAAAGTGTTATTGCCACATTTCCCTGTTGCAGGGCCTTCTGCAAATTGTCATTCATGGCACATTGTGAAGGTAAATTACAGAAGAGCAAAGTGAGGGATCAAATTGCCCCCAGAACATGCTCACCTAAGAAATGAAAGTGTTGAATTCTTTTTTAAAATTTTCAGTGAGATGGTTTCTATTGCACATATGGTGTGTTTATCTGAGTGGAAGAAGTGTCTCTTAATCCATTTTGGCAAAGAGATGTGAATTTATCATATCTATTTGCCAGTAAATGTTGATTTTGACTGGTGGGAACCTGAATCTCTTGTAAGAAGTTACCTCCAGCTGTAATTCTCTTCAGGGTGATCAGATCCATCCACCAAGGGAGTAGTTGCCCCTTATAGAGCCACAGATAGAAATCCCAGCTACATCTGGCCAGAAACCCTGCATGGAAGTGAGCTGACAATCTGAAGATTTCTGCCTTCTGTAGTGTTCTGATGCAGTGATGTGATCAACACTGGGCCAAGACTGACTTTCAAAGCCCTGCAGTTTATCAGTCCAGGTGCTGTGTACTCTATACTGGATTCTAGCAAAGTGCCCTGATCCTTGAACTCTGTGGCTCAGCTCTTCTCCTTCCACAGGTGGGCTCTCCTTAGTGACACAATGTTGGTTTAACATTCAATGAAAAGTGTGGAAAATATCTACACTGTGGGCTCAAATATGGGATGAGAAAAATTAAGAGAAATATAAATAAATGCACAGAGATATTTACTTGGAAGTCTTAGTATTTTAAAATGTGCATTCTTTCCAGTGTGATCCATTGATTCTCCCCCAAATCAGTCCAAGCAGAATTTATTTAGATATGATCCTAATACTTACATGAAAATGAGGCAGACTAGTGTTACCGTTGTTTACCGGTGACAAGTCCTTGCTTCCCCAATGTTAAGTATAACACCAGAGAAGCACACTGAGGCAAGTTTAGAGTGGAAAGTAGAAGCTTTATTAAAGGCATCAGAAAAGACTTCTTCCTGGAGGAAGAAGGGGACCCAAGAGGTGGAATCCGTGGAAGGGGGATGTCTCCCCTCTTTTATAGCTAAAGTCTTCTTCTTTCAGCTTTCCTGCATTCTTGTCACATTCCTGTCCTTTGTTCAGTTATCTTTCAGTGATGGAATGTAGGTGGGAAGGCCCAAAGGGTGGGGCATATGTGGGCCAAAGCAGAAATCTGGTCAGGAAGGACTTTTGGGTCAGCATCTTCAAATTTGCTGGGAGCTGTTTCATTTCTTTGAGATGGGCTCTGAGCCTTGGGGACATTAACATTCCAAGTGCTGTTCTGCTTTTCCCAGACTCCATTCTCAACATGGCCTTACTCCATTCTCAAGATGGCCTTTATTTTCCACTTTACTCAATATTAGACCTGATTTACCTAACTACACTAACTACCTATCTTTAAATCTGGCTTCACTAGAAGCACCAACATCATCTTGAAGAAGAAATAGAAGTAAGTTAATGAACATAGTAGGGAATCCAGGAATTGATTCACACATGAATAGTCACTGGATTTTTAAAATATGTCACTAAAGCAATATGATGGAAAAAGAAATTTCTTTTGAATAAATGGAACTGTTAACAGAATGTCCATCTAAGGGGGGGAAAAACCATACTTGATCCTACCTTGTACTATGCAAAATCATATTAAGATGGACCACATATTTGGTTGTGGAAGCTGAACCTGAGTTTTGTCTTGGTTTATCACTCCACATTCTACAGGTGCTAAAACAATGTTACCGCTGTTGACCGGTGACGAGTCCTTGCTTCCCCGATGTTGAAGAATAACACCAGAGAGCACGCCGAGGCAAGGTCAGAGTAGAAATTAGAAGTTTATTAAAGGACAGCAGAAAAGACTTCTCCCGGAGGAAGAAGGGGACCCAAGAGGTGGAATCCAGTTGGCGGGCAAATGTGTTTCCCTTTTTATAGGTTTGGTGATGGAATGTAGGTTGGAAGGCCCGAGGGGTGGGACACAGGTGGGCCAAAGAAGTAATCTATCTGGTCAGGAAGGACTTCTGAGTCAGCACCTTTTTGCTGGGGGCTGTTCATTAACATTTCTTTGAGGTGGACTTTGGCCTAGGGCCTTTTGGGACTTCATTAATATTCCATGAGTTGTCCTGTGTTTTCCCTGAGTCATTCTCCGCACGGCCTCCATTTTAGATTTCACTCTATATTAGACCCAATTTACCTAACTACACTGACTACCTAATTTTAAATCTGGCTTCAACAATAGCCAGCTTATTCTGGGTTATGGTGTGGCTTAAGAATTTGTATGTGGCACAACAGGGGTCTCTCTTTTGCTCCTTGATGTCCAGGACCTCTAGAAGGATAGCTGGAGAGGTCACATGGCTTCTGCAGGGCCTCATTTCTTCTCTGGATAGCATTTTAGGAATTTCCTAGATGATCTTTCCTCCAGCTAATGCTTGGACTGAAAGGCTAGAATAGCATAGTGGGGGTGGGAGACAGAACAGGGCCTGGTTCCACCTGAGAGGCAGGGAGGCTGGGGAGTTAGGGAGGCACTCTCTCCTGACAATTCTGCTTTAAAGTCCACACTGTGTGTGTTTAAATCAGAATCCACACCCCATGGGGGAGAAGTCTAGAGCAGAGATTAACAGGAAGTGGGTCTGGGTTGATTAGGAACCCACTGGTGGCTGCTGTCCCCCAGAGTGACCTGTTCTTCTTTCTGGATAGTTTGAAATCCAATCTGTGGTGTCCCCAGATGTTGTTATGCTCGAATTCAGGACCCCAAAAGACCACCAGAGACCCAAGATCGATGTAAGCAGCAAAGAGGTGTTTATTGCGAGCTAGCTCGGTCCTCCGCACTCACACACAGCAACTGGTGACGCTGAGAGGCCCCAAGCCCAGGGTTTGCAGCAGTTTTATACATTCTTTGGAGAAGGCAGGGACCCCCACATACATCATAGCATCCTTAGCAAATCATCACACACCGTGGGAAAATCAAATAACAACTCTAAAACATGATTAGCACATTCACTGGCGGGAACAAGTTGGGTAGGGGTGATTGGTTACTACAAAAGGGGTATTCGTTTGAACTGATTGGTTTAAGCCAAGAGGGGTGTTCATGCTGAACTACATGGTTTCCCAACATGTTATCAACCACCATAAACTACTGGGAGGGTCATCTGGCATCCCAGGTATTTCCCTGTCTCATGCTGATTGGTGGCTGCTAGGGGGTTGCTATGGATCTCCACCTAGCCTGACTGAGTCAGGGACACCTGGTGCAGCAGATCTCTCCTGTTATTTGTAGATAAACCACTTAGCAGTGTGGGAATGTGCCTAGGAGTGCTCCAAGGACAAAGGTGATGTCCCTTCCTTGGACAGGCTTTGCTCTGAGGTAGAGGCTGGTTTTTCATCTTTTCTCAACTTTTACACCCCTTTTAGCTGTGTTTTAAAGAACTTTGATAAATTTTACTGCCCTTTGTTAAATGGGATTAGGGAAGCAATGTTTTCTTTTCTTCCCGTAGTTGACTTGAGTGCACCCACTGCAGAGGGAATTGCCTGCTGGAGGTCTAAGAACTTTGATATCTCCCTTTTTTTTTTGTCTCCAAACCCTGTCTTCATTATTAAATTGGCATTAATTGGCTTCGAGGACAGGAACCAAACTTTCAGCCACACATTTTGGCACCCCAGAGGGGACTTTAGAGGAGCCCCCACTCTGCTTTCTTGGGGAAGCCTAGCACTCGAAACAACTGCAAGCAGAGGATTAGCTTTTTGAGAGCTGACTACTGGAAAGTTAGGAGATATGCCTGGGATCAGACCTAACCAGAGGAGCTAATCCTGTAAGGAAAAGGAGGGACTGATGGACTCCCAGCAGCTGCCAAAGCCCCTTTTGCTTCGAGGAACCTCCCTTATTTCTTCCCTGCACTGTAAGGATTGCTCCATCTCTGTCTACTTAAAAAGAAGGGGACACTGAATGCAGTAAAGTCACCACACTGAGACCCTTGATTTTACGCTTCTGGTTGCCCCTATGTGAGAACATCTGGTCCACTCATGGGGAAATCTGTGGTGCCACTGATGTAGGAGTCATAATTAAATGGGAGTTAGAAACCTGGGGAGATTTTTCTCTTATCTTGTATATTTTAAAGGTTATTATAGATTGTTTCTTGGGGATGATCTTGGCTGAATGTGTATCTAAAAGATGATTTTTTATTATAACAACCTGGTATCTGAATGGGTTTTTGAAGCATTGCACAATCTTGCAGTTAAAAATTGGGCTTAGGTGCCGCAGTCCGGCTGCAGCAAAATAACCGGGGGTGGGGGGGGTGGGGGGTGACGAGCAACTTGTGTACATTGATACAGCAGGAATGGGAGCCCTTTATTGTAGGACCGGAGCGATATTTATACATTCCACACATCTTAATTAGCATAAACTAGATACAGCAGTCAACCAATAAGGAATCTCCACACTTAATGGCTCGCTTTTGTTCCTTCTCAAAACACTCCCTCTGGCAAAATGCCAGGCGCCATCCAGACTTGTTTACAGACTCTAACATTTGCCAGGCGCCATCCTGACTTGTTTACAGACTCTAACATTTCCCCCTTTTTTTTTGATTTAAATAACGACCATAGTGGTTTTTACAGAAACACCATAAATAATCTGCTACAAGCAGAAAGGGAGGATAGAAAATGTCACAATACCAAGCCAATTGATGGCTCCATGCAAGAAGCCCTTGGAAAAATTATACCAGCAATGACACCATTAGCAAAGATACCGAGTTACAATTTGTTGTAGATTACAGTTTGTTGTCTCAGTCCAGGTAAAGCAGCGTCTCAACAGATTAACTCACAGTCCAGGTAAATCACAGTCCAGGTAAGTTCTGCAGGCAGCTAGCTTAAATCACAGTCCAGGTAAGTTCTGCAGGCAACTAGCTTGATCCGAAGTCTTGTCTGTTTCTCAGCCGAAGTCTCGTCCGGTTTTCAGCAACACTGGAAATTCTTCCACCTTGGTCTTTACCGGCACTGGGACGAAGGCAGGAACTCCGGATGGCTGAAGAAAATCCTGTAGCATTCAACTAAGAAAACAACCTTCTGAACAATTTAGTACATTATCTCAAGGTTTTTTTGCATTTGAAATAAGTATTAATAGTGCTCATTACTCATCAGCTTCCAGGTGTGGGAGAACCATTGTAGCTTAGTTATTGGCATTGAAAATGACCAAACATCAGGGACACCAGTAGTGTCTTCTGCTGGCTGTAGTGCCTGGGCAGCCCCAGATGGCCCTGGGGAGTGTCCCGGACTCAAACTGCTACTGGGCACAGGGAGCAAGAGCCTGCGAGACTGTGCCTCCAGGTCAGGTCTAGATTTGGGCTCACGGCAGTGGAAGAGCCAGCTCCCTGGCCAGGAGACGGGGAAGGGCCAGTCGCCGCCGCCTCTTGGAAAATCCTTGCTGTGCTGTGACCGGCTTGCACACTCGGCAGCCGCCTCTCCGCTTCACGCACCCTCCGGTAATGAAAAGTATTTAGTAATAGCCTTTTGCTGCAACTTTTTTCCTGATAATCCTTCCTCCTCTGAACTTTCTTTTTCTTTCTGACTAGAGTTCCTGAGCTTCCATCAACACATGCCCTAACTGCTCTTGGTTCCACTGGGGTGCCTTCTTCCCTTAGCAATTTACTTCTCACCCCTTCCATATTTTCATCACAAAGACAATACAACATTTCAAGACAAAACAAGAAACAAACATACTGTATCAATCTTCTCCATTTTCTCGAAATGGCCATTTTTCCTCTTGCCCTATCTGCCTAGGGACGAGCAGATTTGCTCCCGTCCTATCTATGGACGGACAGCTTTTTTTTTCGTCACTTACCCCCGAGTGTCCTGGGGCTCCCAGTAACGGGCCACCATCTGCCGCAGTCTGGCTGCAGCAAAATAACTGGTGTGGGGGGTGTGGGGGGTGTGATGAGCAACTTGTGTACATTGATACAGCAGGAATGGGAGCCCTTTATTGTAGGACCAGAACAGTATTTATACATTCCACACAGCTTATCTTAATTAGCATAAACTAGACACAGCAGTCAACCAATAAGGAATTTCCACACTTAATGGCTCGCTTTTGTTACTTCTCAAACCACTCCCTCTGGCAAAATGCCAGGCGCCATCCAGACTTGTTTACAGACTCTAACATTTAGGTAATTGTTTAGTTTATGATTTCAGATAATTCACGCCAGAAAACTTAAATATTTAGGATGAAAAATTAAAGAACTCTACTTCCAAGTTGGCAAGTAACTCCCAATCATTTAGTTTTATTTTTTCATCAATTTTTGAACTGGATAGCCTGGGAAGATTTCACTAGGTGTACCAGTGCATTAATTTGGGCAAGGATAGTAAATTATGATATGGTATCTATTCCCCTCAGTGTGTAGGATTTAGGAAAGGAAAGTGTTGGATTGGGACGATGGTCTGGCTTATTGAACTGACATTGAATAGCAACAGTCTTGGGAATTTTTAAAGCTTAATTTTGGGTATACATGGTAGTGTGTGGTTCTCTTTTGGAATTTTTTTTCAGGTGATTTAATGTAACTTGATACTACTTTAGGAACTTCAGAACAAAGGAAGTGGCTTAATGGTCCTGAAGGAATTTCTTCTGATGGTAGCTTTTATATTATCAAGTAAGATCCTATTTTCAGTTTTGTGTGAGCAAGTTTTTCTAGTGTAGGAAGATATAAAGGTATGAAATTTTGTGAATTGTGTCTTAAACTTGTATCATAATTTTCAACATCCAAACCTGAAAATTGTGACTTATGGTTAAAATGCCTTAGGCATGAGGCTTCTCCTCAGAATTCCAGTTTTTCTTGCTCCTTCCAGACCTCAGCCAGGACTTGAGTTGAAATGCAATAGAAGAAGCCTGTGAGCTCAGTAGGAGACTGATCTGAGGCCCAAGGGGAAAAAAAAGTAAAGGTGTCTTTTACCTGAACTCAAACTAGATTAAACCAAAAAGTAAATTGTATTGTATTTAGTAATTACTGGCAAATCATTTTTTCTAGGACTCTTGCTTTTTCTTAGATTCTGCATTTTTTTTGAGCTCATGATTTTGATCCTACAGACCTAAGTTAATGTTTTTCTGATCAGTTCTATTTTTGATCAACTGTGGAGTTTTTTTAAAACATTGCAATGGAGATTTCACCTGAGAAAAGCTACAAGGTTTTGTGTTATGTGTGCACACTTGTGTTATGTGTTGTATGTCTGTATGTGTGTATGTCCATATATCATGCAGTGATATGACAATTGGCAGATATATGAGGAGCGCTCATGAAAAATTTTTAAAAAATGGATCCAAATATCTCTGATTCACGTGATTCAAATGGTTCAATTTAAATTGGGTAAATAGATGAAAATAAAGATGTCTTTAAAATTAAGCTTATATGTTTTTCTAGGTGTTCAAAAACAAAACTAATAAAATGTTGATGTCTATGAAATAATCTGCCTAAATTCAGAAATTTACAAGGATTGTTTCAAAATGTGAACAGAAAAGAAGGTTAACAGATGGAAAAGAGAAATTAAAATCTGCCTAAATTCAGAAATTTACAAGGATTGTTTCAAAATGTGAACAGAAAAGGAGGTTAACAGATGGAAAAGAGAAATTAAAGGTTCTAGTTATGGTTTTAATAGATGGAAAATGTGGTTCTGGATAAGAGAGTCTGTGTGATTAAGTAAATAAGAGGGTTTAAGTAAGTGATAAAGAAGGTCTGTGTAAGTTGGTTATATGTGTAAGTTTTTTGAGCAAGTAATCTTAAAAGAAATTAAAAATTATCCAACTATGGTTAAACAACAACTGTTATTTTGCAATATTGTAATATGTTATTTCTTTAAGAAATAAATTTGGTTAATATAAAAACATCAATGTAATTGTGGTGCTATTCATGTGTTCATATCTTCCAGGTATAAAAGTCTGTAAGAAAAAGAGCATTATATCAAGCTGGTGTTTTAAAGTTGTATGGTAATTTTAGGCTTAAAAGAAAAACATGTTGGAGATTTATTTATATCATTTGTGTTCTATAACTGGACTTGTTATCAATAAGATATATAAAGTTCTATGTTACTTTTTACACTGAGATACAATTTAAATGTATTTTTAAGTTAATGAGAACCTTATCTGTGTAAAGGTTGATATTGTAAAACACAAAAGTACTTTGCTACTTTTCTACAAAAGTTTAAAAGCTTTCAGCCTTTCTTTAATTCATGTTTTAGATATGATATTATATTGTGTTAGCTAATATTCATGTGAACTTGAGCAACAATTTATGTAGGCTTTATAAAATGATGTCTATAAAGCAAAGATCAGCTTCAGAACTATAGTACTTAAGATTTATGAAGAGCCCTGCCTTACCTGAGATAAGGCTCTGTGTCCCATCTCACAACATGTAAAAATGACTACGAAAGAAGTAGGCCAGATTTCAGTACATTTAAAGTTGTGTCCAAAAGTTGGGTTTTGTCACGATTACTAAGATCTCAAACAGGGGATTATAATGTATAACTCTGCCAAAATTCAAGGTAACTAAATATGTTTTTACTCTTGTTAATTCTATTTTGTAGTTTTCTTATAAATGGTCTAAAGATTGCCTGTTAATGTTTTGCAGAGGTACTTATTTAAGAACACACAACCTGGGTTGATTTAAGATAATGAGTTATCACCTACAGGATAGAGAGATAGGCATTAAAGCCCAGTACTCTTAATATAAGGCTGTTGAAATTTATTTGCTGGATTAAGTTTTAAAATTAAAGTTAAATTAAAAGGGCCAAGAAAAACCAATATTTGGCTCTTGCCCTCTGAGTCAATCTGAATCCAGGGAACAGGGGACATCTCTAAAGAGCTTTGCAACTCTGGGCCACATAACCTCCCGATCAGGGAGATTAATGAGATCACTGGAGAACAGAAAGCCAATCAGTGCATTTGCTATGAAGAGGAGGGTCATCAAAGAAGGGAGACATCCCTGATGCTTCTGAGGGAAGCCACATAGTCAAGTAAGGCCTGGACCCATCCTAGCGCGAATGGCGCTAGCGGAACTGAGAAGCTGCTGTAAAGTTCCCCCAGGACTCCCATGGAAACTCAGCTGTTAACAATAGATAGAAATAAAAGTCAGTTTGACTGCTTCATCTTAAACACCTAGCAAAGACAGTTAAAACCAAAACACAGCTATTCCTGGGCATTTTAAATAATAATAATAATAGTTAAATGTAACTTCCAAGAATCAGTAAAATGGAGGCTACAAAAGAGATTCTTAGGCAGGAATGCCTGATAACTATCAAAAGGAACTGCCAGAGTAGTTTTTAGTTTAAAGCCTACAGCTATTTCTAACCTACACAGATAGAATTAGTGTTTACTAGTATGATTATCCAGCCCTGAATAACAGAATCAAAGGTTTCTCTATTAGACACAGAGGTCATACTAGTAAAAGGATTTTGCAAGATCAGATGACATTAAATTATTAAACTGTATCTTAGGGGGAAGGACATCTGTAACCCTAAAAGTTAAATGTTATGTTTACAGTCCTGATAACTGGGGATGTTAAAGCCTGGTGAGGGAACTTCTATACAGTGACATGTTCCAGCTGCTGCAACATTCATTCAGTACTCATGGTTTTTGTTTCTGTCATAGAAGCACCCATCCCCAGATGACAACTTGTTTTTCCCCAACCAGACTTCAAATAGAACTGACTTCTAAAAGGGAACTCATGTCCCCTATGTCGTCATCCCCCATGTCGTCGAGCCCCCTCATGTTCCATCCCCCTTTTTAGCTCTGAAGCAGCTGGAATGAGCCATTGCCCCTTCTCCTTACAGCAATAAAGAGTTTCTAAAATTAGGGGGGAATGAAGCCAGAAATAGATAGACAGTGTAGATAGGTAAATCAAGTCAGGTTGAATCTAGGAAGCCAATTTTGAGTGAGTCTGGGAAGTTGAAGACTGTCCCCTGAGGATTACTGTTTACCAAGATGTAGAACCTGCCCAAATAGGCCCCCAACTGAGGGAACCATGATTGGTTCCCAAGTTTCCAGACAAAGGGGGGAATGAAAAACCAGCCTCTACCTCAGAGCAAAGCCTGTCCAAGGAAGGGACATCACCTTTGTCCTTGGAAAGACCCACAGAGCACTCCTAGGCACATTCCCACCCTGCTAAGTGGTTTATCTACAAATAACAGGAGAGATCTGCTGCACCAGGTGTCCCTGACTCAGTCAGGCTAGGTGGGGATCCATAGCAACCCCCTAGCAGCCACCAATCAGCATGAGACAGGGAAATACCTGGGATGCCAGATGACCCTCCCAGTAGTTTATGGTGGTTGATAACATGTTGGGAAACCATGTAGTTCAGCATGAACACCCCTCTTGGCTTAAACCAACCAGTTCAAACGAATACCCCTTTTGTAGTAACCAATCACCCCTACCCAACTTGTTCCCGCCAGTGAATGTGCTAATCATGTTTTAGAGTTGTTATTTGATTTTCCCACGGTGTGTGATGATTTGCTAAGAGATGCTATGATGTATGTGGGGGTCCCTGCCTTCTCCAAAGAATGTATAAAACTGCTGCAAACCCTGGGCTTGGGGCCTCTCAGCATCACCAGTTGCTGTGTGTGCATGCGGAGGACCCAGCTAGCTCGCAATAAACACCTCTTTGCTGTTTACATCAATCTTGGTCTCTGGTGGTCTTTTGGGGGTCCCGAATTAACACTTCCTGTCTTCAGGCTCCCTCTTCTCTGCTCCTTGTGCTCCCACCTCACTTTTCCTTTCCTGGACTGAGTCCTTAAGCACTGTTCATTGCCTTGCTCTGTTTCCCACCCTTTTTTTGTTCCTCTTGTCCTGTCCCATGTAAGATCTGCTCCTTCTGCTGCCTAGTTCATGATTCACCTGCCCACACAGCCTTTGCCCTTGCTGTCCCCTTTCCCATTGAGTGATGTGAGTGTGTATTTTATGTCACTTAACCTTGGTATACCTTAACTTTTATTTATTTAATGCTGGCAGTCTAGTTTTAAGACTCATGTTTTTCATGTCTTGAAATTTTTTTATCTAGTCTTTCTTTCTTTCTTTCCTTCCTTTTCTTTTTTTTTTTTTTGTTGAAATGGCCATTCTCTGTGTTTTTGGCTCCCGTGCCCCTTTCCCTCTTAGATCATTAGCTCCTCAGAGGCACTGTGCATGCAGGAGGACCAGATCCCACCTGGCTGGGCATGGTGCAGCAAGGATGATGCAAAATCCTCAGTGACCACACTCGACCAGAGGGTCCTGCTGCAGCTGGGAGGCAGGCACAGTGGGCTTCAGTCAACAGCAGCTCTCAGCCCTGCCCACCATCCTGGGTGAGGTTCTCTGCCCCAGCCTGGCCCAGCCACGCTATACATGGCAACCTGGGTGGCACCTGTCTTCTTCTTCTCATTTGCTTTGGAGCCAGCTTCCATCACAACTCAGTACCCTGCTGAGGATGTGCAACTGTCCTAGTGAAGCCAGATTTAAAGATAGGTATTCAGTGTAGTTAGGTAAATCTGGTCTAATATTGAGTAAAATCCAAAATGAAGGCCATGTTGAGAATGAAGTCCAGAAAAGCAGAACAACTCTTGGAATTAGGCCCAGAGCCCATCTCAAAGAAATGTTAATGAAACAGCTCCCAGCAAACTTGAAGATGCTGACCCAAAAGTCCTTCCTGCCCAGATTATTTCTTTGGCCCACCTGTGCCCCACCCTTTGGGCCTTCCCACCTACATTCCATCACTGAAAGATAACAGAACAAAGGACAGGAATGGGGGGGGGGAACCAGATGAAAACCTTAGCTATTAAAAAGGGGAAGACATCACCCTTCCACAGATTCCACTTCTTGGGTCCCCTTCTTCCTCCTGGAGAAGTCTTTTCTGCTGTCCTTTAATAAAGCTTCTACTTTCCACTCTAAACTTGCCTCGGCATGCTTCTCTGGTGTTATACTTCAACATTGGGGAAGCAAGGACTCGTCACCAGTAAACAAAGGTAACACTGGGGGCAAGTTCAAAAAGCAGGTGCAAAATGCACAATGACAGGTCTAAGTACTGCAGAGTCCCAAGACCTTGAGTCACACAACAGTCCAGGTTGCAGTAGCTGAAAATCTAAGAGAGATCCAAAATCTGAACAACAGGGCAAGCAAGTCACTCTGGAAAGCTCTTCAGCTTTGTCAGTGGCTCTGCCCAAAAACATGACCTTGAGCAAGAATTAGTTCCATATGCTTTTTCACTAATTGATTCCGATGTTGTACTTTATTAACACTTATTTTCTTTCTTTGGATTTTTTTTCATGATGTCTTGAGTTGGGTTCTTACACATCTTACTTTAATTCCTGCTTGTTTATAAAAGTGGTTTGACTCCTTCTGGGGACATAACATGGGTGTTGTCTGTCACAATGAGGAAGAGATGCATCATAGGGTGGGCAGTGCCTTAACTGAACCCTGGGAGTTCAGAAGGAATTCTCTATAAAAGAACATTCAGGAGAAAGGAGCATCAGAGGAAAGTTGACCTGTGGAACTGGAGAAGCAGGTCCAGATGCCCCATGTCCAGACCCCTCTTGCTTGGAGTTTGCTCTTGATTCCAAAGACAACGGTGAGCTGCAGGAAAAGTTTTCATTGGTGCACTGTAAGAAGGTCCCTGAACTTGGTTCACACCTGGTGAATGGAGAGAGAGTGCACATGGGCACCAGGGGGATGTTCAGATACAGGAGCATGAGATGCTTCAGCCTCAGCCATGTGGCGGATGATCCATGAAGCAGCTGACACAGAGAGACAGGTGCCACACTGTGACACTCAGAAGCAGAGAATAGGACAGAGGTTACCAGGGTGGGGGCGAAGAGGGTGAGCAAGCACTAGTCATGGGGTGCAGTGGCCTTTATTTTTTATTTGCCCTTATTAGTTATATATGATAGAATGTGTTCTGACACATTGTACATACATGGAATATAACTTCTCATTCTTCTGGTTGTACATGATGTGGAATTACATTGGTGATGTAGAATTACATTGGTCATGTAATCATATATGCACACAGGGTAGTAATGTTCAATTTATTCTACTGTCTTTCCTCTTCCCATTCTCCCTCCATTTCCTTCATTCTCCTTTGTCTAATCCAAAGTACTTCTATTTTTTCCCAACTCCCCCCCCCCAACATTTTGTGCAGTGGCCTTTTTAGAAAGAGAATACGTCTGTCATTCTACTGTCTGGTAGGGTGAACATGGTCCATACAATGACATGTACATATCAAAATGCCCCCCCCCCCCCCGCCGCAGGGGCTTTCATCACTTACCACAAGGAGACAGTGTTGGAGGGCATGGAATATGCTAATTACCTGCTTTAATCATTGTGTAATACATACATGTATTGAAGTACCACATTGCACCCCATGAATATGTACAATTATGTCAATTAAAAAATAAAGCTGAAGGAAAAGAAAATTCCTAACACTCACCTTCATGATTTTACTTAATCAATAATTTCATGATTTCACCTCCTAAATCAATCTCCACATGTGGAAGATTTATATGTAAATGCTACATATTCAGAGCATAAGATAAAGCACTTTGCATAGTTTTCTCACAATGCACCACAATTAGAGTTTACTTTGACACTATGTTCAAATTTCCAGAATCCCAGCTCACCAATTTAACATTCATTCAGCATAAAAGTTTTAAGGCCTAGAGTGCTTGGGATATGGAGTTAGGCACTAGTGATGGCAGATGAAGAGGAAGTAGGTCGTGAACTGGAGGAACTCATATCTAGTGTGGAATGCAGGCAGTCAAAAGTTAATTTCCACAACACTGGTTAGTAACAGCCATGATTAGGTACATGAAATTTGAACAAGTTGTGAGTTACGAATGATGTATGCCAAATGGAAATATAGGCCTCAGATGTAGCACCATAATAGATTGTAGAATGTGCTGGTCCCTAATTGGAACCAGCTTCAATGGCCAGCAAGTGGTGGGTGGGTTTCTTTTTGCAGCTATCAAGCCTATGGAATAAATATGGCAGTGTAAATTATAGGTATCATTCTTATTCAGTGCAGTCAATGGTAGCCAAAGCTATTTGAAGCAAAGAAGGGATGTGATTGTCAGTTTTGGAAACAATAATTCTGGTAGCAATGTGGAAGCTGAGCATCTGGTGGGAAGACCTCTTAGGAAATGCATTGAATGGTGGGATCATCAGTACTCTTGGATATGAGAAACAGACAGTACCTAGAGACAGCAGGTTTCCCTTTGTCAGCCTGGCAGGACGAGGTGGACTGTGGATGCCACCTTTCCAGAGTCTTCCTCTTCATGTCCCCTGAGGCAGCTGAAACCTGGATACCTAACTGAAGCTAATGAGCTGTGTGGGACAGGACGCTCTCGGGGCCACTAAAGCAGACATGTTGAGCATTGCAGTCCCTGAAGGATGCGTCTTGCTTGGTAGCTTGTAAAATACTCCTGAGGTACAACATGAACCTGTTTTTCATGAGTAGATTCCAGAGACCTTAGGGTCAGCCTCTGCTCAGCTCCAGGCTCAGTTGTCTGCCCTGGGTCCTGCTCCCTCTGGGCACCACAGCTTTGTAGAGCTGGTGGGCAATCTTCCTGCCAGAACTGGGGTGGCTCCTGTGCTGACAGTGATTTAAAAGGTGCTGATGTTGCCTTTGACAGAGCCAGAGTGAGAAGCAGTCTCCGATCCCCTCACCTGCCAAGCATCCATTTTCAAGGGTTTTCCCAGGGTGGGTAGTTAAAGCCTGCTGTTGATATATGTGATTTATATGTGTCCTGAGGGTCTGCTATACCACTTCACCCCCAACCCACAGTTAGAGCCTGCTGTTCATATATGTGATTTATATGTATCCTAAGGGTTCTGCTCTACCACTTTACTCCTGACCCCTCTCTCCAGGTCAGGAGCCAAATCCACCACTTGGTAATCTCTGAATTACTGTATTTGGGGGCCAGCATTCATGTGATTCCACTGGATACTAACTTTTCTGCCAACATGCCAATCTTCTGGTTTCATCCTTCACAGACTGTCTTGCTCCTGCAGAAGGAAGCTGAGTGTCTGTGACCTCTACTGTTGTCTTGTGGAAGATGATGCTTGTTTTTGGTCCAACCTGCATTCAGTTGCACCTTAGGCCAGCGGGTTTCCCCTCATCCTGATCCCTTAGACCCAAAGGTGATAGCGCTTCCTGGAGCACCAGCATCCGCACATGAGTCTGCTGTTAGAGCAAGTCCTAGCTAGAGGAGGAATCTGCACTCCAGGTTAGGGGAACACCCCTGCACACAGGAGTGACAGGATATAAGTGCTCTCTTTCATTCAAATAAAATGTGAGGTGCTGTATCTTACAAGTGTGAGATCTGCATGGCATGCTAGATCTGCAGTGTATGGTGAGATGCATACAGGAGGAAAGCCCTGATTAGATGTTCCTGCCAAGTTACAGGAATCAGCTTTGCCTGTTACTGTGGACTGCCACCATCCACACACCAATGGAATATAAGAAAATAGCAGTGTGATAAGCAATAATTTAACTATATAAGCATAACTTTGTCAATGAGTGTGGGGTGGGATAAGACCAGTACTTTCACATTAGGCTTTCACCAGGAGCAGGCATGTATAGCAGAGAATCACTGCACTTGATGGGCAGGATCAGATCATACTATTTTTTAGGTTGAATCCCCCCAAGATACGTTGAAATTCTAAACTCTGGTACCTGTGAATGTCATCTTACTTGGAAATAAGGCCTGTGCATATATAATTAAGTTAAGATGAAGCTTTGGTCCATTTGGATGGGCCTTAAACTAGCACAACTGCTCTCTTCTTAAGGAGAGTGGGAGAGACTGACAGGCAACAGGAGAACAGCATAGAGTGTGCAGGAGAGGTAGAGAGAGGTGCAAGCCCCAGAATGTGAGGGGTGCCAGAAAACCACCAGAAGCCCAGGAGAGAGGTGTCAGAGGGATCAGAGCCCTGCGATGCCAATTCTGCACCTCTGGAACCGTGACATAACAGATTCCTGTTGTCTTAAGTCATTTGCGTCCTCTGCTATGACAGCCCTGTGCAACTGGTACAACCACATAGAAAGTTGTGTTAAAAGCCTATGCTGTCTAACTCCACTGTGTGGCTATGATGAGTCTTTCCAGAATGTGTCCTTTTTTTTTTTTTTTTTTGGTTCAGGTTACCTTCTGTGCATTGCCAAGAAAAGTGAAGTCATGTGAAGGCACAGCTAGAACAAGTCATTAGGCTTCCAGTGGCTACAGAGAAACCAAAGACTCTTCTAAAATGCTGTGAGAGACATCCCTGGGCACCATGGCAGGCTGGAGAAGAAGCCCCTCTTGTGATGAGCAGCATAGCACAGAGAGCAGCAAGGTGAGTGATAACACTGCAAACCAAGTTCTGGATCAATTCTGTCCTTATCAGTCTTGAAATGAGGCCTGCCCATCCATCTGAGAGACACAGATTGTGAGCCAGTTTGTCTTAAAGAATGTGCCAAGGCCAAGGCATATTTACTGCAGATATGACATCAGATCTATGGCAACACAGACCTATCCAGGTTTTAGTACACAACTAAAGGATAACAGCATTGGTTCTTTCCTTAGGAAGGAAAAAGGGCTCTACTATTTTTATCAGGAAGTAAGTAGGTGCATACTTTAAAGCCTCAAAGCTATTAATGACAGATTTATACCTGTAATACAAGTATTCTGAGTAAAACATCGCAAATTAATTGTGCATTTTGGCATGACGGTAACTGTCATCAAAGCAGTCACTGAAAACATTTAGGAGTATAAAGGGTTATATACTCACGACTGGTCATGGGTATTGCTAATAGAAAAGTGATGTTTATAGGAGATTAACAGTCCTGCAAGATTCTACACAATAGAGCATTAAAGGACAAAGTTTGAATATGTGTGACAGCTTATTACCATGTGTCTTGGAGGCCTGGAGGAAACTGAAAATAGTTGTATCCTCCCAACAGACCTGGTTTTTCAGGTGTTTAAAACTTCCCTTTTATGGGAAATAAGCTATTAATGACTATTGTTTGAAATTTTCTTTTGTTTTTTCCTTGTACACTTAAAAATGTCTATAACCATGAATTTATTATCAATTGACTATCACAGCTTTAAAGCATCATTTTTAAAAATTTGTATCTTTATGCCAGACTCCTTTTTAGATTGTGGTGATATTATCCTATTACTCTCAGGCTGGGGCTATAGCTCAGTGGTAGAGCACATGTTTGGCAGGAAGCAGGTCATGGATTCTTTCCAGCCCCACCAAAGTAGAAAAAAATGATAAGACATTATTCTTGTTCAGGCATTATTTCCTATCAAATTTGCATCATGAGAGTGGTGTGTGAATGTTGGGGGGTGGGGAGAGTGTGAGTGCAATGGGGCAATTTTTAGGCCCAATGAAAAGATAATTGTTTTTGTGAGATTGGTATTTTAGAAGTGCAGAATGAGAAATTGAAAGAATAAATTTATTGGTTACACTGAAGAAATTTAAGAGTCTTGAAGTGAGAGAAAAGAACAGATTACATGTTGGGTTGGTAGTTGTCCAGGGTTCTGCTGAAAATAGTACCAACGACGGTTACTCAGGATTGGTCATCCTGAAATGTGAAGTCTGTGTGCAACAAATTCTGAAACCATGTCTAGTAGAAGCTTTACAGTCAATAAAATGGTTCTAGGTGCTAATAACTCAAGATTCCCTTGGTTTTCTCAATAAAGCACATTGTCCCCCTTTAAATAAAATTGCCAAGTGGATTCCTTTTCTATGTATTTTTGGAGAATAAATTTATTCTCTGCCCAAAACAGAATAAGAGCACCAGTTTCAATTTCACCAATTTCAATTCCAGATACATGGATAAGAGGAATAGCAAATTTGTAATTTATTCAGGAAAATTTGATTTAATTTTTGGAGAAATTTGAGCCATCTTTGAAGTTCATTTTGTCATGGAAAGGCAGGGTCTTGAGACAGTGAAAAAATTGTGCTGCAATGAATTTAAATCCTGTCTCTGCCACTGACTAGGTGAGTCTACAGAATTCCTAACCCCTTACACACCCTCAGAGCCCTCCAACTCAACAGAGGGAATGACCATGCTACATCTTGAGAGTAGAGGCACCAGCTGTGCATGGGCCAGAGGAGACCTGTGCACCTAGTGGTGATGGCACCCCTCTCTTGCCAACAAGAAAGGGACAGAGGAAGTGCCCAGCCTCCCAGTCAAGGCCCACCTACCCAGGCTCCAAGAAGGCCGGGGCTGAACCTTCAGGGAAGGTTGTTGGTGTTGGTGCCATGCAGGTGTGATGGAGAGAGCCAACCATAGCTCCTTCACGGGCTTCACTCTCCTGGGCTTCTCCAGCAGGCCCCAGCTGGAGGCCGTGCTCTTCCTAGTCATCCTGGTCTTCTACTTCCTGAGTCTGCTAGGCAACAGCACAATCATGCTTCTGTCCCTCATGGATCCTCGCCTCCACACCCCCATGTACTTCTTCCTCTCCAATCTCTCCTTTATGGATCTCTGCTTGACCACCTGCACTGTCCCTCAGACGCTGGTCAACTTCAGGGGCAGGGACAAGACCATCAGCTACGGTGGCTGCGTGGCCCAGCTGTTCGTTGCCCTGGGCCTCGGGGGAGTGGAGTGCGTGCTCCTGTCCGTCATGGCCTATGACCGCTATGCAGCTGTCTGCCGCCCACTGCACTACATGGCTGTCATGCACCCCCAGTTGTGCTTGCGGCTCGTGGTGACTGCCTGGCTGACGGGGTTCGGCAACTCCGTGGTGCAGACGGCGATGACCATGACACTGCCCCTCTGTGGTAAGAACCAGCTGGACCATTTCTTCTGCGAAGTCCCAGTGATGCTGAAACTGGCCTGTACTGACATCTCCATCAACGAGGCCGAGCTTTTTGCCGTCAGTGTCTTCTTCTTGGTGGTGCCCCTGTCTCTCATCCTGGTGTCCTACGGCCACATTGCTCACACAGTCCTGAGGATGAAGTCGGCTCAGGGTAGGCAGAAGGCCTTTGGGACCTGTGGCTCACACCTTCTGGTGGTGGTCATTTTCTTTGGTACTCTCATTTCCATGTACCTCCAGCCACCCTCTAGTTACTCACAGGATGTGAACAAAAGCATAGCTCTCTTCTATACTCTGGTGACTCCTGTGCTGAACCCCCTCATCTACACTCTGAGGAACAAGGAAGTCAAGGGTGCACTGAGGAGACTGGTGAGGAGAACCGCTGACTCGAGAGAGAGTTAGCACAGGGGTGCCTGGCCCATGCCTATGTGCACTGGCAGACTTCTGGGTGCAGAAGTTTTAGTTTCACCAGTCTCTGTAAAGCACCTACTGTGTACCAAGCACTCTCTAGGTCCTTGAGATTATAGAGAGAGAGATAGCTGAGATCAAAGTAGAGAGACTTCTGTCCTTGTAGAGCTAAACTTTATTATGGGGAGAAAATAAGTAGGATGAGCTAAAATTAAATTGTGGCATATTATGTATTGGGATGTTCTATGGAAATAAACAAGTTATATGTATGCACTGATGAACCCAGCCCAATTCCATCTTAAGATTGGGAGACATCTTGTCACAAGGTCATAAAAAGTTCATTTCTGTTTTACTGCAAAATGCTAAGATTTCTATTTGGCCTTCCAATATTTTGATGTTTTAAAAAATTTGCTTGGCATTCCTGCCTGTGCTTTGAACTTACCGGCTCTCCTTGACCAGATAACAACCCTCCCTGATATCTCAGCTGCTCCTCATTAATTTTGATGTTGAAATCTGAGTCTGCTCCCTACCTTGAGATGTTAAACAATGTAGGTCATAAATCTGCTATCTGCCCTTGTATCACACTTGCCTGAACCCTGTCAGCTTTAATTTTCCAAGACACCTCCCTTTTTGTAACTTTCTGTGTTACAAAAACTTCCCTGTAATTAGACCAGCTGCTGTCCTCTGGCCCTGTTTTTCTGGGTAGGGGCAGATGCTGGCCAGCTCTCTCTTGTGTACACAATATAAGCTTGCTTTAATTTGGTTTAAATTGGACTCAGTGGTCTTTCCTTTGCTTCATGGTTCAACATGAACAACATAGGTGATTCAAACAAATGCAATTTTGAGATGAGAAGCCAGATATAAAACAATTCATATTGTATAATTCTTTTTTATATAAAATTCCAAAATCAGGCAAAACTGATCTGTGGTTTTGGAGGTCAGAATAGTGATCTCCTTGGGGAGCAGTGACTTGAAGGAGAGATGAGAGAGGGGATTCTGGGGATTTGGTCATGCTCTGGTTGTTGATGTGGGGATCTGTTCATGCTCTGATCATTGATCTGGCGGTCTGGTCATACTCTGGTTGTTGATCTGGGTGCTGGTTCTCTAAGGTATGTAATTAGTGAAAAGACACTGAACTGCACATTTAAATCATATACAATTTCTTTATGTACACTGAACTTTGGTCTCATTTACATTAATTTTTTTAGTAACCCAGGTGATAATAGAATACCACAATATGAAAGAATCATGCTGAATATTTTCCTTTTTTCATACAATTTGTGTTTATTTTCTAAGTGATCTAAGTTACTACTTTACATGTAGCTGAACTACTGGGTGCTAAGATGTCTCTTTCTTTTGTTTTGTATTTTTTTTTGCTAAGATGTCTCTTGATATTAATGGTATTTAGCCAGACTAGAGTGAACCTTATCTAGCTTTCTCCTTTAGAGATTTCTATCAGAGGCCATTTTTGCAGTGAGTCTCTGCTCTGTTCTTCATTCCCCATAAACACTCAGTAGTCAGTTTGTGAGGCAAAAATTAGAGTGATAATTTTCAAAAGAAAATTTTACTACTCAGTATCTTCATTGAAAGGATGTTTAATGTGTTTGTTTGTGTAAATGAAGGTTTACACCTTTAATTTTCAATGAAAATCCACTATTTAGTAAAAAGAAAATATTTTCAAAAGTGAAAATTTTGAGGTATTTAAACATGATGTTATATAGATATAATAGAGGGGTTGGAAGGGATTATAAAATAAACAACATGCACAATCATTTTCTGGTAAATTTAAAATATTAAACATTAAAATATTTTCTTCTTGGGGCTGGGGATATGGCTCAAGCGGTAGCGCGCTTGCCTGGCATGCGCAGGGCGCTGGGTTCCATCCTCAGCACCATATAAAAAATAAAGATGTTGTGTCCATTGAAAACTAAAAATAAATATTAAAAAATTCTCTCTCTCTCTCTCTTTAAAAAAATTTCCTTCTTGAGCACTTTTAAATTTTGACAATGGCAAGTTGGAAGACTTGTAATGTTATTGTGTTAATCAAATGACAGAGTAACAAAATCTTTATATAAACCAAAATAGATTGGTGAATTGCTGAGTTCTCTGAGGGAATCATTTCCTGTGTTGAACGTGCAAGTGACTTGCATTCATTGTTGGAACGCAGTTCTGAGGATGTGACAGTTTAGTGACAGTTTCTTCTACTTTGCATCCATGGCAGCTCACTTTACTAGCATGACCACATCAGTTTCATGACTGAGGTCTCCTGCAGTGGTTCCCCTTTGCCCAAGGGGGCACCTTCCAGGACTCCAGCAATGCCTGAACCCACAGACAGCACAACTCTCTGTGCAGGGCTGAAGAAATGAGGCTGTATGTGAAGCTAAAAATACAATGTCTTCATTGTCATGTTTATAGCCACAAGCTCAGCATAATAGGGGCTTGTTTATAACTAGCAGGACTTCGCTCCAGGGATGAAGTATTGGTGGCACCATTCCAGAAGTGAGGTGGCGGTCACCTGCATTTGCTGACTGTTGCAGAACAGGAAGCAAGGTGGCTGTCACCTGTGTTTGTTGACTGTGTTGCAGAACAGGATTGGGAGCTCTGTGTTTAAGGCTTCATGGACTCTCTGTTCTGTGCACTCTACCTGGACTTTCCATATGCTGTGTGGTATTGCCAGATTACCAATCTGTGCCACCTGTTGTGAGCCCTGGCACCTCCCTCACATTTTTGTGAATGTAGGTGCTGCTGGGCATCTTCTTCCATAAGGTAGAGTTTCAGCGTTGAAAACTGTCTTTGGATGATATCTTTTAAGGCTCAGACCTGGAATGTTCCCCCAAAGGCCCATGTGCTGAAGGCTCGGTCCCCAGTGCAGCAGTGTTCAGAGGTGGGCTTCTGGGAAGTGATTAGATTGTGAGGCTCTAACCTCATCAGCAGATTAATCCATTTAAGGATTCATAATTTGAATGGGCTATTGGGAGGTGATGGTAGGAGGTGGGGCATAGTAGAGAAGGGATTGGCTCCTTGGGAGTATGCTCTAGATGAGGAGCTCTCCTCCACCAAGCCCTTCTGCCATGGTGTTTCTGCCTTATAGTCAGCTTACCATGACTGAAACCTCTGAAATTGCGAACCAAAATAAAATTTTCCTCCTTTACATTGTTAATGTCAGATATCTTTATCAGAGCTTTGAAAACCTGACTGACACCACATCCTTTCTCCTTAATCAGCTCCCTCATTAGCAGATGAAGCTTTGCTGGTGATTTTTATATTTTATTAAAATTAAAATTTTATAAATTTTTTTATATTTTATATTTAGGTCCAAACCTATTCTTATATTTGTATAACTTCCCCTTATTTTCAGCAAATGATTCGGTACCACGCATCTCAGGGATCCCTCACCAGGTCTTCGTAGTGGTGCTTTCTGGCACATCATATTGCTGTAAATGTAAGTTGGATCATTTTTTCTTTTCATGTCTTCTGCCCTCAAATTCAGTGCTTTTCCCATCTTAGCACTTAAGCACTGTGGCTGTAGCTCTTGCAGGTTGAAGTGTTATAGCACAAGATTAATTTTCTATTTTTATATATTTTTTAGAAAATTCATTCTTGCTGTAGATCTTAGCAACTTTAGCATATGATTTTTTTTTTTTTAACGAGGCTTAGAACTTTCAACTTTTCACTTAAAAAAAGCACTTGTTGGCTTTACTTTGGCATTTCCAAATTACCTGCCTAAGTACTCCTGCACTTTAGGAGCCATTATTAAACAAAATGAAAGCAGGTGAAGATGAGGCAGGAGGAGAGATTCAAGGGCAGTGTGGCCTGGGAAGGAGGGCCTGGGTTCATACAGGAGCTCCAACCATATACCATGTCCTGAGAGCAGATAAAGGTGAAGTGGGAGGAGAGACTCAAGGGAAGTGTAGGCTAGGAAGTGGGGCCAAGTCCATGCCAGGGCTCCAATCACATCTCATGTCCTGAGAGCAGATAAAGGTGAAGTGGGAGGGGAGACTTAAGGGCAGTGTGGCCTGGGAAGGAGAGGCCTGGGTCCATGCTGGGGCTTCAGCCAAATGCCATGTTCTGAGAGCAGATAAAGTTGAAGTGGGGGCATCCTTGTCCTTAGCCTCAGCCTCACTGGACTCCAGGTCCTCCAGCTGGCCCAGGAGAAGACAGGCTTTGTGCTCCCAGTCTAGTTAGCATGTTGAGCTGCACATAAGCCACCAGCAACTTGAGGCAAGGAAAATCCAGAGGCTGACAGAAATTCTCCAAGTTCTGGCCTATATGGGCACCCAGGGTGCAGGACGTCAGCAGTCAGCAGAGGCCTGGCCTCTCCTTCCACATGGTCTCCCACAGCACACATGTGGGGCTGGGTTCCTGTGCCTCCACTGCTTCTCCAGAGGCCAGTCCACTCTATCCCAAGCCCCTTTGGCTTTCCAGGCAGTGGCAGACAGGTCACCAGGCAGGGACTGCAAAGAACCTTCATTGGAGGGAGCCCTAATTCAATGGTGTGACCAGCAGGCTTCAGGGAAGACACACTTCCTCCCTGTCACTTGGACCCCCCCTGCACTGGAGTGCAACCTCCAGGAGGGACTTTTCCTTGGCCCAGAATGCACAGGGCCTAGTAAGGCCTCATCCTGTGGCTTGTGCTACTACTACATGGCCTCATTCCCTACTGAAAGCATTTTCCTGAAGAGCATGGTCTGCCCCCTACACTCACAGAGTCCCTTGGGAACCATCTCAGTAGCCATTACTGAGTGAGGCCCAGTATGAGTGGCTGCTCCCCACAGCTCTGTGGTTCCAGGGGAGGACAGGGTGGGCTAGCTGGGCTGGGCTGGGCTGTGGTGGAGAGGGATTGTCCCAGGGCCTTATTCTGAATCCCCAGCTTCTCTTCTGCTCCACATCTGCCTGGGACCCCACCTATAGCTCTCTGCCTTCTTCCTCCTGCAGGCGAAGCCCCAGACCTCAGTCTCCTTGCAGGAGTCAGAGGTGGGGGAGGCAGTGTTATCTCAACCTTCCTGAGCCACTCCTGCACTTGTCCTCACATGGGAGACAGGAGCCCTCTCTCTTGACCCCAGATCTACTCACTTCAAGTTCATCCAGTGGTCCATCACCCTCCTTGGAGTAGGGCAGGATGCAGCCATATTTAGGGGAGGTTGTGAAGGTGTCACGTGTACCAACCCTACTTATGATGTCTTCAGTGAGTGACCATTTTAGTTAGCTTTTTTGTTGTTGTTGTGACCGAAACACCTGTCAGAGGAGGAAAAGTTTATTCTGGCTCAGGTTTCAGTGGTCTTAGTCCACAGATGGCTGATTCCATTGCTCTAGGCCCAAGGTGAGGCAGCACATCCTGGGGGAAGGACCAGGGGAGGAAAGCTGGAGATCATGGTGGGGTCAGGAAGCAGGGGCTGGAAGGTGTATCAGGGGCTACAGAGAGGATACAGGGCAGCCCCTCAGTGACCCACCGTCTCCAGCCACACCCTACCTGCCTACAGTTACACTGGGTCCATTCAAACTAGGATGGATTGTTGAGGTTGAAGCTCTCATCATTTTACCTCTGAATATTCCTGCATTAATGAGCTTTTGTGGGACACCTCACATTCAAACCATATCATTGACTAACTCCCACCCCACCACAGGAAGGGCCCAAATGGCAGAGATTTTACTGCTCTTTACACTGAATTATGCTAAGTGCCTGGTAGCATGCCTGCACACATATTTATCACAAGAATGCACCCAACTAGCTGCTTCCCAGATGTCTCAGTGGGCCTGGGGCCCAGCTGCCAGCCCCCAGGGCCCCTGTCTGGCTATACCTAGTTGGGGCTCCCCAGATGGAATCTGGAACCTCCTTCATGATGGAAAAAGTGCTCAGCCCAGGGCCTAACTTACCATAAAGGAGAAGCCTGCAACCCTGGGTAGCCCACTCACAGGGCCAGGCTGGGCAGGCACGCTCAAACTCGCCCCACTTGGTCCAAACAACACCCAGGAGCCTGGCCCTTTGAGCAACCCAGTTTCCACAGAGCAGACAGGCTCAGAGAGCTGCCAGGCCTTCCTGAGATGGTTAAGAGGTGGCGCTAGGGCTTAGAGGTAGGGCACTCACATTGTAAACATCAGCTCCCATCACTGCCTGGTGGGTTGTGGGGGACCTTTGGTAGTGCACAGGAGGGTGGGAGCTTGGGTCCCTGCTACAAGGATGGCACAGGTGGTCCACCAGCTCCTCCAGCCTGAGGTCAGGGCTGGGGCCAAGAAGCAGGGTTCACACATGGGAACAGTGGCACAGTGTAATCTGACTCTGTCTGCAGGTGAGGTGGAACATCATGAATGGCTTCCTCAAGGTCCTACAATCCCATCCCCACCCCTGACACACCACAGGAGGAGCCTGGGGCTGTCCATGAGGGATCCTAGTGGTGAGCTAGCCTGCATTGACTTAGAGATGGGAGTCACCAGAAGGAGAGGTGAGCTAGCCTGGTGGTGAGCTAGCCTGCATTGACTTAGAGATGGGAGTCACCAGAAGGAGAGGGACAGAGAATAAACTGCAGCTCACCAGACCTGGTGATACCCCTACCAACCCCAGAGCCAGGCTTCCCCCACCCCAGTAGCACAGCCAGTGGATCCCAGGATTCCCTCACGCAAACTCAGTTGGAATTAACATAGGAAACTAGGTGAGGTTGTCCCCTCAAATGTCCCTCCAGTCAGTACCCATGTTGGGCAGTGAGCCCTAGGTTCCACCCCAGCCTGCCATGCCAGTCCTCCCTTCCCTGAAGCAGCCATATCAGGTTCCTTCTGTGGCCACCTCTGGGATCCCAGGAAGAAGGGGTGACATTGTAGAATATGTCTAGAACCCTGGGATGATGGGCTGCCCCACTCTCCAACCTTTGGCCCCATGAGAAAGTGGGGAGAGGGTGCTGGGAGATACTTGGTAGAGGCAGGCCTGAGGGCAGGCCGGGTCTCAACACTGGATCTGATTTTTGGGTCTCTGGTTCTGTGTGGATTTGCTAGAGGCCCTAAAGAAAACCTCGGTTTTCCTGCTAGGCAGAGAGGTAATGAATCCCCTCAGTGCTGGCCAGGCTGGGCCTCTTTGAGCCCTGGGGTGTCCAGGTCATGTGGGGTGGGGACTTTAGAACCCATATCTGCTGGTCTTGGGCACCTCAACTCTGGGTTTAGACCACCAGGGTTTCCAGTCAGTTACCATCAGAGCAATGCTTCCCCTTTCCCTGGGGCTGGGGGCACTCTGGGCCAGCCGGTCCTCTGGAATCCCTGCCCCCATTCCTCTTAACCTACTTGGTCAGGAGATCATACCAGTTCACAGTTCACATGCCCATCCGGCCCAGGACCCAACAGGATCCATGCTTCTAGTCCCAGCCCATTGTCCCGCAGTAACCAAGGTCTGGCTCACAGGCACTGTGCTGGGGCCCATCTGCCAAGCACCTACAGAATGCTACATGCTTGGGGTCTCACAACCCTGCCCTGCCAAATCCTGGGAGAGGAGGGAGCCCACAGGCTGAACCTGAGATCCCAGCTCCTGGGACTGGGACTGCCTGGACAAAGAGCTTCTGTGTGGATGGTCACCTCTGCCTGTCACTGAGAGCTCCAGCGAGGCACCCAGGGTTGGCAGTGAATGTGGGGTATACCTCAGCCACAGGGTCCATGGAAAGACAATGCTGTGAGTCTGGTCCTCTGGGTCCCCAGCAGTCAGACTCACAGGAACATGACATGGAGTGGCACTTGCTGGATTGGGTGACCAGGCTTAGTGGGCACAGAGTGCCAGTGTGGGCAGGTGGGAGAGTTCTGAAGATGGACGGCATGTGAATGTGCTAAAGGCCACAGACTATGCACCTAAAATGGCTGATTTAAACTTCATATTTTTATATTTTATCACTATTAAACATTAAGGGAATTGTCGACCTTCTCTTTCAGTGTGTAAGTTGGCGTCACAGTGTACAGGAGACCAGGGAATTCACACATAAAGAGCAGCGACTTACTTTTCACAGTTCTGGAGGCTGGAGGTCCTCACTGCATCCTCACACGGTAGATGGGAAAACAGGGACAAGTGCCACTGGGGAAGCCTCTTCTGTGAGGGACTTCATGCCACTCACATAGGAGGGGTCGTTGTGGCCCAGCTACCTCCTAAAGGCCCTGCCTGTTACCACTTTGATTTGGAGGGACAAGTTGACAGTGCATAGCTCCTACTCAGGAGACAAAGTGGAATGGTAGGGTCAGATAGCCCATGTCCCAGGACATCCAAGCTTGGGGTGATTTGGCATTTATGGAAGCCTTCACCAGTCTCCGTTCCAATAAGACAACAGTTGGCCTTCAGACACAGAAGGCACGGCTGCCTTCAACTCCACCCTCCACCTCTAGGAGCCTGAGGGTTTTGAAGTTGAGGAACCACCATCCTCACTGCAAATTCATGGGGCTAAGTCTGGCATCCCAAGGACATCACAGCTCAGATGCTCAGGCTCTAGAGGCAAAGTGGCACAGCATCTGCACATAACCTAGGCATGTCCTCCTCCTCTGAACTTTCAATCATCTCTAGACCTTAACAAAAGGAAAATGGTGTGTAAGCAGTTACAGTGTATTGTACAGGAAGCAACAACAAGGAAAGTCTGCACACATTCAGTGCAGACACAGTTTCCCCCGAGATTCCTGATCTGTGGTTGGTTGGACCCGTGGACACAGAACCATGGATGCAGGGAGCCCACTGCTCTTCAGTGCCTGGTATCTGGGGAGGGAGAACCACATCCCTGGGGAGGGTTCTAAGCTGTCCTGCAGGTTCAGGCCTGGGCACTCCTGGCCTTCAGGCTGGAAGATGTTCTTGGGAAGAGTCCAAGGACTTGCCAACCTGTGAGAGGGATCCACAAGGATGAGCCTATTGATCTCTACACACACACACACACACAAAAAAAAAAAAAAAAAACAACCACACACACACACAAACACATACAAACAATAACAACAACAAACAAATCAGTGCTGGTGTCTGTGATGGCAGGACACCACGGATGGCTGCGGTTTACATGAAGAATCAAGGATCTTGCATTCTTTGATGGCAGGACTCCACCTCCCAAGACTTCTGGCTATATGTAGAGAGCCAGAGAACTGCAGATCTATAATGGCAAGAATTGCAGGGTTGCTGGCCTCTGGTGGAAACAGAGGGAATTGTGATTCTATGATGAATTCTCAGGGACCTGAGAGTCTATGATATCAGGACTCAGGGTTACTCTCCTCTTGATGGAAGCCCAGAGAAATGTGATTCTGATAGGCAGATGTAAAGCAACTCCAAATGCACACACCTTTAAGTCCTGATGCACCATGGGGATCTGAAAGATCACTGTAGTCTGTTGCAGTATTGCCATGACCCATGACTCGGTCTTTTCCCTCGCTCAAATAACACGATGTTTGGGTTGTTTGTTTCTTACCATATATAGAATACAAGTCCACTTTAGATATGTATTTCCAAATATTTTCATGAGTCTGTGGCTTATCTTTTTGTTCACTTAATATGAAATTTTCAGAATAGGTGTTTTCATTTAAAAAATTTTTAAAACTCATCATGAAACATGATCATAAGTATTTTCTACTATAATTTTTATACTTTCACTTTTGCAGTGTAAGCCATGGACTACTTAGAGTGAATTTTGTCAACCTTATAAAGATTTTCCCTGTCCACTTCTCCCATAAGATTTCCAAACACTCCATCACCATCTGTGCAACAGATATTCTTTTTTTTTCATTGAAGGTCTTTTTCCTTTGACAAAATCAGCTGCCTGCAGGTAGTGGTTGAGTTTTGGGCTCTCTACTCATCTCCATTTATCTACCTGTGTATTCCTTCACAGCATCACATTTTCCTCACTACTTCAACTTTCTGACAGGTATTGGGATACAGATGTGTGAATTCTTTGTCCTTCTGTAGCCTGTGTCATCTATTCTAGGTTCAGAAACAGTTTGCTGGAAATTTGAGTGTGATTGTGTTGAATCTGCAGATCAAGTGTGAGAAAATTCCATCTTGCCTATGTAGAGACCTGAACAAGGAATATCTCTACTTATTTATATTTTGTTCAATTTCTTTCAATTGTTTCAAGGTTTTCTTAAAGTGCAGCTGTAACTTAAAACTTATATTTTAACTTTTCAATTTTGGGGGTTCTATTGTAAATGGAATTGTTCAATTTTTTTTCTTATTCTAATTTTTAAATTCCAACTTTTCCTATATAGTTTTGCTGATATATAAGAAATCAATTGAGTTTTGCCTATTGACTATGTATTTTGCTTTTTGCTATCTTTATCCTTTATGATCAAACATGGAATGGTGAATTCTATTGCTGTTTGATTTCCAAAATTATGGCCTAGTAAAATCAGGACCATGAATTTCAAAGCTTTACCAGGACTGCCACAAGGGGCGCAGGACCAATGCTGAACAGTGAGCACTGATCATCCTCAGCTTCCCACAATGGCTAGCAGAGGGTGCTCAGAGTGACTTTTTTTGATCCCCTCGAACCATCAGACTGCCAGGGATGGATGTCCTGTGCCCACAGCAAACTTTCTTCTCAGGACTCACCTGGGGAATTTTCATGGCTGGAGATACCTGGGGTTTGCATCCACAGTGAGGTAACCCAAACCTTCCAGACCTGCTGTAATCCTCACCCTTGTGGTCCACCAGGGGAGACTGTTGCTGTGGACACCTTGGGACTATGAGTGTGGCGACAACTTCCTCCTTGGGACCCACACAGGGAAATGCTGTGGCTGAGGACACCTGGTGGCCATGTCCACAGTGAGATAATTCTAACCCTAAACTGGGAACCCACCCAGGAAGGGCTGCAGACTGCAGGCTGCAGGCACCTTGGAGCCATGATTGTTGTGGCAGAGCCTCCTTGGTATCCTCACAGGGAGATGCCTTGGCTGAAGACACATAGGGCCTATATGCACCATGAGATTTCTTCCCCTTGGCATCTACATATGGATGCCACTGTGGTTTTGGAATAACTGAAGTCTATCTGAGGAAAAGGTGGGGAAGAATGAGGAAAAACCTCTTGTTCACTATCCCAGGTGCTGAGAAAGAAACTCTGCTGTGTTTTTACTTTTGTAGGTAATATTTTAGTGGAACTTAATTTCATGAAAGTATTCCTTGTGAGGCTTTGATTGCTCATTGTCATAGCATACTAAAGTATATTTTATGGGGTGAAATCCCAGGACACTTAAAGGAGAAATTGAGGCACAAATTCAGGGTACTGCAGGGGAGCCTGGGGTTCCCAGAACAGGGAGACTCACTAGTGCCTGAGGGCAAGGGCTAAATGTTGCTGCATTGTTTATATTTATTCTGGGTAAGTCTGCACACAGTTGAGTGACTTGCCTGATAATTCCCAGAAGCTACTGTGGTGAAAACTGTGCCAGACTACACTGCTCAGAATCCCTGAGGTGCCTGGACAAACATATTGCTACAGCTTCCACACTCCTTTGTGGAGAGGGCTGGACAGGCAATAACTGATATATACTACCCAGATTCCTTGGGATACCAGGGCAAGCACATGGCCCAAAGCTTCCAAAGGCTTCCATGGTGTGGGCTGAATAGCAGAATACCAGACTGCAGTGACATAATCCTCAAGATTCTCTTGGTATCCATGTAACGTGCAGCTTCCAGCCTCTGGGGTGAGGAATGCATCAGCAGAACAATTGACTACACTAACCATGAACATTGGGTGCCTGTAGCTCCAAGAAGGCTCTGCAATGACAACTGGACTTACTGCCTAGAGTTTCCGAGCTTGCCCATGTGAATGTGGAGCTCATATGGCCCTCCATGATAGGGGCTGTACATGCAGAATACTGCATTGCATTGCTCAGACTACCTGGGGATGCCTGGGCGAAATGTGCACCTCTGATAGTCCCCTGTGGTGAGAGCTGCATGGGTAGGTCATTGGACCATAGCACTAAGAGTCTTCAGGGTGCCTGAGCAACCATGCAGCCTGCAGCTTACATAGACATCCAACAGAGGTGTATGTGGGAAAATTCTCAGGGGCAGCAGACGCTTATAGGAGAGCTCCCCACTGTGAGCTAGCAAAATGTGGGACTACATTACCCACAATCCTAAGGGGGTGGGGGGGGAAGAAGCTCTCAGGATCCCCCACAGAGAACCAGCAAAACACTGGACTACATTACCCACAATCCTTGGGGGTGGGGGTGGGAATGGGAGGTTCATAGGCATTCCTTCACCATGAGCTGTAATGTGGGACTACATTACCCAGAATCCTGGGAGGCGGAATCACGTGATTCCCCTGCTTCCTGTGGGCTGGTAAAACATGCGACTATATTATTCATAATCCTGAGGTGGCAGAGGCTCCCAGATTTCCCCCACAGAGCCAGCAAAATGCTACACTACAGTGCCTTCAGCCCTTGGGAAAGAAGTTCTCAAGAGCCCCCTTTCCCACCCCCCATCCCCACTCTATGAACAGGCAAAAAGTTGAACTACATTATCTATATTCCAAGGAGGGGGAGGTAGAAGCACACAGAATCAACCCCTCTGAGCCAGAAAATACAGGGACTTCATTACAATCCTAATGGGGCATAAGTTCCCTGGGTTCTGCAGAGAGAACCAACAAAATAATGGACTATACTACCCACAATCCATGGGGGATGGGTCACCTCATGGGAGCACTGCCCCCAGTAAACTGACAAAATGCTGGACTACATTACCCATAGCCCTCAGGGTCAGAAACTTTCAGGAGAATCATTTCCACCTCTTCTCGGGAGTGAGAAAAATTCTGGACTAAATAACCTACAATCCTAAGAAAGGTGAAGCCCCAGGTTCCCCCATGAAGAGCCAGCAAAATGCTGAACTACATTAAACAAGAATAGAGTTAGAGTTTGGGTTTTTCTGACTCTCCTTGGGGGATCCTGGGCGCTTCCTTACCCTAAGGATTATGGGTGATGTAGTCCTGCATCTTGCCCACACACCTCTGCCTGGAGACCCATGAAAACTGAATGCACATGCTGGCCTTACCTTGAGGATTCTGAGTAATTTTAGGGGTAGGGGTAGGGCTAGGCAAAAATTAGCCACAGGGCAAAGGTTAATGAGATTTACAAAACCAAGAGGTACTCTTGAATTTCTTCCACTAAGGACCATAGGTAGTACAGTCCCAGGTTTAACTACTGACACTGGAGATCCTGGGAATTTCCTCCCCTTAAGATTATGGATAATGTAGTCTCAATATTTCCCGCTCTTAGCTTGGTATTGTGGGAGAAGTATTAAATATCGTGGGTGTATTAAGAGGTTTATGGCTCACGTTGAAGAATTCTGGGTAACTCCTCCCACTAATTCACATGGAATTGTGGGTAATATAATCCCATGTTTTATTCAAACTGTGGAGAATCGTGGGAGATTCCTCCTCCGTTAGAGTTATGAGTAATGTAGTTTCATAATTTATTGGCCCTGTGCAGAGTATCTTGGGAACTTCTTCCCTCCAGGGATTATGGGTAATGTAGTCAAGTTGCCTGGCCACTGCTGGGTATTCTGGGAGCCTCCTCCCTGAGGATTTTGGATAATGTAGCCCCATGATTTGCCCTATCCATGCAAAGAATTCTGGGAACTTCCTGTTCCATAGAATTGTGGATCATGTAGTCCCATGTATTACATAAGGGAAGGGGACTTGTGGAAGCAACCTTTCCTGTGGACTTATGGGTATTGTAGTCCCATGATTTAGCTTCTCTGAACAAAGAATTCTGGGAACTTCCCCTCCTTAGAATTACGAATAACAGTCTCAACATTTGCCATTCACCACTGGGTATTTGTGAGCCTTTTCCCATAAGGACAGTGGGAGAAGTAGTAAAGAGCATACCACTCACTTTGGGTGGCTCTGGGAATTCCACCCAATAGACTTGTGGGTAATGTAGTCCCATGATTTGTCCTTTTTGTGCAAGGATCCTGGGAACTTCCTTCCTTTTATTATTATGGGAAACGTAGTTCCAATATTTCTCCACTCATCTCTTGGTATTTTGGGTGCCTCCTTCCCTGAGGATGGTGGGTGAAGTAGTCCTGAGTGTACCAGTCACTTTGGGGAATTCTGGGAACTTCCTCCCCTCAGAATTGTGGGTAATGTAGTCACACAATTTATACTATCTGTGGGGAATTGTGGGAGATTTCTCCCTGTTTGAATTTTGGGTAATGTAGTCTCATAATTTGTCTTCTTCATGCAGAAGATCCTGGGAACTTCCTCTCCTAAGGATTATGGATAATGTAGTCCCAGCATTTGCTTGCTCATTGCTGAGTATTCTGGGAGCTGTTTTACCCCTTGGTTTTGTGGGGTATATAATCCCAGGTTTTTTCAAGAGATCCTGGGAAATGTGTCTTCATAGAATTCTGGGAATTAAACTTCCATTATTTGCTTGCTCACTAATGGCTGTCCTGGGAGAGTCTTCCCCTTAAAATTATTGGTAATGTAATTTCAGATTTACTACTCACTTTGAGGGATTGAGCCCATATAATTGTGAATATTGTATTTCTAGACATAACCACTTCCAAGGGAGAGGGGGATACCATTACAAATAATCCTAAAATGGAGGAAGTTCTCAATATCCCACTTCTCCATTTTAGTATTATTGGTATGTCCCAAGTTTTTCCCTGCAACAGGGGCTCATGGGAGGATTATTGGTAATGTAGTCCAAGTAGCCTGGCCACTGCTGGGTATTCTGGGAGCCTCCTCCCTGAGGATTTTGGGTAATGAAGTCCCATGATTTGTCCTCTCTATGCAAAGAATTCTGGGAACTTCCTGTACCATAGACTTGTGGGTCATGTAGTCCCATGTATTATACAGTGGGGGATTTATGGAAGCTTCCTTTCCTGTGGACTTGTTACTCTCCCCAGTTAGGATTGTGGGTAATGCAGTCTTGGATTTATCACTCACTGGGGGATTCTGGGAGATTCCTCCCCCATTAAGATTTTAAAAGAACAGTCTCAGGTTTACCGCAGGCCCAGGGGTTCCTGGAACATCTTTGCCTTAGGTAATACAGTTCCAAAATGTATGAATAACATGCCCCCATTTTTTGCTTGATAACCATTGGCAATCAATGCTGGAAGCTTTCTTTTTTTTCTTGGGATTGTGGGTAGTGTAGTCCCGGGTTTAGCCAGCTCACAGTAGGGAATTAGGAGTTTCTAAACCTTAATCTGTATGTGATACATTCCTGGGTTCACCACTCATGACAGAAGATCTTGGGAACTTCCTCCCATTAGGATTGTTCACAATGTAGTCCCACAATTTTTATGCTTGGCACTGGGTACCCTGGGATATTGATCTCTTTAAGATTGTGGGTTATGTAGTCCCAAGTTTTACCTGATCACTTTAGGGAATCTTGGGAATTTCTGCTCTTATTAGGATTGTAGGTAAAGTGGTCTTACAATGAGGAATTTTGGGCTCTTTCTTTTTAGAAAATTATAGATAATTATGGATATCTTAACTATGATGAATTTAGTCCTGGATTTCACCACTCACTGTGGGGGATTCTGGAACCTTCCTACCTCTTTAGAATTGGAGGAAATACATTTCCAAAATTTATTTGCTTGCTTCAGGGATACCCGGGAAACTTGTTCAAAATTTATTGTGGGCACTGTAGTCCAATTTGACTGCCCTTTGGATAATCTTGGTGCTTACTATCCCTTGGGATTGTGGACAATGTAGTCCTTGGAATACCCTTCATTGTTGAGGATCCTGGGAACTTCCCAAGGATTGTGGATAATGTAGTCCCAAGTTTTGACTGCAAACTGCATAGATTCCTGAAAAACTTATTTACAAAGAATTGCAGCACTGTAATTCAATTTGACTGCTCACTGATGGACAACCATGGAAGTTTTTGCCCCTTAGAATTGTTGGCAAGTTAGTCATTGGAATTTCCCTCTTGCTGTAGAGGATTCTGGAAACTTACTCCCTAAAAACTGTGGGTCATATAATCCCCAAATTTTCCTGCTTACTGCAGAAAATTCTGTAAAATTTGTCCATGTAGGGGGTAGTGATTATTTGGAATTTATCACATAGCAGGAAAATTTGGGAGCATACAGTGTCATAGAATTGTGGGTTTTGTAGTCCTTGGAATTGTCCTCTTACTATGGAGGATCCTGGGAACTACCTCACTAAGTATTATGGTGAATGTTGTCTCATAATTTTTCCAGATGACTGTAGGGATTGCTAGGAAACTTGTGCATAAAAAAGTGGCCATCAGTAAGCAGTCAAACTGAACTAATTTGACTGCTCACTGATGGACACTTGAAGGATCTTAATCCTTACAATGTGGGCAATGTAGTCCTTGGACTTACCTTCTCAACGTAGAAGATCTGGGGAAATTCTTACCTAAAGATTATGGGTAAGGTAGTCTCACACTATGATTTAACACTGCAGAGATTCTGGGAAACATGTCCATGTGGGATGGTGGGTAATGTAGTCTAGCAATTTCACCACTCATTTCAGGAACATCTGAAAGCTTCAAGGACCATAGGACTGTGGACAATGCAATATTCAAAACTGCCACCTAGATGCAGAGAATCCAAGGAACTACTTTCCTAAGGATTATAGGTAATGAAACTCAACAATTTTAATGCTAACTGCAGGGTTAGGTTTAAGATAAGATTATTAGAGTTATGGTTAGCGTTAAGGTTAGGGGTTAGGGTTAGATGTTAGGATTAGGGTTAGAGTCATTGAACTGATTTCTATGATATCAAGACTCAGCAATATTGGACTCTACATGGAAACCTGGGGAATTGAGGCTCTATTGATGGTATCACTCCCAGAGTTACTGACTATATGTGCATAACCACAGAATAGGGTTTCTATTATAGGCAGTTTCACTGGCTCTGTAATTCTGTGAAGAACCACATAACTCATTTTATATGATGGTAGGATACACAAGCCTGCTGAGCACAATGTGGAGCATAGTTAACCATTTGTATGATGTTAGAATTCTCTGAACTGTTGAGATCTATCTATGGTTCTTGGGATATATGATGACAAACCTACCATATCATCTTTGGTCAATGGGGAGCCATATAACTAGCCTTCAATTATGGCAGGATTCATAGATCTGCTGACCTCTATGTGTAGAAAAAGGAACAAGTTTATATGATGGGAGGAAAACAAAGCTGCTGGCATCTACAAAGAGAGTCAGAAAAGTTGTGTTGTATTTTCTAAGGATCCCCATGTCTTCTGGGCTTTACTTGGATATCCAGATAAGTAGTGTGCTATAATAGCAGTTATAAAAGGTCTGTTGGTCTCCAATGTGGAAAGCAAGTGAAATTGGGTTTGATTGTGGTAGAAGTCAAATGACTGATTTACTGTAGGTCCAAAGCTAGGGAACTGGGTTTCTCTCATGTCAGAACACACAAAGCTGCTCAGCTGTATGTGCAGACAGAGAAAAGGGTTTCTGTGAAGGTAGAAACCCCAGGGCTTCTAAACTCTGTGTGGCCATCCAGGGATCTGGGTTTCTTTTGTTGGTAATGGGATTATCATTGCTGGGTCTACATATAGAGACAGGTAACTGGCATTATAGGATGACAAGACATGCAAGACTGCCAGATTATATTTCAAGAGTCAGGGAAATAGGGTTTTAAGATGATAGGTGTTTGAAGGCTGCTGGACTTTATTTTGAAGTCCAGGCAACAGGGTTTAAATTAATGCTGACTCCAAGGACTGCATGGCTCTTCATAGAGACCTGGTCAATTGCAGTCTATAATTTCATAATACCCAAATCTGCCTCAAAAAAATGTGGAGTCATAGAACTAGATTTCTTGGATGACAGGACACCCAAAGCTACTTGGATCTCTGTGAAGAGTAAAAAAATGACAAATTCTATAATGACAAAACTTATAGAAATGTTAGTTTTTTCATGGATAGCCAGAGAATGGGATAAATAAATAGCAGGGATTCCAAGTCTTCATGATCATATTTGGAAAGCCAAGGAACTGGAGTACTGATGACAGGAATCTCCATGCTGCAAGACTCTTTGTGGAGTGACAGGGATTTGAAGTTCTATCATGACTGACTTGCATCTACTGGTCTCTGTGTGTACACCAAGAGATTTGACACTAAAATGGTGAAACTCACAAAGTTGTTGAGATTTATGTGTCCTAGGGAAATGGGGTTTTATTATGATAGGATTCACATTTTTCTGGCTTCTTAGTGAAAATTTAGAGATCTTGATTTTATGTTGACAGGACTCAAAGTGCTTCTGTGGTCCATGTGGAGAACAAAAGGATGAAATTCAATTAATGGTAGAATTCCCATCATGTCTGAGCTGTACATGAAGAACCAAAACAACAACAACAAAACAGGCTTTCTGTTTATGGAACTATGCACAGGGCTCCTGGACTCTACACTGAGAGATACAAAACTGGTGTTTTATGATAGCAGAACAACTGAGCTTTATGTAGAGAAGAAGAAACTGTTTTCTATGATAGCATAATCATCAGAGCTGCTGTGAGATATGTGGAAAGCCATGGAACACAGTTTGGATAAACTGGCCTCCCATGTTTTCTTGGCTCTACTTGGAGACAGAGAAATGGGGTTCTATCATGTCAGAACTCACAGTTCTGCAGGTCTGTATATGGAGAGCAAGGGGACTGGTTTCTATGATTGTATGACTCTCAGGACTGCTGTTATCCATGGATATAGCAAGCGAACAATTAAAAAAAATGTTTCCAGGAATTTCAAGTCTGGTGGAATTTACATGGAAGTCACAAGAGACTTGGATTATATGATGACAGGACTCTCAGTATTTGGGGCTCTGGTGAAAAATAAAACAGGGAAATGGGTTGTATTGTTGGAGGGACTCCAAAAGCTTATGGGCTCTATGTGCAAAGACTGGAAACTATGTTTCTGTGGTTACAGCAAACCTGGAGCTGCTGGGCTCTATGTGGAGTGAAAATAAAGTGAGATTCCATTGCTGGCAGGATTTGTAATGTTACTGGACACCTCTATGTGGACATCCAGGGGACTGAGATTTTATAACATAATTTGCAATTCAACTGAACTCTGTGTAAACAGAGGGGAACTTGGTTCTATGATGGCAGGGGACTGAAGTTCTATGAAGGTGTGTCTCACAGGGCTTCTGGGCTATATGTGGAGAGTCAGATTATGGGATTTCAATAACTTCATGTCTTCTAGCACTACTACATTCTGTGTGGAGAGCTGGGGAACTTGGGTCCTATGGTGGCAGCACACAGAGGCCTGCTGATCTGCATATGGGGAGAAGAGAACTGGTTTCTATAATGACAGGATGGCAGGGCTTTGGGGATTTGTATAGAGCCAGAGTCTTGGATTATATGTTGATAGGAATCACAGGGATTCCGGAATCTATCTGAAGAAGGAGGGACTTTTATGATGTCAAGGCATGTATGGCTGCTAAGCTGTAAATGGAGAGATGACTTGCAGCTACTGGTCTCTGTGTATAACAAGAGATTTGGACTGAATGTAAAAAGAGGAGTAAAAAGATGCCTATAATGGCAAGATACATAGGTCTGCTGAAGTCTACATTGAGAGTGTAGAATCTTGGTTTCTACACTCAGATTTTATTCATTGCAATACTTGCAGGCCTCTGAGAATTCACCTGGAGAGCCAGGAAACTGGAATTCCATGATGACAGGACTTGTGATGTTTGTCTCTACATGTAGAGCCAAGGAACTGGGTTTCTATCATGGCAAGACTCCCCAGGCTAAAGCACAGTACTTTCAGAGTCAGGGACTTTGGGTTATATGATGGCAGGACTCTTAGGCCTGCTGAGGTCTATGTGGAGAGCCAGGCAAATTGGGTTCTGTGATGGCAGAGATGCTGGGTTCCATGCAGAGAGCCAAAAGTGGCTTTTATAATGACAGTATATACAGTGCTTCTGGGTTTTTCTTCAAAATCCAGGGAACTACCAGGTGCAGTGGAGCACATCTGTAATCCCAGTGGCTCAGGAGGCATGAACATCATGAGTTCAAAGCCATCCTCAGCCACAGTTATTATGCTTGAATTCAGGACCCCCAAAAGACCACCAGAGATCAAGATCGATGTAAGCAGCAAAGAGGTGTTATTATGAGCTAGCTCCGTCCTCCGCACACACAGCAACTGGTGATGCTGAGAGGCCCCGAGTCCAGGGTTGCAGCAGTTTTATACACTCTTTGGGGAAGGCAGGGACTTCACAAACATCATAGCATCTTAGCAAATCATCACACACCACGGGAAAATCATAAAACAACTCTAAAACATGATTAGCACATTCACTGGCAGCTACAAGTTGGGTAGGGGTGATTGGTTACTACAAGAGGGGGATTCGATTGAACTGATTGGTTTAAGCCACGAAGGGTGTACTTGCTGAATTACATGGTTTCCCGACATGTTATCAACCACCAGAAGCTACTGGGAGGGTCATCTGGCATCCCAGGTATTTCCCTGTCTCATGCTGATTGGTGGTTGCTAGGGGGTTGCTATAGGTCCTCACCTAGACTGAGTCAGGGTAAGCACCCCGACCTCTTACCCGGGAACCCCAGCTTGGGCTGCAGACCCCTCAGAGCGCGATCTGGAAAGAGACCCCGCCCTTGAGGCTCAGGGGGCAAGACAGAGCCTCCAGTGCACAATGGCGGGCAGCCCGGTATGGGTGCAGGCGCACGCACTGCTTCCTTTGCTCTTCTGCTGCTCCTCCTGTGCACACCATTAGCTCACCTGGACGCTGCGGTGGTGTCGGAGAGTGAGAGGGCGGGCTCAGCAAGCGGGATGAGGGCGTGTGGGGACCACGGGGTGGTGGGACACGGAGGCTGCTGCCGCTGTGGATATGGTGGCGCGGGGGATGGGGGCGCCCTGGAACGCGCTGTCCATGGCTGCCTTCGGGGCCCTGATTGGGCACTGTGGTCCTAAGGTGAAGGTCAGGTGGAGAGCTACAGCTCCTGCTGACCACACGGGCAGTAGTCGCATCCTTAACACAAAGGGGTCTGCGCTGCTCCGGAGCCTGCATCTTAGCGGTCAGGGCTGTAATTAGCTGGAGGGACTCTTGGTGGCTGAGAACACTTTGGAGCTCATCCTATTCTTCAAAGCCAGAGTTGTCCTTTTTGGGACTTAAACTCCTGGTACTTGACTGAGGAAGGACAGAAGTCATGTCCTTGTGCACATTTGTGAGATTAGCCTAGGGACCTGTATCTCCAGGCATTGGGACAGTGTGCCTGACACTTAGTGCTAGGTGCAGAACTATGAACTATGTTATCTGCAGGGCAGGCTGAACAAATGTTAGCTGCAGGATGGCCCATGCACTCAAACCTCCTTCTGTCTGGTCCTTTATCAACTGTTTGCTTCAAAGCTGAACATTCAACCCCCATTCAAGGCTGAACACTCAACCCCCACTCAAGGCTGAACACTCAACCCCCCCTTGTGCCAACAAGGCAGCTTACAGACCCAGAGGCCCCATTAGATTTGGGCTATAAAAACTCCCTCCTGCTGGGCCCCTCGCTCTCTTGCTCTCTTGCTCTGCCTCTCTCTTGCTCTCTCTGCCTCTCTTGCTCTCTCTTTCTTCTCTCTCTCTCTCTCTCTCTCTCTCTCTCCTCTTCTGTTGCACTGCTGCAGTAAAGATCTCTTGGTCGTTTTGAGTGTTGTGGTCACTTTCCTTTCACTTAGGGAGGCTAGGCACTCAATCTTCTTTTTGTTGTTTTTTCCTTTCTTTCTTATTAAAATTTTGAGTAACTATCATAGTAACTTTAAAATTGAAAATAAGAAACCTATTTCTATGGTTCAGGATTTTCAGAAAATTGTTTTTGCAGAATGTTGTAATGGGGATATATGATCACAACACCCAAGTTTGCTGGGTTCCATGTGGTGATCCAGGAAACTAGGTTTCTATAGTGACAGTGCTTCTGTGTTGAGGGCCATAGCCGAGTCGGGATGACGCATGGCATTTTTTGCCAGAAGTAGTGGTTGAGAGGTGACGCTAGCGAGCCATTAAGATGATGACTTTTGAGTTCTTGCGGAGTTCCCGTTGAGTTCTGCTTGAGCTCTCACGGGGATTCCCGGAGAGTTCCCATTGGTTGGGGAAGTGCCGGAGGAGGAATTTTTCCAGCTTCTGGTTCCTGGAGGCACTGCGTGGCATTCGGGGGAGTTCCCGGGAGTGTGTGTGGAGTGTGCTGGTGGAGTTCAGAAATAAAGTTTGTTCCTGATTCAGTGGCTCATGATTTGTGCCCAGCCAGACTGCGGCATTTGGTGGCCCGTGCGGGGAACACCTGAGGGTAAGTGATAAGGTAAATTGCTCGCCCCTGAGGGAAGGCGAGAGAATGGGTGACCATTTCAAAAAACAATGTGTTCTTGTTTTGATTTGTTTTGTTTTTGTTTCAAGCTGCCTATCCCTAGAACTTTCTCAGGCAAACTGGGAAAAATGGTTGGCTCAAGGTTTGAAGTTGTTCACCCCTGAGGAAGAGATAGAAATAGACCACAAATGTACATTTCAAGAAAATAGGAAAATTGATACAACGATTATTTGTTCCGTTTTTGTTTAATTCTGTTTCAGTTTTGTTTTGTGTTATCTTGTTGGGTTGTGTTATCTTTATAGTAGATTAGAAATTAGTAAAAAACAAACCAAAAGAGTGTTAAGTAAATTGTTAGAGGTTCAGACCATGGAGAAAGGCATTTTAGATCAAGCAAAAGAGAAAGTCTCTTGAGCTAGTCAGACAGAGGAAGAAAATTTAAAGGAAAAGGGGCTATTAGGGAAAAAGCTACAACAGGAGGCTGCTACTAACACCATTCTATCACCAGAGGGTGTAATTCAACCAACAGCTCCACCTATGGACACAGCTGAGTGGCCCTCAACTCCTGTAGTTGATAGATGGGATCCTGAGACAGGACCTCAAAGATTAACATGCCCTGTACTTGAACAGGTAGGAGGACAGCAAATTCACCATGCTTTAGATTTCAAAACAGTGAAGCAGTTAAAGGAGGCTGTAACAACCTATGGTCCCCAAGCACCCTTCACTGTAAGCATGGTCGAATCCATTACCAACTTGGACATGACGCCAGCAGACTGGGCTAGCATGTGTAAATCTCTGCTAAATGGAGGACAATATTTGTTATGGAAGGTTGCCAATGAGGAATTTTGCATGGAGACGGCTAGGCAAAATGCAGCAGCCAGTTACCTTCAAAGAAATCTAGATATGTTGTTAGGAAAAGGACCTTATGAGGGTCAATGGCAACAAATTGAATATGATCCTGCTATATATTCACAAATTGCTGCAGATGCAGTTAGGGCATGGGAGACTTTACAAGGACATGGAGATTTACAAGGTCAATTATCTAAGGTAATACAGGGAGCTAATGAACCTTATGCTGAATTTGTAGATCGGCTTATTCAAACAGCTACCAGAGTTTTTGGGGATACAGAACAAGCAATGTCATTAATAAAACAACTGGCTTATGAGCAAGCAAATCGTTGGTGCAGAGAGGTCATTAGACCATGGAAACATGGAGATTTAAACACATATATTAAATTATGTAGAGACATTAATGAACAAGGGCAAGTCTTGGCAGCTGCAGTACAATAGGCTTTAGATGCCAGGCCAAAAACATGCTACAATTGTGAACAAACAGGACATTTTAAAAGGAATTGCCCATAGGAGGAGGGTTTAACAAAACTAGGTATCAAAGGGGTAGAATACCGGGTATTTGCCCACGATGCCATAGAGGGAGACATTGTACTAATGAATGCCATTCTCAAACCACCATAGAGGGTACTCCATTATCAAAAAACGGACAAGGACCAGGTGTTTACCCACGATATTGTGGAGAAAGGCATCGGGCTCCATTGCCAAAAAACGGACAGGGGGGCCCTATGCTCCGGGGCCCATGACCACAAATATACGGAGCACTGGAGGAACCCAGAAACACCATGGAGGAACCCAGCAACACCATCAGGATAGTGCCCAGGACACATTATCCATCAGATCTTTTATCAGATGAACCAGAGGGAGCACAGGGTTGGACATCTGCGCCTCTGCCAGAACAGTACTAACTCCAGAGATGGGAGTTCAAATCATTCCCACAGGAGTACAAGGACCTCTTCCCCAAGGAACAGTAGGCTTATTGTTAGGACGCAGTTCTTCTACTCTAAATGGACTTATGATAAGTCCTGGGGTAATTGATCCCGATTATGAAAGTGAAATAAAAATTATAGCTAGTTCTCCAAAGGGTATATCAGTAATTTCACCAGGAGATAGAGTAGCACAGTTATTAATAATACCCAGCCTACATGATAAATTTTCCAGTCGTGCTGTAGAAACAGGTTCCAAGGGATTAGGCTCCACACGTGTAGATTGGGCTATGCTGTCTTTAAATTTAGATTCTCGCCCAATGCTAAAACTAAATATTCAAGGACATGAATTTAATGGACTACTGGATACAGGTGCAGACCTTAGCATCATATCTCGTCAAGAATGGCCAAAACATTGGCCATTACAACAAGCCACTCAAACGCTTCGAGGCCTAGGAGTGGCGACTAATCCCCATAGAAGTGCAATGGTATTAGATTGGAAGGATCCTGAAGGATGTGAAGGAACTATACAGCCAAAGTATTGGATCATCTTCCTATAAATTTATGGGGACGAGATGTCCTAGATCAATTAGGTTTGACATTAACAAATAACATCAATCCAAATGTGCCCACTATTAGGGCTAGACAAGGTTTTAGGAAAGAAAAAAGATTAGGAGAACAAGAACAAGGTATAGCAGCACCAATTCAAATAGATCAAGGAATAAATAGACATGGATTGGGTTTACAGAAGGGGTCACTGAGACAATAAAAATTACTTGGAAATCAGAAAGATCTGTATGGGTTCCTCAGTGGCCCCTGACTAAAGAAAAGATACAAGCAGCTCATGACCTGGTCAAACAACAATTAGCGGAGGGATATTTACAACCTTCCATATCTCCCCATAATACTCCCATTTTTGTCATCAAAAAGAAATCTGGTAAATGGAGATTATTGCAAGATTTAAGAGCCATTAATAATGAGATGGTTATTATGGGACCTGCTCAATCGGGGATTCCCCAATTGTCTGCTTTGCCAAAAACCTGGTATGTTTTAGCTATAGATATTAAAGACTGTTTTTTTTTTCAATTCTAATTCATCCTGAGGATAGTCCACGTTTTGCATTTGCTATCCTTGCACTGAATCATGAAGGTCCTGATCAGAGATATGAATGGAAAGTGCTCCTTCAAGGGATGGCTAACAGCCCAACTATGTGTCAAATTTATGTTAACAAAGCAATCCAGCCACTTAGAAATCAAAATCCTGATGGACTCCAAGATGGCTGCGAATAGAGTGCATCACACCCCGTGTACCGTGACACTGCGCAGGTGAATAACGAGTTAGAATGACAAAGAACTATCTTGTTAGGAACTTACAGCAAAATGGGGGTGCACCGAAACCTAGAGGAAGGATTTCCAGCACCGAGGTCTGGTAATTGAGTCTCAAACACGAGCCAACTGTGCTACTGGAGATCCGGGCTGACTGATCTGCGCAGCCCAGCCCGTGGCTACAGACAGAGGGGCACCGCCGAGAAGCGACCAGCAAGCAGGGAGAAACGTTGCTGCGGATTCTGTGGAGTCCTGCTGGCTGAGTCCTCACTGAGCCCCGGGCTGAGTTTGGGATTTCAGACGGGGAAGGAAGCGGTACAGTTCTATCCCCCACAATGGAAACTCCACCAAGGAAACCAGCGGCCACCATCTTGGAGAGCTGAAGTAACCACCGCCACTCTCTGACAGATTGCAACAATAAAACAGGTGTGTGTTACTCAGCTTATCTCCCATATAGCGGGGAATTCGCATAAAATCTCTCCTGGGCTTTCTGGGGGAGGGATTATCAGAGCGAGCCTGCATAACGACGCAGGGAAAACTAGAGACACCTGACCTTCAACTCCCCCTCCCATCAGTGGTGAAAACAAAACCTGTCTTCCCAGCGCTGGGGAGGGGCAAGCGGAAAAAATCAAAACAATAGAGTGCCGTGGTTCCCAATAGCCACCCTCCACACCCAACAAACGGCAGGCCCAGAGTACAGTTTGAACTGCCGAGAGGCATCACTCAGGGGAAATCTGGTCTAGCAGGAGAAACCAGGACTAGCAGGAGAAACCAGGGGACTAGAGGCCAGGCCCTCGCGACTGGGCGGCTGGAGTCCGTGCCCCCGCCGGCGAACAACCGCGCGACTAGGCGGCTAGAGATTGCCCGCCCGCCGGCGACAGCCCACCCGCTGCTGCGCAACTGGGTGGCTGGAGACCGGCCGCCCACCGGTGAGCAACCGCGCGACTGGGCAGCTAGAGATCGCCCGCCCACCAGCGACAGCCGGCCCGTTCCCCTGCGACTGGGCGGCTGGAGACCACTCGCCCGCCGGCAACTGATCACCCGCCCGCTACCTGCGCGACTGGGCGGCTGGAGTCCACCCGCCCGCCGGCGACCAAGAGCTGAAACCAACAAGAGACAGTCCAGTCCCACCCCCCCCATTCGGACACCCTGGCAAGGAGCCTGGGGCCCGCCATAGCAGAGAGGTGACGTCACTGGAGCTCGGCCATCAGAATTCCTTCCCAGCGGAATCCACATTAGCAGGCATAGTCTACCAACACAAAGGAGAGACAACAGAGATATACAAAACCAAAACAAATCTATAGAAGAGAGCAGAAACACAGCAATCAAATAGAGCTGGAAAGTAACATGAACATCATGAAAAAACAAGGGAAAAAAGGAGTACAAACAATGCAGGACAACTTAAATCTACAGGAGGACCTAGAAGCATCAGAAACATGGATAGGGAAAGAACTCAAGGCATACCTAACTCAGATGGAAAGGAATATTAGAGAAGACATGAGACAGCAAGTCCAAGCAATAAAAGTATATTTTGAAAATGAATTAAACAAACAAATTCAAATGGCAAAGAACGAGATTTACCAGGAGATAGAGATCTTAAAAAAAATCAAACAGTAATCCTAGAAATGCAGGAAACTATAAACCAAATTAAAAACTCAAACGAGAATATTACAAATAGACTAGATCAAGTAGAAGTCAGAACATCAGATAATGAAGACAAAGTTTATCAACTTGAAAAGAATATAGTCAACACAGAAAAGATGCTTAAATCCCATGAGCAATCTATTCAAGAGATATGGGATGTCATAAAAAAAACAAATTTGAGAGTCATCGGGATAGAAGAAGGCATAGAGATTCAAACCAAAGGAATGGACAACATATTAAATGAAATAATTCTAGAAAACTTCCCGGAGATGAAAGATGGAATGGATTGCCAAATCCTGGAAGCCTACAGGACCCCAAACATTCAAAACCGTAATAAACCAACTCCAAGACATATAATTATGAAGATAGCCAACATACAGAACAAGGAGAGAATATTAAAAGCTACGAGAGAAAGGAGGCAGATTACATTCAGGGGTAAGCCAATTAGGTTAACGACTGATTTTTCATCACAGACTTTGAAAGCGAGAAGATCCTGGAACAATGTATTTCAAACGCTGAAAAATAATGGATTCCAACAAAGAATACTGTATCCAGCAAAATTAAGCTTCAGATTTGACAATGAAATTAAAATCTTTCACGATAAACAAAAGCTAAAAGAATTCGCAGCCAGAAAACCAGCACTGCAAAGCATTTTGAGCAAAATACTACAAGAAGAGGAATTGAAAAATAGTGCCCAAAACTAACAGCGGGAGGTATCTTAGTAAAGGGGGAGGAAAATAACCAAAAAGTAAAAACTAGCCAAACTAAACTAAATAAATAAACATGACTGGAAGTACAAATCATATTTCAATTGTAACCTTAAATGTTAATGGCTTAAACTCACCAATCAAGAGACATAGGCTAGTAACCTGGATCAAAAAAACAAATCCAACAATATGCTGCCTTCAGGAGACTCATATGATAGGAAAAGACATACACAGGCTGAAGGTAAAAGGTTGGGCAAAATCATACCACTCACATGGCCCTCGGAAGCAAGCAGGAGTGGCCATACTCATATCGAATAAAATCAACTTCAAACCTAAGTTAATCAAAAGGGATAAAGAAGGACACTATATACTGTTAAAAGGAACCATCCATGAACAAGACATAACAATTATCAATTTGTATGCACCAAACAATGGAGCTGCAACGTTCATAAAACAAACTCTCCTCAATTTCAAGAGTCAAATAGACTACAACACAATAATTATGGGTGACTTCAACACACCGCTCTTGCCATTAGACAGATCCTCTAGACAAAAGGTGAATAAAGAAACTATAGAACTCAATAGCACAATAAATAACCTAGACTTAGCCGACATATATAGAATATATCAACCATCATTAAGTGGATACACGTTCTTCTCAGAAGCACATGGATCCTACTCAAAGACCATATATTATGCCATAGGACAACTCTTAGTAAATATAAATGCATGGAGATAATACCATGCACCATATCTGATCATAATGGAATGAAACTGGAAATCAATGATAAAAGAAGGAAGGAAAAATCCTACATCACATGGAAAATGAACAATATGTTACTGAATGATCAATGGGTTACAGAAGACATAAAGGAGGAGATAAAAAAATTCTTAGAGACAAATGAAAATACAGACACAACATACCGGAATCTATGGGACATAATGAAAACAGGTTTAAGAGGGAAATTCATTTCTTGGGAGTTCTTTCCTCAAAAAAAGAAAAAACCAACAAATAAATGAACTCACACTACACCTCAAAAACCTAGAAAAGGAAGAGCAAAATAACAGCAAATGTAGTAGAAGACAAGAAATAATTAAAATTAGAGCAGAAATCAACGAAATTGAAACAAAAAAAAACATTGAAAAAATTGATAAAACTAAAAGTTGGTTCTTTGAAAAAATAAATAAGATTGACAGGCCCTTAGCCATGCTAACGAAGAGAAGAAGAGAGAGAACTCAAATTACTAACATACGGGATGAAAAAGACAATATCACAACAGACACTACAGAAATACAGAAGATAAGTAGAAAGTATTTTGAAACCCTATATTCCAATAAAATAGAAGATAGTGAAGATATCGATAAATGTCTTAAGTCATACGATCTGCCCAGATTGAGTCAGGAAGACACACACAATTTAAACAGACCAATAACAAAGGAAGAAATAGAAGAAGCCATCAAAAGACTACCAACCAAAAAAAGCCCTGGACCGGATGGGTATACAGCAGAGTTTTACAAAACCTTCAAAGAAGAATTAATACCAATACTTTTCAAGCTATTTCAAGAAATAGAAAAAGAAGGAGCTCTTCCAAATTCATTCTATGAGGCCAACATCACCCTGATCCCGAAATCAGACAAAGATACTTCAAAGAAAGAAAACTACAGACCAATATCTCTAATGAACTTGGATGCAAAAATTCTCAATAAAATCCTGGCAAATCGGATACAAAAGCATATCAAAAAAATTGTGCACCATGATCAAGTAGGATTCATCCCTGGGATGCAAGGCTGGTTCAATATACGGAAATCAATAAATGCTATTCACCACATCAATAGACTTAAAGACAAGAACCATATGATCATCTCGATAGATGCAGAAAAAGCATTCGACAAAGTACAGCATCCCTTTATGTTCAAAACACTAGAAAAACTAGGGATAACAGGAACTTACCTCAACATTGTAAAAGGTATATATGCTAAACCTCAGGCTAGCATCATCCTAAATGGAGAAAAACTGAAGGCATTCCCTCTAAAATCTGGAACAAGACAGGGATGCCCTCTATCACCACTTCTATTCAATTTAGTTCTTGAAATACTAGCCAGAGCAATTAGACAGACAAAAGAAATTAAAGGCATAAAAATAGGAAAAGAAGAGCTTAAATTATCGCTATTTGCGGATGACATGATAATATATTTAACAGACCCAAAAGGGTCTACAAAGAAACTGCTAGAGTTAATAAATGAATTCAGCAAAGTGGCAGGATATAAAATCAACACGCATAAATCAAAGGCATTCCTGTATATCAGCAACAAAACTTCTGAAATGGAAATGAGGAAAACCACTCCATTCACAATATCCTCAAAGAAAATAAGATACTTGGGAATCAACCTAACAAAAGAGGTGAAAGATTTATACAATGAAAACTACAGAACCCTAAAGAGAGAGATGGAAGAAGATCTTAGAAGATAGAAAAATGTACCCTGTTCATGGATAGGCAGAACTAACATCATCAAAATGGCGATATTACCCAAAGTTCTCTACAGGTTTAATGCGGTGCCAATCAAAATACCAATGGCATTTCTTGTAGAAATAGATAAAGTAATCATGAAATTCATATGGAAAAACAAAAGACCCAGAATAGCAAAAGCAATTCTAAGCAGGAAGTGTGAATCTGGAGGTATAGCGATACCAGAGTTCAAACTGTACTACAAAGCAATAGTAACAAAAATAGTGTGGTACTGGTACCAAAACAGGCAGGTGGACCAATGGTACAGAATAGAGGACACAGAAACCAATCCACAAAATTACAACTTTCTTATATTTGATAAAGGGGCTAAAAGCATGCAATGGAGGACGGATAGCATCTTCAACAAATGGTCCTGGGAAAATTGGAAATCCATATGCAACAAAATGAAACTGAATCCCTTTCTCTCGCCATGCACAAAAGTTAACTCAAAATGGATCAAGGAGCTAGATATCAAATCAGAGACACTGCATCTGATAGAAGAAAAGTTTGGCTACGGTCTACATACTGTGGGGTCGGGCTCCAAATTCCTTAATAGGATGCCCATAGCCCAAGAGTTAATAACAAGAATAAACAAATGGGACTTACTTAAACTAAGAAGTTTTTTCTCAGCAAGAGAAACAATAAGAGAGGTAAATAGAGAGCCTACATCCTGGGAACAAATTTTTACCCCTCACACTTCAGATAAAGCCCTAATATCCAGAATATACAAAGAACTCAAAAAATTAAACAATAAGATAACAAATAACCCAATCAACAAATGGGCCAAGGACCTGAACAGACACTTCTCAGAGGAGGACATACAATCAATCAACAAGTACATGAAAAAATGCTCACCATCTCTAGAAGTCAGAGAAATGCAAATCAAAACCACCCTAAGATACCATCTCACTCCAGTAAGATTGGCAGCCATTATGAAGTCAAACAACAATAAGTGTTGGCAAGGATGTGGGGAAAAGGGTACACTTGTACACTGCTGGTGGGACTGCAAATTGGTGAGGCCAATTTGGAAAGCAGTATGGAGATTCCTGGGAAAGCTGGGAATGGATCCACCATTTGACCCAGCTATCGCCCTTCTCGGACTATTCCCTGAGGATCTTAAAAGAGCATACTATAGGGATACTGCCACATCAATGATCATAGCGGCACAATTCACAATAGCTAGACTGTGGAACCAACCTAGATGCCCTTCAATAGATGAATGGATAAAAAAAATGTGGCATCTATACACAATGGAGTATTATGCAGCACTAAAAAATGACAAAATTATAGAATTTGTAGGGAAATGGATGGCATTAGAGCAGATTATGCTAAGCGAAGCTAGCCAATCCTTAAAAAACAAATGCCAAATGTCTTCTTTGATATAAAGAGAGGAACTAAGAACAGAACAGGGAGGAAGAGCATGAGGAAAAGATTAACATTAAACAAAGACGAGTGGGGGGAGAGAAAGGGAGAGAGAAGGGAAAGCATATGGAAATGGTAGGAGACCCTCAATGTTACACAAAATTACATATAAGAGGTTGGGAGGGGAAAGGGGGGAAACAAGGTAGAGAATTGAACAACAGCAGATGAGGTAGAGAGGGAAGATGGGAGGGGAGGGGAGTGGGGATAGTAGGGGATAGGAAAGGTAGCAGAATACAACAGTCACTAATATGCCATTATGTAAAAATGTGAGTGTGTAACCGATGTGATTCTGCAATTTGTATTTGGGGTAAAAATGGGAGTTCATAACCCAATTGAGTCAAATGTATGAAAGATGATATAGCATGAGCTTTGTAATGTTTTGAACAACCAATAAAAAAATGAAATCAAAATCCTGAACTAGAAATATTTCACTATATGGATGATATATTATTAGCACATAAAGATAAAAACACATTGCTAGAATGTTATGCCACACTTATAAATTTATTAGAAAATTATAATCTAGAGCTAGCAATAGATAAAGTACAATTAAATCTTCCAATTAATTATCTAGGAGTTCTATTATTCTCAACCATGGTCCATCCACCAAAAATTCAAATACGAGTAGATCAATGCAAATCACTTAACGACTTTCAAAAGTTATTAGGAGACATAAATTGGATAAGGCCTTATCTAGGCATACCAACAGGAGACTTGGGACCTTTATTTGATATCATAAAAGGTCCATCAGATCCAAATTCACCCCGCATGTTAACGTCTGAAGCAAGAAAGGCATTAAAAATTATTGAAACATATATGAAAAATATGCATTTGGATAGAATTGATATAAGTTTGCCTTTATTATTTATTGTACTACCAATAAAAAAATATTCCTACAGGAGTATTTTGGCAAGAAGGTCCATTATTGTGGATACATTTATCTTATTCTCCTAACACTATTCTTACTAGGTATCCTGAGGCTGTAGGACAATTAATACTCAAAGGAATAAAAGCAGCAAAGGGAATGTTTGGAATTTCTCCCAATAAAACTATTACTCCATATACTATGGATCAAATTGATGAGTTAGCTAATGAGGTAAATACTTGGGCAATAATCATGTGTAAATCTAATGTTTCATTTGATAATCACTTACCATCTAATCCTTTGTTGTCTTTTTGGTCCTCGCATCCTGTAGCTTTTCCAAAAATGACAAGAAAAACACCTATCATGAATGCTCCAAATATATTCACTGATGGGTCAAATAATGGTACAGCAGCAGTAGTTACCCCTGATCAAACTTTTACATTTTTAGTACCCAAACAATCAGCTCAAAAGGTAGAGCTTAATGCAGTTTTACAAGCTTTTGTGATGTTTAAAGATTCTGTATTTAATTTATTTTCTGATAGTCAGTATATAGTTAATGCTATAGTATCCCTTGAAGATGCTGGTAGGATTTCCCCTTCCTCTACTGTTTTCTCTTTGTTTTCCACTATACAAAGTCTAATCTGGGACAGAAAATATCCATCCTTTATAGGACATATCAGAGCAAATACAGGATTGCCTGGAGCCCTTAGTTTGGGCAATGATTTAGCAGATAAAACTACATATGACATACATATTTTCTCAACACTAGAAGAAGCTACAAATTTTCATAAAAGGTTCCATGTCAATGCTAATACTTTACAAAAGCGTTTTAAAATAACTAAGGAACAAGCTAGACAAATAATAAAACAATGTCAAAA